>NW_024425119.1:42355352-42660158 GCF_017311325.1 Ursus maritimus
ATACCTCTGTAAATGCCACAGGAAAAATGAGTCTGATAATCTTCTGCTCTGCAGGAACTGGCTCAGATGCAAACCCATCTCAGACACTTCCGTGGTCCTGTCCATGGACAACACCGTAACCTGGACCTGGACAGCATCATCGCTGAAGTCAAAGCCCAATATGAGGAGATTGCTCAGAGGAGCCGGGCTGAGGAGGCTGAGTCCTGGTACCAGAGCAAAGGTGAAGCCTTGAGTTTGACAGCTGTGTCCCCTACCTGAACACCAGCAAGACTATAGACTTCTTTGCTGGGAAGTGTGCTGTAAGAGAAGCTGATCTTTTCTCATAGGATTTGTACCCTGCACTCCTAGAGCAGGCATTACAGTTTTCTGTCCAAGCTCAAAAGTCAAAAGACCCAAGTGCAGGAGGACAGCTACATAGATAAGGACCTAGTGAGCTTTGCTTTTGTCTTCACCCTGATGCTGACTCCAGAAACAGGATACAGAACATTGCTGGTCCCCAACTGAACTAGGCAGTCAGCGTCCATTCAAGAGGGTCTGTGATCAAGGTACAGGATCCGAGCCTTGCATCAACTTTCCCTAAATCCCTTGGGGAGAAGCCACTAGAGTGCAAAGTGTGTTAATGCCTGGTTCACAAGGTCAAAGCCACTGTTGGCATGTGAAAGCCCGTATACACTGCCTTCTCTCTGTCTGCATTCCAGTATGAGGGCTGCAGGTCACAGCTGGCTGTGACATGGGGAGAGCCTGCGCAACACCAAGCAGAGATTGCTGAGATCAACACGCTGATCCAGAGGCTGAGATCCTGAGTCGACCATGTCAAGAAAGCTTAGGTATGGTGGGGGGCTCTGGAGAGGAAGAGCATCCTTTCTTGCTACACCACCAAGTGGTCATCAGTCACCATTTAGGGAAACACTGGGAATTGGGGAATAGCAGAGAGGAGGACACACCGCTCCCACTCTTGTGAGTTCCCCCAGCTTGGGACACACGCATACCAACACTACTAGAATGTGTAATCACCTGACCAGGAGCAATCCCAGTTAGTCAGACTGTCAAAGGTAGTCTTGGGGCTTTTTAAAAGAGATTACTTAAGGAGAATGGTTGGTTTAGAATATAAGAAACAAGTGAGGAAAGGAAAGGGGGAGGTCAGAAGAGAGGATCAAGATTGTTCCAATCTGCTGAAGATTCTACTGAAAAAGAAAGTTGAGCAAGGACCCAGGGTGAAGATCAGTGTTACCCAAGTGAGTTAGAATCCTATAAGAGTGAGGGAAGGCAAGATCTCCACAGCTAGATGTGAAACTGCATCTCCTTGGTAAGGATGCTCCTAATTTTGTATAAAGTTAGTGTGGCATCCACAGAGCTCATCAAAAAGGTGCTGGTCTGGCTGAGGCAGCACTCAAAAAGAAAGTAGTGGTTCATTTCTCCAAATTGCTGTATTTGTCCAGTGTAATGCAGGGTGGTTAAAATAGAGGGCACGGTTTTTGTCCTGTGGCTCTCAGATTACTAATTTGTGCAGAAGAGAAAAGGGCTGGGCAAAAAGAGGAAAAGTCCCTTTCTATGATATTGGGCTCTGGAACTCTTCCTCCTTTCTACAAGAAGTGTGGCTAGTCTCCTCTGGAGGACTGAATCGCAGATTCATTGTCCTGTGTTCCTCCCTAGTGTGCCAACCTGCAGTCCCATCGCTGATGCTGAGCAGCGTGGGGAGCTGGCCCTCAAGGATGCCAAGAACAAGCTGGCTGAGCTGGAAGATGCCCTGCAGAAGGCCAAGCAGGACATGGCCCGGCTGCTGAAGGAGTACCAGGAGCTGATGAATGTCAAGCTGGCCCTGGATGTGGAGATCGCCACCTACAGGAAGCTGCTGGAGGAGGAGTGCAGGTGGGTAACCCACACAAGCCCCTCAAATATCTTGGATCCAGGGTCACGTTGTCTTGGGCAGAAGTTGAAGGCACCTTACTTATGGCCAATGGCTGCTCACTAGGTCCTTATCTATGTAGCTGTCCTCCTGCACTTGGGTTCTTTGACTTCTTGAGCTTGGACAGAAAAACTGTAATGCCTGCTCTAGGAGTGCAGGGTACACATCCTATGAGAAAAGATCAGCTTCCTTACAGCACACTTCCCAGCAAAGAAGTCTATAGTCTTGCTGGTGTTCAGGTAGGGGACACAGCTGTCAACTCAAGGCTCACCTTGCTCTGGTACCAGGACTCAGCCTCAGCCCGGCTCCTCTGAGCAATCTCCTCATATTGGGCTTTGACTTCAGCGATGATGCTGTCCAGGTCCAGGTTACGGTTGTTGTCCATGGACAGGACCACGGAAGTGTCTGAGATGTGGGTTTGCATCTGAGCCAGTTCCTGCAGAGCAGAAGATTATCAGATCATTTTTTCCTGTGGCATTTACAGAGGTATCCAATCCCCCAGATCTTCCACCCTTTGCAGAGCCCCATCAGGGCAAATAAAAGAGGAGTGGAGATGCTTACTGCGTCATACAAGGCTCTGGTGAAGTTGATCTCATCTGTGAGAGTGTCTACCTTGGCTTGCAGTTCAACCTTATTCATGTAGGCAGCATCCACATCCTGGGAAATAAGCCAACAACTTGAAGTCAGCTGAGCCCTCCTTCCCAGTCTGAACACCTTTTAGGCTCCCCATCTAGTCCACTCTTGGATGTGTGCACAGACCCAGAGTCCTCACCCTCTACAAAGGAACATGACCCCCTGATCCTCATCAGCTCACCTTCTTCAGAGTCACAAATTCATTCTCCGCTGCTGTGCGCTTGTTGATTTCGTCTTCATATCTGGAATTAGAGCAAGACACAATTGAGCCAGTGGCGAAGATGATACAGCAAGATCAGCCTGGGTTCCCAACTTTCCATAAGACAGATATCTCTAAGTTGAGCTTTCCTGCCACTGAGCCACAAAAATGGTTTTTTTATGTTCCCTCAATTCCTAATATCTTTTCTCTCCCCACCCACCAGTATGGCCCATTTGTTCTTTTGGGGTTGTTTTTAGGCACTACTTGTGGTTTTCATTGCCATGGACCTGTTTCCCTACGGAACCGTGCCCACCTCTGGACCTGGTCACCCGGTCGTCTTCAAGTGTGCGCTTCAGGAAACTGAACCCCTTTGTCTCCTTGAACTCACTTGTTCTTGAAGTCCTCCACTGTGTCCTGCATGCTCCTCAGCTCCGAGTCCAGGCGGCCCCTCTCGCTCAGGATGCTGTCCAGCTGTCTCCTGAGGTTGTTGATGTACTGCTCAAACAAGGGCTCCAGGTTCTGCCTCACGGTCTTGGTGCCCTGCTCCTGGAGCAGAGTCCACTTGGTGTCCAGGACCTTGTTCTGCTGCTCCAGGAACCGCACCTGGGGGAAGACAAGGTGGTTATTTGCCAGAGAAAGCAATGGAGAAAGAGATATGAGTTGCCAGGAGCCCAGGCACGCCTGGCATGTCACCGAGCTCCTGGGCTACTACAGAGCATGTAGAGAGGATCAGACTGACAGTGTTGGTCCCCCCAAACCTATTTCCTTCCTACCCCAGTGATCCTAATGTGAAATTCTTCCATGGACCTATGAGGTCTTCTCGCTGGCTAAGTTATGTCACCTGTCAGTAGCGTTCAACTTGTCTTTTCTTTTCATTGAAAAGCACAATCACACATTTCCCTGTTACATTGCACGATTTTTTAAAAAAATCATACCTCAGTTAAAAGTATATGAATTGTGCAGAATCTAATGATTAAATCCAATTCAGTTAATGATTGGAGTGCAATATCTTCTGTTTTAGTACATAGTTCTCCTCTACAACAAACACCCTCATGGTCATGCTCTGGTTCTACACATTCCTTTCTATGGATACATAGATGTTTCTGAGTCTTTTTCTTCTAATCCAGGCAGAAATGCTTTCTTTTCTTTTTCTTCCCACTCTTTTCCTCATGCCCAGAGTCCTCAAGGAGATTTCCGCTGGCATTATTTTTTGATTCTAGGAGTCTTCAGAAGGTAAAGCTAACCCATTCCATTCTCTCACTGCCTTATTTTGCTTCATGCTTATGAAAAGTAGAGTATTCTTCCCTGGCAGGGATGAAGGACACGTAAGAGAGCCAGGGGTTTTAAATGATTTCCATCACCTGCTGCCTGTTGTGAACGTGGAGGCCAACTGGCATCCCAGGGGAGAGCTAGTCTCAGTCCCCTTCTCCCTGCCTCCTGAGTCTCCCCCTGGTAGACAGTCATTGCTTGTCTTGTGTCAGGACTCTGGAATCCCAGTGCAGGTAGGTGTTCCTGGCTCACCTTGTCGATGAAGGAGGCGAACTTGTTGTTGAGGGTCTTGATCTGCTCCCGCTCCTCAGTCCTCACCCTCTGGATGGTGGGGTCGATTTGCAGGTTCAGAGGAGTGAGGAGATTCTGGTTGATGGTGACCTCTTGGATGCCTCCAGGAGGGCACACAGGGAAGCCAGAGCCTCCATAGCCCCCAGCAAAGCCAGCTCCACCACCGAGCCCAAAGCCACCACCAGCTGCACCACCAAAACCAAATCCACTTGCGACTCCACCTCCATAGCCAAAGCCACCTCCAACTCTGCCACCATATCCGCCACCGATGGCACAGCTGCCCCCTCCGATGGAGATCCTCTTGGAGCCCCCCAGGCCATAGAGGCTCCTGCTGCCAAAGCCGGCTCCTCCATATACTCCACCGAGGCCACCACTGCCCCTGGAGCGGGACACGGAGACACTGCTGAAGCCAGAGCGGCAGACCCCTGGGACTCTGGCTGAGCTGGCGCTGAAGCCACGGTGGCTGACGCTTTGGCTCCTAATGGTGGATTTGCTAGACATGGTTCCTGAAGAGGAGAGGGCTGAAGAAAGCGTGAGAGGCTGGAGGGTAGAGCTGAGAGGAGCAGATCTGTGAGATGAACCTCCCGGCAGCAGTTTATATAGGATGGAAATGGGTTGGGCTCCGTCCTGGAAGGTGAGCTTGCAGATCGGGAAGGGCTGATCTTTACAAATAGTGAGATCAGCCCCAGCCTCTTAAAGGTATGAAATATGAAGATTGCTTCTTTGGCTTCCTTTAGTCATGGAGAAATTCTCCTGCCTTCCAGCCTTGTTGATCCTAACACAATAAGACTGGATATGAATTCACTGAAGTCATGAGTTAGTCATGTTCTCAAACAAAGGAGACAAGGAGCTGATCTGTGATAATTGTCCCTTCTTTCTGCTTACTCAGACGCTCCTCTGTGTGCCCCCTTCCCACACAGGTTTTCTCCTCTACCAGCACCACCCTTCCCATCAGGGTGGGACTGACTCTGAGTTCTTATAGGCATTTGCCCAAAGGCCTGAGCAAGAAGTGGCCTGCAGTGTTTTTCACCATGTTTGTACCTGTCCTTCTGGAGCTCCTGGCTGTTCTTCCTAGTGGCCTGGGCATGAAAATGGGGGCTATTTTGGAGACATAATCGTTCTTTGAAAAGCAAAGGGACAAGAGAGTTGAGTTTTTACACTATGCAGTCAGCATTTGCTCTCTGTTCTGTGTGATAAGCTGGCCAATTGGCAGTTTCCTCAGAGGACAGGAGACATCACCAAAGGTCACTCTGCCTAGAAACCTGACTTGTGCACCTCCCTTTCTAGTGTTTGCTTCCACTGATCTGTTATTATGCAAAATTTTCTTTCCAACTGGAATCCACAGACACCTTTTTCTCTTCTGTTTGAAATGTTCACTTAGAACTTAAGGAATCTAAAATGAGTAGGACAAAAATCATTGAGGACTTCACTGAATTTTTATTCTAACAGACACTTCTTAGGAATCAAGAAGCAGACACCTTAATGGGGTGTGTACAGAAAGTTGAGGGGATATAGAAACAGTGAATCATACAAATGTGCCCTTACATGTCACAAGTAGATTCCAAATTTTATTTCTAATCTCAGCACTTGAAATCTGAAATGGCTACACACCTCGGAGGGAAAGAAGAGTGATGTTTGGCCTGGAGAGGAATGAGGTCCATTTTTTCCCAGCCCACACATTAAGTACTGAGTACCCGGAGCATTGAGGCATGCCGTTGTGTGAGAACACAAGGGTAAATGGCAACCAGCAGAGGAAGGACAAACTCGCCCATTGAGGTGATCTGAGAAAAGCTCTTGTTACTATCTTAGAAATGTCCCATCTCTCCAGTGTTTTGGGGTGCACAATATCCAGGAGGGCAGGTCATTTCCTGTCCAAAGGAGGTGCTATCTAAGCATAGGGAAGAGATACGTTCTCAAGACAACGGAAACAGCTCCCTTCTCTCCACCCTGGTTGCACAATGGCTGACCAAGAAATGGGCTTCCGCCCACTTCTGGGAAAGGAGTGTTCCTTCCCATGGCATGGCCTTCTGCTCTGTTCTACTATCTTGGGATAGAGGCTCTAGGTTTGGCTTAGACGATGCAGGAGGGGTGGGAAGGGTTGGTAAGTCAGGTGGGAGCAGCACACAGTTTTCCCAGGATTTAGCTCTATAGCTGCTTTCATTGTGCAATGGTGGAGATGGGTAGTTGTCACTGAGAGTGCATGGCTTGCAAAACCGAAATGAGTTACTATGTGGCCCTTTAAAGAAAAAGTATATCGACCCCTGGTTAAGAGCCTGGGCTCTGGAGACAGAGCGCTCAGGCCCTTAACTAGCTCGTGTGTGTCTTTTGAAAATTATTCATTTTTACAGCTGTAAAGTGAGGGTGAAAATAATACCTAGCTCACTGCGTTGTGGGGATTGCAGGAAATAATGCAGAGGCCTTAGCATAGGGCCTGCATGGAAGTGCTCCATCAAGAGGAGCTCATAACCGTATTATAATGCAAGTAGGAAGAAGCTTAGTGGGTTCGGGGGTGCCCGAGAATCTTCGAGAACGGGAACACAGGTGCAGCTGTGTGTGTGGCGGAGGGGATGGGGGCGGAAGAAATGAAACCCACGCTGCAGGTTTGTGGCATATTGGTAAGGACCTGGGAGCCACACGTGGGGGTCTGCCCTTGCTCCCAGAAGCGGTGTGGCACCATGGAAGCCAGAAGGGCAGCAGAAGCAGAAGCCTGATTTAGAAGCTTGCTGGCGCTCAGAGCAGCAGGACAGGGAAGAATCTTTGCTCTGGGGTGGATGCGGCTCCTTGCCTAAGAGGTTGGAAGGAAACTGTGGCCAGAGAGAAGGACGATCTGTGTCTTTGGCAGGAACCCAGCAGGCTGCTCGCTCAGTCCTGTGTGGAGTCAAGCTCCCCTGGGCCACCCTCTGCGGGGCCCTCTTCTGTCCTTGGGGCTGTGCATACAGGGACAGGCTGCCATCCACCAACACAGGTGACCAGATCAGTGCCTCCTTCAGTACTGACCTGACATCTTTTCCAGGGTGGGAGAAGACTCATCCCTGAATAAAGTGTGTAATTCCATTGTAGCAGGGACCTCACATTCAACCAGGTAGCCGGTCACAGGATGGTTTAACTTGAACATATCATCCACTTCCCAGCTTGGCATGTCCACCAGATAACACCAGCAATATAAAGTATTATGTTTCATTTCCTGACATGAGTATTTCTCCTATCTATAGATTTCTACGGCATTCTGTAATACATTATTTTATATTATAGTCTTTTTAATATATATAAAGATGTATTTTTCTCTGAAATTCTCATCACTACCTGCCAGGGAATCAGATGTCCTGGGAACCAATGCTGGTGACCCTGACCATGAATGAGGTCAGCTAGGAGGGCTCATGAGAGCTGCCGCAGGCTCCTATGACAGTGGAGGGGGAGTTAGGGAGGTGGGGCCCCATGGCAGGTCCATTTCTGATTTCACTCTTTTCCTGTCCTGCCACCTTAAAAGGTCAAGTTTGTACTTTATTCATTTGCCCTTGATTTTCTGTATCTTTGGCTGCAGGGAGGCGCCTGGCTTCTATATTCCACTTTGACACTGGGGTAAGTCGTCCTGGGCTAAGTGGTCCTTTTTCCTCCTCAAGAGTCCAGTCTTCTGCCCTCTGTTTCTACTTTCACACTCAGGAGAGGGCTGTGCTCACAGACAGTGCAGACCCACTGGATGGTTAGAGAATTGAGTTCTCCAGTGAAATCTCCCCAGTGTTCCTGAATCATGTCCCATGGTTGTATTTTCCCAGAGGAGCGGGGTGGAGAAGGCCAGACCTTCATAACAAGATTCAAACAGAGGGTGACAGTTCAGGCAACTATGTGAGAGAAACGAAAGCAAGCAACGTGAGTAACGCCAATGACAGCCGGCCTCCTCCCCAGCAAGCTGCCGAGCCCAGCCTCTTCCCTCTGCCAGGACAGCCACCATTCAGTGCTGCTGTCTGATGGCCTTGGAATGAAGAAGGCCTTTGTTCTAGGGCCCAGGGGTTCACCTGTACTCCTTGCATTTTTCCCAGCATGGAGGAAGGCAGGAAGGAAACCCAGAAGCCCGAGCCCATGCAAAGCCTTGTCTTTCTGCCTCCCTGGGTGGAGCTGGCAGATGAGACTGAGGGATAACTATTGTCATCATCCATCAAAAGTTTAAGACTAAGTGCCTAACCCTGCCAGCCCCGGTGCAGGATGATGCTGTTCAGAGGGAATCCCACAGACCCAGTCCTCTCCCTAGGGAGCACCCACTGAAAGAAAAACACATGCAGCCACCTGTGTAAAGACTGTAGACAGTAACACCCAAGTTGGAGTAGAAAGTCAGCCTTCTATGATACATAGAGCGGTTCAGACAGTATGGAAACTTCCAGAACTGCATGACATAGTAACTAGGCTGTCATGAACATACAGTATGCACTACACTGTAGAACTGCCCTTGTATTTCTCAATTTCCACACACACGGCCCATCCATTTTTGCAGAGAACACAGTGACAGGGTCATAAATCTGGACATGAAATCTGAGTGGCTTTACCTACAGCTGCTGGAAGTTTCTGACAACTCCCGTTATCCAGTGGGATGAGGCTCTACCCCAGGTCAGTCAGGGGGTCCAGTGGTCACTGAGAGAACACCTTCTATGGTGCTCAGTGAGACGCTCAGTTCAAAGCATTGCCTGCCTCTGGAACTGTGGTCCCAACCCCTGACGTCACTCCATGGGACCTCTAGTGGGGGTAAGTCAAGAATCTCGTATTTGTCCTGCTTCTTCCTCCTAGCCTGGAGGAAATGAAGGGAAGCATTGTGGCTGTCATTTCAACTGCCAAAAGTAATATGCACAAAGGGTCTGGGATGAATTGGGTTACTATTATTAGCATATAGGATTGATGCGTGTCGTGTGCCTTCAGGGACATAAATTGAGTGTTTGTACAATTATAGAAAAACTCTGATGTTCCTTTAAACATTGATCTTGGTGCATATTCCTATAAAAATCTAGTTACTGTGTAACAGATTTTTGAAGGTGTTCATTTCTTTTTGACTCACCCCATACACACCGGCATTGGGTAGGTAGGGGCATTTGAATGGTTGAGTAAATGACAGGTGCATAATTGAGCTGGGACTGGGGCAGACTGAGATGAAGGGGACAATGCTTGGCTTCCCTAGTCAACATGGAGAGACAGTCGCACCCAACTTGGAGTAGAAAGGCAGCCTTCTATGATATATANGTTCAGACAGTATGGAAACTGGAGGAAGTGAGGCATTTTGAGGCTCTGAGGCAAGAAGCAATTTTGGAGGCAGAAAGATCTTTCAAAAAGACACAAGAAGCTGTATAGCAGGTCTGGTGTGGATTATGCCTGGAACGAGCAGGGTGAGGGACCAGATTCTCCTTCTGTCATGTGTCCTAGGTCCTCTATGACAACTAGGGTAGAGAGGAGCCTAGCCTGGCCTCCCCAGGAGCCGACAAAATCTCTACGTGGCCTGGTTTCTGTTTCTGTCCACGGCCTCTCTCATGTCCCTCCTTTCTGCATCCTGCCTCCTCACCACTGAAGGGTCCACCTCACTAGCTTGTGTCATTTAAAAAAAAATGTAGTTGGGTAAAAAAACTCCAGCAAACCTCCAGTGAGACACATAAAGACCTGGTTTAAATACTGTAAGTGGTTGAATGAGACGCAGCCTGTGGGATGATGTCTTCCTACAGATGCCTTCTAGTGAGACTCCCTTAATGTCAGTAAAGGGGGGAATGTCTACATAATGATGGTTACATTGGGTAATTCCCCCCAATTCAGGATGATTTACAGTAATTCCTACCCAAAAACTGCATCTCAAAATCATCTGACTCTTAGAGAATATCCTAGAGAGAAAACATGCCTCACACGTGCTCCTCTGAGACTTCTTGGCATTTAGTGGCAATGGCCATCTGTTAATCCTTTGTAATCTCACTTCAAGCCTGGGGTTGGGATTAGTGACAGATATTCGATGATGTGATGTGGGCTGGGAGCAAACGGTCAAGAAAGAATTCTTGAGATGTTTTTGGTGCAAAAAGGTGCTTTGATTACAGCACGGGGACAGGACCCTGTGGGCAGAAGGAGCTGCACTGGGGTCACGAGGAGTAGCTGATTCCATATACCTACTAGTTAGCGGGGGCTAAGGATGGCGAAAGTCTCTAAGAAATTTGGAAGCAAGGCTTTTAGGGCCATGAGGAGCTAGCCGCTGCGAAGATAAGGTCATTCACTACTGCCTAGTAAAACATCAGTCTTGAGACCCTTTAGGTGTGTATCAGTGGCACATATGCTCTGGAGGTCATTGCCAATATATCCTGGGGAGTGTCGCAGCTGCCAGGGAGAATGACACTAACAAGAGCAAAGCGACAGGGGCAAAGCAGCAGAGGAGGTCCTTGAAAGGGCTGTAGGACTGCTGCAATCTGTAAATTTAGGAATTCTGCCTGGAGACTGCCAGCCGAGTCTGGCCCTCGCTTCCTTTTTCTCCCATCAGTACATCCTCTGGCACAAGTCTGGGAAATAATGTGGTGAAGGAGGCCTCAGGGGGATCTGATAAATTTAACTTCTTTCCCATTTTCCTCTGCCCTTTCCTCAGCTCCTTCCAGGAAACAGCCTGGATTTTTCCAAATAAGCACAGAAGATCATTCGATACTGCTTCAAGCATTTGGACCCTGCGGCCGAATCTGCTGACTAGGTATTCTAGAGTCCATTCCCAGTTCCCTGCTTTCTCTCCCACCTCCACCGTAGACACTTGAAAAGTGAGACATTCTTTCTCTTAAAATTTTTAAGAAATTGATTAGATATAATGTATGTACAGTGAAATGTACAGATCTTAAGTAGGAAGTTGAATCAATTTTGACAAACGCATGCACTTCTGTAACCCACACAATATCAAGCTAGAGAACATTTCTATTACTCCAGGAATCCTCCTTGTGTCCTTTTCCTATAATCCCACTGCCCCCAGGCAGTCACTGTTTTGAGTTTTTCCACCTTGGATTATTAATGTGTTCATGTTAGAACTTTATAAAATGGGATCATACAGCATACACTTTAAATATATCTATTTATTAGTTATTATTTCTGTATATTTTATACTATTTATATGGATGTGTGCTTCGATTTTTTTACTCAGCAAAATGTGTTTGAGATTCATCCAGATTGTTGTGATATTTCAGTCTCTTTTATTGCTGAGTGATGTGCCATGGTATGAGATACCACAGTTTCTTTACCCATTCTGACTGATGGGTATTTCCAGTTTATTACCTTCCATAAAATGGTGATGAACATACTCGTGAGGCTTCATGTGGACGTATGTTTTCAGTTAACACAAATAAATACCTGGAAATAGAACTGTTTTTTTGTTTTTTTTTTTAAAGATTTTATTTATTTATGTGACAGAGAGACAGCCAGCGAGAGAGGGAACACAGCAGGCAAGTGAGAGAGGAAGAAGCAGGCTCCTAGTGGAGGAGCCCAATGTGGGACTCGATCCGGGAACGCCGGGATCACGCCCTGAGCCGAAGGCAGACGCTTTAACGACTGCGCTACCCAGGCGCCCCTGGAAATAGAACTGTTGCGTCAAGAGTTAGTGTATGACCAGCCCAGCCAGGCACCTGTACCATAAACACACACACAGAGTAAGCAAATTTTGGTTTTCCAAAATGATTGCACCATTTTAAAAAATTGACTTTAATTTTTAAGCCAGTTTTAGGTTCATAGCCAAATTGAGCAGAAAGGACGGGGAGTTCGCATGTACTTCCTGACCCCTCCCGTGCGTAGCCTCCCTCACTATCAACATCCCTCCCCAGAGCGGTACCTCTGTGACAGCTGACGAATCTATGCGGTTACACACATCACGTGTAGGTTTTCGTATGGACGTTTCCAACATGGTTGCCCCATTTTGTATTCCCATTAACAAGGAAGGGAGCTCTTGCTGCTCCACGTTCTCATCAGCACTTGGTGTTGTCACAGTTTGGATTTTCACTCTTCTAAAAGGTGCATAGTGGTATTTCATTGTTTTAACTTGTGTTTCCCTAATGACACGCGATGTGGGCATCTTTTCATATGCTTGTTTGCCATCTTTGTAACTTCTTTGGTCAGCTGTCTGTTAAAGTCTTTGGCCTATTTTCTAATTGGGTTCTTCATTTTCTTTCTTTCTTTCTTTCTTTCTTTCTTTCTTTCTTTCTTTCTTTCTTTCTTTCTTTCTTTTTTTCTCTCTTTCTTTCTCTCTTTCTTTCTTTCTTTCTTTCTTTCTTTCTTTCTTTCTTTCGATTTATTTATTTATTTTAAGAGGGGAGGAGCAAAGGGAGAGTGTCAAGCAGACTCCATGCCAAGCACAGAACTTGACCTGGGGCTCAATGCCATGACCCTGAGATCACAACCTGAGCTGAAACCAAGAATCCGTCGCTTAACTGACTACACCATCCAGGTGCCCCTGGTTTTCTTATTGTTGAGTTTTAAGAGCTCTTTATATTTCAGACAACAGTCTTTTTATTGGATTTTTCTTTTCTTTTTTTTTTTTTGCAAATATTTTCTCGCAGTCTGTGGCTTGAGTTCTCATTCTCTGGATAGTGACTTTTGCAAAGCAGAAGTTTTTAATTTTAATGAATCCAGCTTATCAATTCTTCCTTTCATGAATCATACTTTTGATATTGTTTTGTTAATATTTTTCTGAGGATTTTTGAATCCATGTTTATGAGAGATTTTGGTTTATAGTTTTCCTTTCTTATAATGTCTTGGTCTGGTTTTGCGGGCCTCATGGAATGAGTTAGGAAGTATTCTTTCTGCTTCTTTCTTCTGAATGAGATTGTGGAGAACTGGTATAATTTCTTCCTTAAATGTCTCATAGAATTCACTAGTGAACCCATCTGGGCCTGATGTTCTTTTTTATTTTGGAAGGCTATGAATCCTTGATTTGGTTTCTTTAATAGATAGAGGCTTATGTGAATTTTGGCAGGTTGTGTCTTTCAAGAAATTGGCCCATTTCATCTAGGGTATCAAATTTGTAGGCATAGAGTTGTTCATAGTATTCCTTTATTATCTTTTTAAGGTCCATGGGATCCATAGTGAAGTTCACTCATTCATTTCTGATATTAGTAACTTGTGTCTTTTCTCTCTCTCTCTCTCTCTCTCTCTCTCTCTCTCTTTTCACTTAGTTAGCCTGGCTAGAGGCATGTTAATTTCATTATTTTTTCAAAGAACCAGATTTTGGTTTCATTGATTTTTTTCTGTCAATTTCCTGTTTTTATTTCATTTATTTCTGTGCTAGTTTTTATTATTTATTTCCTTCTGCTTACTTTGGAATTAATTTGCTCTTCTATTTCTACTTACTAAAGATGGATGCTTAGATTATTGATTTTAGATGACTCTTCTTTTCTAATGTATAAATTCAATGCTATAAATTTCTTTCTAAGCACTGCTTCTGCAGCATCCCACAAATTTTGGTAAATTGTATTTTCATTTTCGCTTAGTTCAAAATATTTAAAATTTCTCCTGATATTTCTTCTTCTCATGTGTTATAGAATGTGTTGCTTAATCTCCTCATAATTGGGGATTTTTCAGTTATCTTTCTGTTGTTTGCTTCTGATTTACTTCTGTTGTGGTTTGAGAGCATAGATTGTATGATTTCTATTCTTTCTTTGCTGCTGCATGTTCCGTGTGAGCTTGAGAAGAATGTGTATTCTGCTGCTGTTGGATGAAGTGTTCTATAGATGTCAATTATATCCAGTTGATTGATGATGCTGTTGAGTTCAATTATGTCCTTATTGATTTTCTGCCTATTAGAACTTTCCATTAATCATAGAGGGGTGATAAAGTCTCCAACTATAATAGTACGGTCATCTATTTCTCCTTGCTAGTCTATCAGTTTTTGCCTCATGTATTTTGATGCTCTGTAGTTGGGTGCATACACGTTAAGGATTGTTATATCTTCTTGGGGAATTTATCCCTTTATCATTAGGTAATGCCTCTCCTTATCCCTGATTATTTTCCTAACCCTGAAGTCTGCTCTTTCTGAAATTAATACAAATACTCCAACTTTATTTTAATTAGTCTTAGTATGGTATATCTTTCCCCATCTCTTTACTGTTGCTCTATATATGTCTTTATATTTAAAATTAGTTTCTTGTATTCAATCTTTACTTGGGTCTTGTGGTTTTGATACATTCCGATAATCTCTCTTTTAATTGGTCTATTTAGATTATTGACTTTTAAAGTGATTATTGATATAGTTGGATTAATATCTACCACATTTGTTACTCTTTTCTAGTCATTGCCCTTGGTAGAACTCCCAGAGGTGAAGCTCACAAAATGTGGATGTCTCCAAAAGACTGAGCCCCTTTGCGGTTTTTCAGCTCTCAAGTTTATCCACACTGAAACTCCAACAATTTTAATTACACTTCAGGTTTTTCTACCAAGTACTAGTTTAAAAATAATTACTAAAATCTCAAAACAGTGTTGGTTAGACTTTGTTTTGAAATGTACTGACTAAAAGACGAAATTGAAAGATGGTCCATGTTGACAGATGACTCAGATTAGCATCAGGGTGGTTCTGACTGGGAACATTCTCTTTTTGTGGTAGAATATCTAGAAACCATTTTTAGCATAAACTTTTTTTTTAAAAAGATATTTATTTATTTATTTATTTATTTATTTATCTATTTATTTATTTGACAGAGAGAGAGACAGCCAGAGAGAGAGGGAACACAAGCAGGGGGAGTGGAAGAGGAAGAAGCAGGCTCCCGGCAGAGGAGCCCGATGCGGGGCTCGATCCCAGAACGCCCGGATCACGCCCTGAGCTGAAGACAGATGCTTAACGACTGAGCTACCCAGGCGCTCCTAGCATAAACTTTCATGCAAATTTTGACAAGCAAGAATTGTTGTATTCAAATCTTCCCAGTTATCAGTCTCATGGTCATAATTTTGACTTTTAGACAGAAATGGGCTTTCTCCTTTTTAGACTATGTTCACACAAGTTTATTCTAGAATCTGGATAATCAGACAATCCATACCATGGCTTATCTACATGCTAAATAAGAAAATGCAAGAAAAAATTCCACAAGAACAACAATAACCAATTCTGTTATAATAATATTTTGCTAATTGGAAGCCACTGCAGAGAACTGCCCCCCTGGGTCATGAGTCAAGTTGCAGTCTAGCCTTATTGCATGGTTGTCCACAAGTGGGCAATGGTCTGGCTGCTGAACAGGTTAGGTTGCTAGGCAGAAGCTTTGGAGCTGGGCGAGACTTTGGAATATTAGTGACTTCCCTACCCTTCTATTAGGAAGCTCTAGAGTTTGAGGTCAAGGGCACGGTGAAAGAGGAGCTTAGGAAATTCCATGCTGCACAAAATCCCAAAAGCTGACAGGTAAACTTCCCAATGAGCCAGGCTCAGACTCTGGTTCTCCTTCCCCATATGAGAAGTTCCATGACAGCAGGTTATCCTACAGGCCTCCCTCACATCCTTGAGTAAAGGCCAGACCAGTCCCCAGTTCTAGAGAGGTCAACTACTCAGCTACAGGCTTGATACTCAGGGCAGGCATTACTATCCCAGTCACCTATGAATTGGGCCACTAAGCCAAAATAGAGGACATAGAGTTAAACTTTAATTTCAGATACACAACATAACAAATTTAGTATAAATATACCCAAATGTTACATGGAATATACTTATATTAAAAATAATATGTCATTTATCTGAAATTAAAATTGAACTGCACATCTTGTATATTTATTTGCTAAATCTGGCAACCCTGACATACACCAACATAGATCTTCCCTCATATTGACCTGCAGATAAGGGCACTGGTGACCAGGCTGCTGCTCTGGGTTTCTACTGTAAAGGAGCAGGCAATAAGTAATGACTGACCTTTAGACGCTTTCCTTTAAACTGTCCCCTCATTAACTAGCATGGGTTATTTAGAAGTATTTGGTTTAGTATTCAAATAATTAGGATTTTTGAGATATTTTGCTTTTTATTTCTAATTTAATGTACCATCGCGATAAAACATAGTCTATATAATTTCAGTCTTAAAAAAACTGGCTCAGTGGGGCGCCTGGGTGGCACAGCGGTTAAGCGTCTGCCTTCGGCTCAGGGCATGATCCTGGCGATCCGGGATCGAGCCCCACATCAGGCTCTTCCGCTATGAGCCTGCTTCTTCCTCTCCCACTCCCCCTGCTTGTGTTCCCTCTCTCTCTGGCTGTCTCTATCTCTGTCGAATAAATAAATAAAATCTTTTAAAAAAAAACTGGCTCAGAATATGGTCTATCTTTGTGAATGTCCACTTGAAAAGAATGTTGCTGTGCTTACACCAGTTAAATGGCAAAAATCGACAAGTCAGGAAACAACAAATGTTGGAGAGGATGTGGAGAAAGGGGATCCCTCTTACACTGTTGGTGGGAATGCAAGTTGGTACAGCCACTTTGGAAAACAGTGTGGAGGTCCCTTAAAAAGTTAAAAATTGAGCTACCCTATGATCCAGCCATTGCACTACTGGGTATTTACCCCAAAGATACAGACGTAGTGAAGAGAAGGGCCATATGCACCCCAATGTTCATAGCAGCATTGTCCACAATAGCTAAATTGTGGAAGGAGCCGAGATGCCCTTCAACAGATGACTGGATTAAGAAGATGTGGTCCATATATACAATGGAATATTACTCAGCCATCAAAGAGAACGATTTCACAACATTTGCAGCAACGTGGACGGGACTAGAGGAGATAATGCTAAGTAAAATAAGTCAAGCAGAGAAAGACAATTATATGGTTTCACTCATTTATGGAACATAAGAAATAGGAAGATCGATAGGAGAAGAAAGGAAAGAATGAAGGAGGGGTAAACAGAAGGGGGAATGAACCACCAGAGACTATGGACTCTGGGAAACCAACTGAGGGCTTCAGAGGGGAGGGGGGTGGGGGATTGGGATAGGCCGGTGATGGGTATTAAGGAGGGCACGTATTGCGTGGAGCACTGGGTGTTATACTCAAGTAATGAATCATGGAACTTTACATCAAAAACTAGGGATGTACTGTATGGTGACTAAACATAACATAATAAAAAATTATTATAAATAAAAAAAGAAAAAAGAAAAGAATGTTACTGTGGATAGTCTTTTGAATTTCATATAAACATTGTATGTTCTTGAATGCAATGTCTTTGAGAGATATATGTAATGTAAACATCTTTTCCTGGGTTGTGGCTTTCTGTTTTGCTATTTTTATGTTGTTTTGTGAGCAGAAGTTTATACTTTTTGTAAGATAAGCAATTTTTATGATGTTTAGAAATTTTGTCTATCCGTAGGTCATCATGAAAAATTGTTTCTTTTACATACATTATCATTTTATCTTTCACATATAAGACTATATAATACAGCTAAAATTGATTTTTGTGTATGATATGAATTAGGACTCATGATACAGTTTTTACCATATGGAGAGTCAATTGACCTTATACCATGTGTTGTGCAAAACCATTCTTTCCCTATCACACTGCAATGGCACCATTGTTGTGGATCAAGTGAGTCTATATGTGGTTTGTTTGTTGAGTCTATATATTGTCCCACTGGTCCATTTTTCAGTCATTTCCCAACAGCACACTCTCTTACTTAATAAATTTTTATAATAAGTCTCAATATCTGGAACTACAAGAACTTTGGTCTTTTTAAAGATTTTTTTTTTTTTACTATTTTAGATCTTTTTCATTTCCATACAAATTTTAGAATAGTTTTAGCAATTTCCATAAAATACCACCTGAAATTTGACTGAAATTGCTTTGAATCCATATTTCAAATAGGGTTGACATATTTACAATATTAAGTTTTCCAAGCCATGAAAATTGTATATGCCTCTCTTTGTTAATTTTCTTTAGTCATTTTCAATAAGGTTTTATAGCCTTCTGTGTATGTTTTGCATATCTTTATCCTTAGATATCATAAATTTTTTGATGCTACTAAAATGGTATCTTTTTAATTTAATTTTCTAAGTGTGTCTTGCTAGTATATAGAAATCCAATGACTTTTATATTAATTTTCTAGTAACTGATAAATTTGCTTATTAATTCTAATAGTTTAGAGAATATTTTCATTTTCTACATACATAATCATGTCATATGTGAATAACTGCAGCTTGTTTTCTTTCTTTCTAATCCTTAAGATGTTTATTTCTTTGTCTTGCCTTATCACACTGGCATGATTTCCAGTATAATGTTGAATAGTTGTGGTGATCACAGTTATCCTTGCCTCCTTCTTGGTCTCAATGAGAAAGTTTTGATCATTCAGTGTAATATTTGCTGTTTGTGTGTGCGTGTGTGTGTGTGTGAGCGAAGGAGAGAGAGAGAGAGAGAGAGAGAGAGCATTTGATTTCTCTCCTTTTATTCTGTTAAAATTGTATATTACATAATTGTGTGTTTTTTTAATGTTGAACCACCTTTACTGTAATGATATTTGACAGCTTCTAATCCCTATTCCTACTTCTTCCCCTCTTCCCACATCTGAGAAAACTGATAAGAAAGCCTGGGTGTTCCCTCTTTTGTGATTAGTGGGAACTTCAAGCCATGTATGGTACTCCTCAGACTGGCCTCACCCCTAGTCACCATAAATACCCCACTCCATCTCCATTCCCTGCTTTTCCAAGCCATATTTGGATCGGGTTGGGAGGCTTTCCCTTCTCTCCCCAGAAAGCCTTATTATGTGAGTAATATATTTTCATACCATCTTGGTGTGTGTGTGTGTATGTGTGTGTGTACTGTCATCAATCTCAATAGTTGAATCAAATTTTAAGTGGAGATCCATCCTGCCTCTGTAGGGGGGCCACAATAATTGGTACTGTGAGCAGGTTGTCTAGATGATGACTGTTACCACTGAGGTCTTCCTTTTCTTGCTTTGCCTTGTAATATAGCTCTGCTGTGTACTTGAGAGCATTCAGTTTGAGTTGCCGCTTTCTATCTTGTAGGTTCTTTGAGTTGTGTTGCTGCCTGGTCTCAAACTTGCATTCTGAGCTATACTGATTTGTGCTACATTTACTGAGTTCCACCAAGGCATCTGTTATAGACTTAACTGACCTATGTCAGAAGTGTCAATAATTGTCATTTAGAGACAAGAATATGGGACTGGGGCCCTCCTTAAAATGGCAGTGGATGATGCACTCAGCCCAAACCTATCTGGGTGTCTCATATTGAATCGTGTTTCTTGATTCTCCCATAAACAGTGACTGATGCTAAGATCATGAGAGTGACTCTTACCCTGTGACCATTAGCGTGTGTCTCAAGCAGGTGTTGGTCTCTATTCTGTGAAGTGCTCAAGGGAAAGATCGATAACCTGTGCAATATATGGTCCCATCAGGTGATCACTCATGTGGAGAAAGAGCAGTTACTATGAGGCAGGCTAAGGCCACACTCTGAAAAGCAGGTGGTTTACTAGGATCCTGAAAAATGCTTTTGCTGCTGCTTCCCATGTTGTTGCCAAACGAGAGCCTCATCTTCAGGGTTACAGGGGAAAACACATATGTTACAGCTGTGACACAACTAAGGGGTTAATTCAACTATTTCCATGAAGGAGGCCCTAAACCCTGATGATACCAACTTGAGGCTCTCTGGAGGAAGACATTTATGGATTTGAGCAAGGTAGAGAATAATCCCTCTTTCCCCCAAGTATATTGAATAAACACAGAAAAGAAAAAGAAAGAGAATGGAGGGAGAAAAGAAGGAAGGAAGGAAGGAAGGAAGGAAGGAAGGAAGGAAGGAAGGAAAGAAAGAAAAGAAGGAAAGAAAAGAAGGAAAGAAAAGAAGGAAAGAAAGAAGAGAGAGAAAGAGAAAGATGAAGGAAGAGAAGAAGAAGATAAAGAAGAAGGAGAAGAGAAAAGAAAGAAAGGAATGAAAGAAAGAAAAGATAAAGAAGAAGGAGAAGAGAAAAGAAAGAAAGGAATGAAAGAAAGAAATCTGGAAACGGAGGAAACAAAGAACTGAAACACAATCTGATGCAACTGGAAATACAATTTACTAAAAGAATTTATACATCTAGGAGATTTTTTTTTAAAGGCATGGATTGGCTTTGTGCCTCTAGCATATAGGTTCTGAATTAACTTTAATGTCTAAAATACACTAACTGGCAAACCTTTGTGGCCTTAATCCATACTGGAGGTCAAATTACACTTCTGCCTGGGATCTCACTAAATTTAAACAAGATACCTCTATAATCTTGAAGGAGTTATTAAACCCAAAATAGAGAACAGATAAGTATGCCTCACCCTAATTATCAGAGCTATTGACTTGACTATATTTCATCCATGGCCCCCTAAAACATTACACAGTGGTCACGCACAGTCAAAAACAATAAGCAACAAACTAAAAATAAATCAAGTCCTTGACATTTACACATTGGCTTGACAAAATGGAACTCTATAGACCTTCCCCTAGTTAAAATAGTTAATATGCCCCAATGTAAATTAGAATAGGGCCTTCAAATAGTGAGACCCATTATATGGCATCTGTTTAGAGAAGGGGGATTATGCTCACATTATTTCTCTATTCAACAACCAATTTGACTTTGTTTTAAACTTGGAAAGAAGAAAGGTACTTCACAGTTGATTACCAGAGCCTTAATCTGATGGTCATACCCATTAAGGCCCCTACCCAACACTAATGAAATTGCTGACTCTACCCAATCAGCAACTGGTAAATACTTTGGTTTCATGGATTTGGCTAACAATATTCTGTTCAATACTCATTCCCACAGCCTTTCAGTCACAGTTTTCCTTCACCCCTGAAGGGGCACAATACATCTTTAACTCAGATGTTCAGGGAATGCCTCCATAACACTGCCATTGCACACAATCTTTGCAGGCAAAATCTTAAATGCCTGGACTTTCTCCAGGAGCACAGGTATGATATTACACTGATGAATCCTCCTCCGAAGAGTTTCACTGGGCATACTCATTCAGGACATGCAAATACAAAGGAGCTCACAAAGAGGATAGGCCACTTCTCCACACACAGTGCAAATTCCTGCTGCCTCAGTTAAAATACCTGAAATTATCTGGTAATCTGAAGGCCACCCTGACACTGTCAAGAAACAGCTACTGACCTGCTTGGCACCCACAATACTAGAACAGGCCTAACATCTTTTAGGCTTTTTTTTTTTTTTGAGTTCTGAAGGTAATGTATTCCTTATTTATGAAGCCCATATGTGCTATTACTTGCAAATCAGCCCACCTTGAATGGGGCCCCCCTCCAACAAAAGGCTCTAAAATCGGTCCAAGTTGTAATGCAGTGGACATTACTATTCATGCCCTCCAGACACTCCTTCATTCTAGAGGTTGTAGCAAGACCTTTTCATGCCTCTTGGAGTCTCTGGACCACCCATGACGGCCACTTTGCCTTCAAGGTCATTCTGTTCTCCCCATGAATCATCAGAGGAACCAAGCACATCTGGACAGATTGACCCTCATGGAGTCTCTAGGCTGGTTGTAGACCTTGAAAAAACAATTCTTCACAACAGCTTATATTATAAAAGCATTTTATTGAACACACTCTGGAGGTAGTCAGAACCAGAACAAAATTTGGGATATGGATGGGGACCCTGGTCTGAAGGTTTAGATACCAGGAAACTTTGGATTCTTCTCTTGAGGACCATGCTATAGAGACCTAAAGGCTGATTTGAAGCAGAGCATAGAATCACAATACAGGAGACTAGAGACCGGGGATTGGACCAAGAATGCTACTCTGCAATACATTGGACTAGACCACACTCCAGAAAAAGAAAACTTGGCTTGGGCAACCACCTGGAAGAAGCAGTCACCACAGGTTGGATTGCTGCTCTTGGGTGGCAGTGACTTGCATCAGGCTCTTAGCTCTTGAAGCTCTTCCGGGAAGAGGAGGTGGTGGAGACAAACTTCACACTGGAGCTACTGCCCCCACCACTGCCAAAGCCCATCCCCAGGCTTCGGCCACTGCCTGCGCTGAAGCCAGAGCCCCCCACACTAAGCCCGCCGCCCAGGCCAACGCCTCCACTGCTGCTGGAGTAGTAGCTTCCGCTGCCACCTCCTCCAAGACCACCGCCAAGACCTCCTCCAAGACCACCGCCAAGACCTCCACCAAGACCTCCACCGAGGCCACCGCCAAAGCCACTGCCGCCGCCATAGGCAGAGGACACGCTGTTTGTGATGACAGCTGCAGAGAAAGGAGGGAGAACTTGGTGAGACCAGTATGCTCGATTAAGCCTGCACGTCCAAGTTATTTGATCCCACTAGTGTTAGCATTGTACCTGGCCTCTTTCACAGAGTAGCAAATGAGGCTCAGGACTATGCCATTTAGTTAAGGTCCCTAATAGAAGGTTGGTGAGCTTAGAAGGCAAGGAATCGTGCTAAGTCCTCAGGGGGTAGGGACAACGAGGGGAGAGGGTACAGATGTATGAAACACTGGGCCTTTGCTTCAAGAAATAAGACATGAGCCATGTTGGTTCATGTCTCAATCTGGGCTCTTTCCCCTCTACTACCTCCTTCTCTCTAAATGTATTAAAAAACTATATACTGCGATGGGAGTTTCTGGTATGTAGAAACAATAGGATTCTGAGTTGGCACCAAATACCCCATATTATCATCATTGTGAAGGTCTGTTCAAAGTTACTTACAGATGTTGACTGGTCCAACTCCTTCTCCACTCAGTCTAAAATGGGAAAAATTAAAGGAAGAGTTAAAAACTCCCCAAAGACAGTACTAGTCATGTTTAGAGCTTGTTCTACAAGCAAGGAGCCTGCATGCCCCAAAGCTGCTTAAATTAGAGAAAGAGATAGCCCTCTAGAGTGACTTCCCAATGAAGAGGAGTGTCAGCCTGTTTGACCTAAAAACAGTTTATTGGAAGAAGATTGTAATTCACATCCTCCTCCACCCATTAGATGGAAAGCATGAGTAAGAGGCTGTGGGAACTATGAATATGTATCAAGCAGTTTTGGCCTGGTAGGAGCTTACGTTCTCTGAGGGAATTTGGCATAGACAGAAATACCTCTAATAGGAAGGATGCGGTGGTTAGTGTCAGAAGATTGCAGAAAATAGAGTAGTTTGAGAATCCAAAGGCAAGTGAATTTAACTCAGCTGGAGTAATCATGAAAGGCTTCCTGAAGGAAGGGGTACTTGAAGAATGGGAAGACATTTGTTGAATTGCTTGAAGGAGAGGAATCTGGTCATGAGAACAGGGTGAGAAAGAATCCTGGTGGTGGGAACTGGGTCAGAAAAGTGAGTTGGGGCCACATTGTGTAGGTCAGCTGTATGCCTAGGTGTCAGATTGAAACTGGATTAGTGAAGAGTAATTATCATGCACAAGATAGTGGTCACTTGTGTGTGTGATTTACACCCTGTAGTGGAGAAGAAGCTCCATTTTATCAAATGTGAGGCCATACTGGACTTGTGAAGTCAGCCGTATGTTGCCTACCTGCACTCCTCGCCCTCCAGCAGCTTCCTGTAGGTGGCGATCTCCACGTCCAGGGCCAGCTTGGTGTTCATGAGCTCCTGGTACTCGCGCAGCAGGCGGGCCATGTCCTGCTTGGCCTTCTGCAGGGCGTCCTCCAGCTCGGCCAACTTATTCTTGGCGTCCTTGAGTGCTAGCTCCCCGCGCTGCTCAGCATCCGCGATGGCGTTCTGCAGGTTGGCGCACTACAGAGGGAAAGAAGTGAGTGGGAACCCTTTAGTAGCTGACCTAGGCCTCAGGTGTCTCTTTCTGGAATTTCAGGGAGAAGCCAGTACATTTGTCCAGGTCACTGTGGATGGTGGAACATTGTAACGCTGGTATTTGTTCCAGCTCTGGGGTGTGTGTGTGTGTGTGTGTGTGTGTGTGTGTGTGGGTGTGTTTATAAAAAGTAAAACAAAACAAAATAGATCTCCCTTTCAGAGCTCAGGCCCCTTCCTTGCCTTCTTGCGACCTCTCCCTACCTGCTTCTTGACATTGTCGATCTCAGCTCTCAGCCTCTGGATCATCCGGTTCATCTCAGAGATCTCTTGCTTGGTGTTGCGGAGATCATCCCCATGCCGGCCCGCTGTCTGCTGCAGCTCTTCATACTGAAACCACCAGAAAAGAGGAAAGACCCCCATTTATTTAAGAATGGAAATAGTTTCTCAAAGCTCACAGGCAGGAGCGACCAAGAGGTGGCAAGTAGTCTAGTTATCTGAGACCTGGGGCTGGTTTCAGCTTTGTCCAGGTGGACCTGGTCTTAGATAATTTTCCCTTTAGTGCCTTTGCTTTCATAGAGACACAGGTGTGAGATTCAGAATGAGATTCTCCTTAAGGTTCTTGAATTTATGTGGCAAATGTATGCATGACTGTTCCCACAAGTCACCCCACAAGGCCTCAGCGGTTTTGGGAGCCCCATTCTTAGCATTTTGTCAACAGTCTGGAATCCTAGACATATGTCCATCCCCTCACTCAGGATGTATTTGCCACAGCACCCACCTTGGTCTGGTACCAGGACTCAGCTTCCGTCCGGCTACGGTTGGCAATCTCCTCATACTGGGCTTTGACCTCAGAGATGATGCTGTCCAGGTCCAGGGAGCGGTTGTTGTCCATGGACAGCACCACGGACGTGTCTGAGACATGGGTCTGCATCTGGGACAGCTCCTGCAGGGAGATTTGAAATCAGTCATTCTGTGTTATTTAATATTGGGTCCATTCAAATCTTCCACTCATTGTGGTATGTCAACTTGAGAAAAGAAATAATAACCACCTACATCAAAAATTAAGATAAGTTAATAAACAATCCAGATCATGACTCAAATTAGTTTTTAAAAAACTTTAACAACTTTGAACGTCCAAGAAACCCCTATCATGTAACCTCTCAGACTCACATCTTCTTGGGCCATAACTTAAAAAAATCTAGTTGCATGGACTGCTTGCTGGGAGAAAACAGAGAGGGGATGCCACTCCAGAAAGGGGAGGTGGCCAGGAAAGGTATACTTGTGCCTTTAGTAATGCATTCCAGACCTCACTCTGCAAAATGACTATTGAAGAGGTCTTTTGCTTTTAATTTGACTTTCTTTTTTTAAAGGGTTGTCTTCATAAGTAATAAAGTGTGAGTGGTACCAAAGGGGAGGGAGAGACAGAGGTGTGCTCACAGCATAGGAACCACTGAAGTCAATCTTGGAGCCCCTAATTCCTGGTGATGTCCCATGTCTCTGGGTCCCCAATAGGGGGCATTTCTTACCGCCTCAAAGAACATCTTCATGAAGTTGATCTCATCCATCAGGGCATCGACCTTGGCCTCTAGCTCCACCTTGTTCATGTAAGCGGCGTCCACATCCTAGAGAAACAGGGATGGTTGGCACTGCACCCGATTTTTACCCTGACTTATATGAACGACACCCTGAGACAGCATAGCCCCGGGCTACGAGCTATCTTCTACCCACGCACCTTCTTCAGCATCACAAACTCATTCTCAGCAGTGGTACGCTTGTTGATTTCATCTTCGTACCTGGTGGTAAAAAGGATGGTAAGTGCTGATCAGAGGATGAGGGACAGGTGGGGTCTGGGGTCTTTATTGCATGAAGACCACTGTGAGCCTGCCTTCCCGCTGGGAAGGGTCTTCTCACATCATACAGCCAGAGAGGGAGGGAGCACTGGTAGTATGAGCCCCTGGGCAAAGTCCTCACCTGTAAGAACATTGGTTTTTCTGTAACTGCTTACCAGATAAACATTATGTTATTGCTATCATTCAGTTGCTTCAAGAATATTCTTGAATATTCTTAAAGAATATTAAAGAAGCTGTGTTATTTCTACCCAATGCCATATCCAATTTCCCTAGTGCTTTTTTCAACTCCCATAGCCTTGTGAAAAAACAAACAAAAAACTACCAACCCAGCTACTACTCCGTAAGGGCTAAAGAAATTATTTGAGCCACTATGTTGGGTTTGGGGACAATCCATCAGAGAGCCCATGCTGTGGACTTCGAGTATACTGGGGAGAAAAGCCCTAAAGAGCAAGGATTACATGACGGCTCGTTTCCCCAGGTGGTACCAAGGTGCTGAGCCTGTTGCTCTGGCTGGTGGTTAAATGCTATTGGTACCAAGGGATTGAGTTTGGGGCTGGTACGTTCTAAACAGGGACAGGATTGTTTTTTTTTCCAGTTCCACAGGCATCCATGGAAGGGACATGCGTCTAGCCCATGGGGGAGGCATACGCAGCAGGCTGGTTATAAAGTACATCTGGTGCCAAGGTGACATCACCCGCCCCCTCTCTGCTCCCTGTGACCCACTTGTTCTTGAAGTCCTCCACCAGGTCCTGCATGTTCCTCAGCTCCGAGTCCAGGCGGCCCCTCTCGCCCAGGATGCTGTCCAGCTGTCTCCTGAGGTTGTTGATGTACTGCTCAAACAAGGGCTCCAGGTTCTGCCTCACGGTCTTGGTGCCCTGCTCCTGGAGCAGAGTCCACTTGGTGTCCAGGACCTTGTTCTGCTGCTCCAGGAACCGCACCTGGAGAGGGCAGAGTGTGAAGGTGGAGAAACTTGAATTTCATGTTTCGATGATCAATTCACCAGTTTTCCTCCCATTTCCTGCTGGTCCCCTCCACCTCTCCATGCACGGCGCCTGGCCCTGGGCTCCCAGAAGGGAGGTGCAAAGTGAGGCGCTTGCCCTCACTCTTCTAGGGGAGACAGGACACCCGGACAGCACTGGACCCAGCTGGGCGGCTGTGAAGACACTCAGGCTACTGCCCAATGAACTCATCTACCTTTCTCGTCAATCAGCCCTGTTACAGGAAGCACAGAACTCTTGTCTTTGCCCCACAGTCATCAAAGAGCCCTTATGAGGTCATCTCTGAAGGGCAGGAAGTAAGACCCTCTCTTCCCAAGTAGCCAATGAAGCCGTCTAACTAAGAAAATGGGCCACAGATCCAGGACACAGAAAAAACTGTAACGGCCACCTAGGAAGGTATGTGCACAAAGTCAGAAAATCTCCCTTCTTTGCACTTTCTTTGGCATTTATTCCACACTTGTGGCGGTTTTTCACGAAAGATCCCACTCACCTTGTCGATGAACGAGGCGAACTTGTTGTTGAGGGTCTTGATCTGCTCCCGCTCCTCCGTCCGCACCCGCTGGATGGCGGGGTCAATTTGCAGGTTGAGGGGAGTCAGGAGGCTCTGGTTGACCGTGACCTCTTGGATGCCTCCAGGGGGGCACACGGGGAAGCCAGGACCACCGAAGCCTCCTCCAAAGCCAGCGCCGCCACCGAGCCCAAAGCCTCCACCAGCTCCACCGCCAAAACCAAATCCACTCCCAGCTCCACCTCCGAAGCCATAGCCGCCTCCGGCACCTGCACCTGCACCAAATCGGTTCCTGAAGCTGCCACCGCTAGTGCTGATGGAGATCCTCTTGGAGCCCCCCAGGTTGTAGAGGCTCCGGCTGCCGTAGCCACCTGCTCCGCAGGCACCCCCTAGGCTGACCCTGCCAAAGCCGCCACCGCCACCCCCGGACCGGGACACGGACGTGAAGCTGGTGCGGGAGACAGACGGGGTAATGGCAGAGGCAGCGCTGAAGCTCCGGCCGCCTCCACTCCGGAAGGATACACTCGACTGGCGAGACATGATGGCTTGTTCCTGGTAGAGCAAGAGTACCGGGCACTAGGGGTTGGGAAGTGCTGGAGAGAACAGAGCTCAGCAGGACGCAGAAGGTGGCTCTGTTACCCAGGAACGGCAATCCCCCCTTTTTATTCCCTAGAACTGGGTTGGGCGGGAGAGCTGTCGAGCTGTGAATGATTAAGTGGGCTGGGCATGCCTGGGGGGCAGCTGTGAGCTCACCGTCACACCTGCACAGTGGTGTGGGGTGCAAACGCTTGCTTCCTGGCAGGCTGTGCTCAGTTAGGAATAACCTTGCCTTGCAGCGCGGATATCTTGGCAGAAAGTTGGCAATGCTGCCAGCCAGTCTCTCTTCACCAGGGGGGCCTGGGGCTGCAGGCACCCCCAGAAGGACACCAGAAAGTAAGGGGGCATGTGGCCAATGTCCCAAGGGCTCCTTACGGGACCGGGGATATCATCAGCCCTCTCGGCACAGTGTACACAGTCCGTGAATTGGAGTCCCCCGCTGGCAGGGATCTGCTCTTTTGACTCTTTTAGGCAGAGGGTTGTTGCAGGGACCTTGGCACTTGAAAAGGCAACGTGACCTGACATCTCAGCTATGTGCTAGAGGGGAAAATAGACTTCTGTCCTTTACTGCAGAATCTCTTTCTTTGGGGGGGAGGCAAAGTTATCCCAGAACCCACTGGGCAGATTGTCTGGCAGGGTTTGGGCCAGAAAGGCTCCCCAAGCCCAAGCTCCAGAAACAGAGAATGTGGGACATCCTCAGCCCTGGGTCTATATCACTTTGTGCCCTATAGGGGCAGGCCAATCCCCCCACAGCTCCTCCTGATTCAGTATTTTCTGTGGCTTTGACCTTCCCTCTTGCTCTTTGGCCTCCCCAGGGCCCCGCGGGGCCTTAGCCAATCCAGGGGACCCATGCAATCCCTCATAAAAGGTCCCTAGACTCAGCCTGGCAGTCACGTCTGTCTTCAGAGGGAGCTGCTCTGCCCACTCCCGCAGCCCCCCCGGTGTGTTCCAGCAAGCCCTCAGTTATTCCACTAGGGAAGAAATGAGTCATCGTATCTGTTGATACAGGCTGGAGACTGCCGCAAACACATACCTGCAGGAGCTTCTAATCTCATCAGGAACATGTTGAGAATCTGCCCGCCTGTTATAACGGAGAACCGCCCCGCTGCGAGCAGCGGGCACTGCCGCGCTTTCTCTCAGCGCCAGCCCCAAAGTTTCCTTGAGGGCCAGGCGAATGGAAAATGGAATTCTAAGACTATGGATTGTCCTGTCAGATAGGCCCTGGGGAGCAGATCTGGGGGACCAGGCAGCTGGTGTCGCGAGCCCACCTGGAAGAGAGGGGTCTGGTTACGTTTCAGCAAGTGTCCGTCCTAAACCACGCCCCTTCTTTTGGACGCAGACCTGAGTGGGGTCACTTCTCGTCCTCCCCAAAACAGAAGCAGGCACAGAACTGGGCCATTAAGAGCTGGGGCGGGGTGGGGGGCGCACCTGGGGAGGTAGGGGATGGATTGAGAGCCTCGGGCTGAGGGAGTACATTCTCAGGAGTAAAGGAATGAGGACCCAGCCCAGACTCAAGAATCTCTGGTCAGGCCTGCGGTTGGCTCCAGGGAAGCCGCGGCTGTGGGAAAATGCCTCTCAGCTGCTGGGGATCAGCAGAGATGTGCTTGTTCACCAGAGGGCTGGGATGAGCAAGCAGTGGACAGGTAAATCCAGACAGACAGACCGACGGCCAGAGCTCGCCTCACAGGTCTTGGGCAATGAGGTCTGGGTTGCCTCCCCGCCTGGAGAACTCCTGAGACTCTCAGAGATGAACTTGACCGAGCTCACCAATTTCACACTTTGTGGCCTCTTGGGGAACAGACGGGAGTGTCTTGGGGACCCTGAGACATATTGGGGGACTCTCAGCCCCTGAGAGATCGTAGCCAAGCTGAAGGCAGGCGTCTGAGGACGCCTAGCATGGGTCTCCCTCTCCCCTGGGAGATCACCATCAGGGCATGCACCCTCCCACCCCCGCACAGGTCCTGAGTACAGTCTCTGCGGCCCTCGGGGAAGCCCCACCCCTCCCAAGACACTGGGACATTCTCTTTTCTCCAGCCCTCCTCCTGCCAGCTGTGTAGAGGAAAGAGAAGGACTCGGGAGAACAGGAATGCATTCAGGCCAGTCTGAGAATCTCTAGAGTGTGCCAAGCTCAGATTCAATGCCAGGGACCAAAGGTGTGTGGGTGGCGAGTCACTGTGGCAGGGAGTGTTTGGGTGCCTGACTTGGAGTGGGGGGTGGGGGTGGGGGGGAAGCAGCACTTTTCTGTCCGAGCTTTGTGGGAACCCTCCCCTAAGCAGGTAAGGCAGCCCCTCCTGCAGTGCCAGACCTGGACAGCTATAAATATTGGGGATGGGGGGAGCCAGGCCCCAGGAACACCACAGGGAGAGTCCCACCCCGGCCTGGCATTTCACTGTGGCGGGAAGGGAGGGATTACACGGAGCTCACTGAGCTTCTCTGCTGGGCGCCCACAGGATGAGTTACCAAGTCATGGCAGCACGAGCTGCCCAGCTCCCCATCAGCAAAAGACGAGTGCAGGGCTAAGTGAGCTGCAGTGGCTGGCCCTGCGGGTGTCCCCGCAGAGGGAGGCAGGACACCTGAGCCTCCCACACAGAGGGGTGCCTCACAGAGCAAGTGGCGAGAAGGGTAAATCCAGGTGTCCTTTGGCAAGGGTTGGGCTAATCCTGCAGTTCCAGCCCGGGGTCCCCTCCGCAGAGCCCCGTTGCCATCTGTATGCCTTTCATAGAAAATGTGAGAAGTAGACCCAACAGGTAACAGAAGACTGTTTTGCACACAGCCTCTAGGTCTCACTGAACCGGACACTCGCCAAGGTCAGGGAATGCCCCTGGCTCCCCTTCACTTTGCCGCCCCACGCCCAGCCCAGGCCGACACACTGGAGGTGCTCAGCAAACATTTTTGAACTGAACTGGCAAATGTATGACATCTCCCCCCACTCCTTTCCTAGATCTTGGCGTGAGGCGCTCCCTAACCCCATGCTGAGTCTCTGAGTCCTGTCTACCGCTTCTGTCCCTGGGTCCATGTCCAGAAGGCAGGTCCCTTGCCCCCTCTAGCCTGGGCACCCTCTGAAGATGGAGCTTATGACTCTTCATCCTTTGCACTTGGCTCCATTCTTCTCCCAGCACCGCGGGCCCTGAGAGCACTCTGCACCTGAGGTCCCTAGCAGCCCCTGTGCCCTGCCCCAGCCTCTCCGCACCCCTCTGGGAGAGAAAGAAAGCCGTAGTGCCCTCGCCTTTGCAGGCTTGCTATCCCTTGCATGTTCAGCACAAAAAGTGGGGAGCGATAGCTGGAGCATGAATCACCCTATTCACTGGGCAGCAGCTGGCAGCCCCGTCTGGGAGCACAGAGGCAGATTCGGCAGGATGGGCAAGGGCAGGTGGACGGTGTGCCAGCCCCGGCACCTCCTTCCAAGGCCCTGCCTCAGGGAGGAACTGACGGAAGAATTTTCCTGCCTCCACCCAAAGTCAGCGGAATCCTGCCCCCACCTCCACTCTGGGTCCCAGCTTTGATCTCAGCTAGATTCTCAGGACTGCAGGGGCCATAGAGGAGCCCGGCCCCTCTGCAGACTGGGGAACTGGATACACCACTCCACCCTCCTGTGGCCTTGTGCCCCCGGGGGCCTCCTCGTGCTGCTGGGAGGGCCACCCCCACTCTCCAGGACTGTCAAACCCCACAGCTGAAACCAGACCCAAGTAGGAACACAAATGTCCGCAAGCAAAGTAACACTCTGCCTTGGCTTGGGTGGGTTCGGAGGTGGTGTCCTGTTGCTGTTATGGGGGTCATGGTGACAAGTGGGCCCCTGGGTTGACTTCTCTGGTACGAGGGCTTCACACAAACTGTGAGCTACAGCATAGGTAGAGAGGCTTGGTCCTTGGGTGGCCCTTGCACTGTTGGGACCCCGGACACATAGCCTGGCCTTGCCCTGCAGTTTGCCCCATGGTGCTGGGAGGAAGCACGGTCTGCAGACGCAGAAGGAAAGGGGCCGTGCGAGCCGGAGTTGGAATTTCGAGCTGGCTGGAGTTGGCAGGAAGGGTGGGGCAAACACGCAGGGGGCCCTGGGGAGCAGCCTCCCCCCTCCAACTAAGCAGGCGATTGGAGCTTGTGGGACAGAGCTCTGAGCTGCCCTCCGACAGGCCCCTGCAAGTCTGGGGAATGCTCTTCCCTCATTTGAAGGGTGTTTTGCCAATGGCATACCAAAGCCTTTGAAAATCCCCCTGGGTTGATTGAAACCATGGGCTGGAAATCAACAAATACTTTAATTAGTCAGAGGGACTTAAAAAAAGGATATACAGCAAAACCCTCTGTGCTTGGCTTTCTCATGGAGGGTGGTTTTATTTTCTTTAATAAACCCTTATAGAGGCCACACCGCATGCAAGGCACTGTCCTACAAACTTCGCATCTGTGCATCTAAAAAGGTAAAGAAGCAAACAAGGGCTTTTAGCACTTTCTTGGCATTTGCTTTGGTCCTTACATGTGGGTATGAGTGTGCCTGGAGCTCTGGGAACTTGCAGTACTTTCTCTACAAAGGAGAGGCAGGGACGCGATGCGTTGATCCCAGGCTTCTATCCTGATGGGGTCAGAGGCTGCAAGGAGCCCCTCCTGCATCCCTAGCCTGCCGGGTTCTTTTCCTCCCTGCTCCTTCCTCCTCCCACCACAGCGGCCACGCTAGGGAAGGGAAGGTGGAGGCAGAGACTGCGGCTTGGTGCACTGCCTCCTCGTCCAGCCCTAGGGCAAGGCACTGGGGGGGTGGGTGGACAGAGACTGGTTTCCTTTGTGCCCCCCCAACTCTGCATGAGCTGTAATCACATGGGGTGAGTTGGTACAGACAATGGTGTGGGGGAAGTGGGGAGAAGACCCAGGGCCATCTTAGGAAACACACTGGGAGTTGGGACAGTCCTGGAGGCACACAGACACCTTCTCTGCCCAGCGGCACACCCCCCCACCCCCCGCACTCCCAGGTCCTGTCCTCACGCCGTATAGGCACATGAACTACTGGCCTCTCTCACTGTCTGCTGGGACCAACAATCACTGTCAAGGGCTGGTGAAAATAGGTTAGCCTTCTCCAAGGGAGACACAATGTCCAAGGCAACTGAGAAAGCACTTGTACCAATCATTTCAGCATTGCTTCATTAACACAAGTGTTTTGACCAGTTGTCGGCGGGGAGGGATTGCCATGCACTGGGCCACCACCATAGGAGTGCAGCAGCGAACAGGACAGGCCCTTGGGGGAGACTCAGGGTCTGAGGACAGGGCTGGGTCTCCCCAATCTCCTTGCCAGGCCCAGGATGGTGACCCCTATCAGCCGCCTGGGGACAACAAGTGGTTGTGCAAGGGCTGGGTGGAGACTAACCTCTGAGCCAAAGTCAACACCGAGGCCCTCTCCCCTCAAGGCATCTGCCCCTGACAGGCCTGGTCCCTCCAGGTGCCAGATGGGCAGCAGAAACCCCTTACCTCCTTCCCCTCTCCCATCCCTCCTCCCACCGATAGAAGGACTGAGAATCATAAGTGACTCTTTGCCTATGTGCCGACCACATCGTGCTCTCAGCTGGCTGTCTACTGAAGTCCATATGCTCCGGAGCTGCTTTCGAGGGCTCCCACTGTCCCTCATCCCACCCAGTCCCTGGATTCCCATGGCCGTTCAGTCTCAACTCCCCTGTCCAGCCAGGTGGATCCATTCACACCCCCACCCTTAGGCCCATTCTCTCCCCACCTTTCATGCTAAGAAGGGCAGTTACACTGAGTGTTGCCTCGTCTCTCCACCTGTCTCTGTCTCTCTGTGTCTCTCTCTTTCTCTGACTCTCTCTCTGTCTTGGCTTCTCTGCCACAAAACATGAGGCAGAGACCCAGAGTCTTCTCGGGCAGTCTGTTCCAAATGGGTGTCCGACAATGGCTGGATGGGGCGCCTCTCTGAACCTGGACTGTCCGTGATCCCAGAACAACTCAGAGCGTGGGACGGGTCGTGCTCAGGATGTGTTCTGTGGTGTGATAGAAGGCGGGAACGATAGGCACACATAGACAGCAGTGGCTGAGGGCCAGGCACGGGTCTGGATGTAGCAGCTCATTTAACCCTTACAACATCATGAGGGGGCCGGTTATTAGCCTTATTTTACGAATCAGGAAATTGAGGCCCAGAGAACATAAGTAGCTGGGAAGTGTCGTGGCCTCAATATGAACACAGGCAAGTGTGACTCCAAAATCCCTTGTCTTCACCATTGTTGATCATCAGGTTGTTGGTCCATGACTCTGACTTGACCTGACGAGGCCCTCAGCAGCGGCTCTGGTCTCCGGCTAGCCTGTGAGGGCAGCAAGCACAGAGAGCCTCAGACGCCGCACAGCAGTCAGCGTGTGTCCGCATCTTGCAGCCGCCCTGGGAGGGAGGAGGCTGGATCCCTGAGTGGGGACAGAGGGGTGGTCCTTGGGGAGACCCCACCCCTCTCAGGATTGCCAGGACCTGAGGCGTGGCAGCTGGGACTCTGGGGCAAGACTCCACAGGACTGGGGTCATCCAATACAATGTTCCCGGGGCAGAAGCTTGGGGATCGCCTACTACCACTCCTCTCCCGACGTCCCTGGCTCCAGACACGGGGCAAAGGCCCAGAAGCCTCTGCAGCAGTCTATCCCAGATGGCCGAGATGTGTCCGACAACCGCTTCTCCCAGCCCCCGCATGTGTGGCCCAATGTCCTGGTTCAGCCTCCAACCTTTCCTTCTATTTCTCATCTTTCCCACCCTTGAAACTCTCTACACCAAGACACCCAGATAGGGCCCCCCCCGAACTTTGCTCTGGTTGAACAGAGGCCATGAAGATGAGTGGATAAGAACGGGTGATCCAGCCTGAGGGTTATTTGGCATTTTTGATTCTTCGGGATGGATGAGCTACCAAGTGGCCTCCGAGGGATTAGACCAACCCTTTGAGCGAGGCCACCCCACTCAGAAAAGAAATGAACCCCATCTCACTCAGATATGCAGCCTCATTTCTTTTGGTGACATTGGGCCTGATTTCCTCTTGCTCTTCTTCTTCTTCTTCTTCTTTTTTTTTTTGCTAAATATTTTATTTATTTATGTGACAGAGAGACAGCCAGTGAGAGAGGGAACACAGCAGGGGAATGGGAGAGGAAGAAATAGGCTCCCAGCGGAGGAGCCCGATGCGGGACTCGATCCCGGAACGCCAGGATCACGCCCTGAGCCAAAGGCAGACGCTTAACAACTGCGCCACCCAGGTGCCCCTCCTCTTGCTCTTTTTTGAAATCAATGGCTATGGGAGCCTCACTGTGTGCCTGAAATTGTGCTAAGATGGAACATGCGTTGTTTTATTTACTACTCACGTTACCATAGGCAGTAAAGCTATTCTTATCCCTGTTTTCTGACCCTTAGAAAGGAATTCTGTCTTGTCTAAGGTCATCAGCTAGTAAGTGGCAAATCTGAGGTTTGACCCCAGGTCTGGCTGTTCCTAGTGCCTATGTTCTCAACCAGCACCCAAGTGGTGATACCAAGGGGACCCCATGATTTCCATCAGCAGCCCACACACCAAAGCTTCCTCAAGTCACCATACCACCTAAACGAAAACGGGGTGCTACTCTGCACACCAGCTCCGAGCCGGCTCTGCCATTCCATTGCTCCGTCCCAACCAGATCACAGTCCTTAAACCCTGCTCATGCAGAAATTCTGGAGGTACCCCTAGGGCCATCAACACCAGGATGCCCCCGCAAGGTGGGACTTCCTGACTCTCTGGATCTAAGAAGCCTGGGTGTTCGTCACTTACCCATCAGCCTTCCCAGACAGGGTATGTGTCAAGGAGTAAACAAAAGCTTCATTCATGATGACCCCCCCCACCCCGCCCCCACCATGCCCTACTTCCCTCCTCAGCGGCCTGGGAGCCCCAACCTGTTTGAGTCTGCCTCAAGGGCCTGTCCCACCCATCTACCTCCTCACCCACCAGACCTCCCCGGAAGGGGCAGCATCACCATTCAAGGCCAGGGAGACACTCGGTAGCAATCAATACCTCCCAGCCTTCTAGAATGTCATGACCTATCCAACCTCTCGGGCAGTCCTTAGCTGCCAGCTGATTTGGGCATCCCCGAGGGCTGGGGGCCCTCACTCTGGCGCCAGCCATGGCCTCCTGCAGGTTGGCACACTGCCCTTAGCAGAGAACAATAATGTGTTATGGTCTGCAAGACCTCAGACATAGCATGGCTCCATTGTTCTGAGTCTGGAAAATGATCTCACAATAACCCTGAGAATTGAAGTTATCCCCAGTCACTTGGTAAAGCATGGCCTTCCTTTGCTCAAGAACACACAGTAGCTTCCTATTGGCCTTATACTCACCTCCTCATTCCTCTGGGTCCCCCTTCCGCCCCAACCCTACCACCATCTGGGGTGGGCACATGTTCATGCCCTAATCCCCACAACCTGGGCAATGTTATGTTACCTGGCAAAGGGAAATTAAGGCTGCAGAAAAAAATTAATGTTGTTAATCAGTTACCCTTAAAATTGGAAATTACCCTAGATTATCTAGGTGGGTCCAACATAATCCCAAGGGTTCTTAAATGTGGAAGAGGGAGGCAGAGGGGAGGTCAGAGTGACATCAAGCCAGAAAACCAACATGGCCATCTTTGAAGAAGGGAGGATGGGACCTGCGAGCCAAGGCAGGTGTGTGGCCTCTAGAAGCTGCAAAAGGCAAGGAAATGGATTCTCCCCTACAGCCTCCGGAGGAAACGCAGCCCTGCCCACACCTTGAATTTAGCCCAGCAGATACCCCTTTCCGACTCTGCCTTCTGGAGCTATGAGATGATGAGTTTGTGTTGTTTCCACTGAGTTTCTGATCGTTTGTTACAACAATAGGAAACAAATACACCGTCTCTATCCAGATTTGGCTTTGGCCAAGGAACCTACTCTTTATCCTCCACACCACACTCAGGTAACCCTCTCCCAACCTCAAGACCTCACCCCTGTCTCCTCCACACAGTCCTGCCCCCCCCACCAGTTCCTTTCTTCACAGCCCCCCTGCAAAAGCTGCCCACGGCAGAGGACCACCTTAGGTCTCATTTACTTGCCCATTCCCCATGTCGTGCCTCCAGGCACTGGACTAGGTCCATGGAACAGCAGCAAACAGGCTATGTTCACCATCCATTGCAGTTCCTCTGCCGGATACATGTTTTTCTGCCCCAGGGACTATGTGTATTCTGGGTGTTTGTTCACTGCTCTCAGTTGGAGAGTTCACTTCAGATGGGTCCCTGAGTCCATCTTCCTCAGTACTGACCTTTCCCTCCTGACGCCTCCACATTGTCTTGCCCCAGGGTTCAGCAGGAACTGTGCCTGGGACAAACTGATGGTCACAGGTGCTTACTCATTGGCAGAGGATAGGAAGAACCTGGGCTGGAATTAGACCCATCCTTTGGTTACTGTTTGATGAGTGTGAGCCATCAAGTTCATGTCTGCTCCATCCTGGAGCCTGGCCTCCTGGGCTGGGCCCAGGCTGCTTGGTAAAGAGCACTCTGCTTTGCCAGGCTTTGTCCTGGTTGTCTTGAGGGGATTGGTCTTGGCAGCTCAGCGGCCTCAGGTCCTAGTCACCTGACTTTGCTCATTCCTGCTTCTGTCCACCTTGGGCTCTCCCCCTGTAAGTCCTCATGCTGGTGTGGCCAAGAAAAGCAAGATGGCAATTCATAGGGAAGAGTCTCTGACAGTTGGTGAAGAATGTGTCTTTCCTGGAATATGACACCACAGCTGGTGTCTCCCCGAGGACCTTGGCCTCATGGACAAATGCTGACATTTCCCAGTGGTCTGGTTCCTTGTGAGGGAGGCAGTGGAAATGGCCCCACCCTTTCCCAGACAGTCCCCAGAGTTTTACCCCAAACAGAATGGGCTCTGTTCATCCACCGAAGGCCCCATAGTCTTCTTGGTTGGCCGAAAACAGAGAGTGCCCTTTCTTTGTATTGGGATCTTGACCGAGGTTCTACTTGAGAAGAATGGGGCATGCCTAATATGAAAATAGCTCTGGGCTTCTCAGGAATTCTGCCCTCCCTGTCACCTTGCAGGCTCATGAGGATTCCCACAGCCTTGTCCTCTCCACATTCCTCCAGGGAAATGAGCGTGGCTGGCTCACGGCTCTTCCACTGATGAAGGACAGCCCCAGATGGAAGTGGAAGGAGCAGAGTAGTGATGTCTTGGGTTTGCTCCCTGAGGAAAACCATGCAGCACTACTGTCCTAACACACAAACACGGGGTTCAGATTGCCAAATTGGGCCCCACCTCGTGAGTCAGTTGGGCAGACACCTCCAAAGGCCTCCAGCGCCATCAATTACCTGCCTCAGTGTGGTATGGGGATTCAAGCTAGGCCTCAGGCTAGGCAGCAGGTTGGCCACGTTCTTCATTCTGACATGCTCAGCTCCAGGCTGTGGTTGTTTTCTGTAGACCAGAATCTCGAGATGTCTGAGGCAGGGTCTCCATCTGAACATCTGAGGGCTGAGGGAAGGAGCACCTCTGTCAGGTTCCACAGAGTCTCGCTCTCCCTGCTTTCATTCATTCCATTCCCAGCAACCAGAGTTGGCCTCAACTGGCCTGCTGAGCATCTCCCCTCAGGCTGGGCCCTGGGAACACTGGCTGCAAGCCTCTCCTCAGCTGCTCCTGAGAACATGGTGGTCGTTTCCCTCCCACCTTGCCTCATTGGAGAATCACACTGTACTTGCTGGGAGGAACCTAGAGGGGGTGCCCTTTCCTGGCCCTACTGGAGGCCAGTGAGGGAACCACTCTGCCCTGCCCAGGGCCCATTTTCAGACAGTCCCCATTAGAAGAAAGCCCTTCCTCATTGCGAGTTGAAGTCACCTCCCCACAACATATGCTTCTTGGTCGTTCTGCTCAACGGAGAGACACAGAAGAGGCTCAAATTTCTCTTTCCCTTTGGCAAACGCTTCCATATTTGGGGACATTTCTGAGTCGCTACCCCCTCTCTGACTTGGAGGACACTGACTCCCAAGGAGAAAAATGTGGTTCTATCCCAGGCTGTCTCCACCGTGGCAGCTTACCCAACCCTGCGCTTCTCACAGCCCTCGGGAGCTGGCTGCGCCCTGGCAGCCAACCCAGAGCTGCGCTGGTATAGCTGGCCTCTCCAGCCAGTGCCTGTTGGCCCCTCTCCAACGTGCACACACCTCCAAGATTTCCCCGTCTACAGCCGTTCAGGGGCCACGCGGGATGTTGCCCAGATCTACAAACCACCTGGACTGTTACTTCCTTTAACATTTTTGCTTTAGATGGACCTGCAAATTTACCCAATATATTTATTTTATAAGGCAACTTTTTAACTATTGAATGACATCTTTTCTAAGACACATCAAAATAATGTCAAGACTATAAAATAATGTCAAGACTATGACAGAGCCTGGGATGATTTTGTGTGCCAGCAAGGCTGGGCTGTGTGCTTTGGGAAACAACCTTTTATGTGTCTGCAGGGTTCCGGGGTCCCTCCTGCTTATCTCAGCCCCTTCTTCAAGTCTCTGCCCCAGACTCTTTGCTAACGTGCCTCCACGTTCCTCCTTCTGGGGTTCTCCAAAATAGGACTAGACCATGCCCTCTGTTTCCTGGCTCCCTGCATCCACTCTCTACCACAAGGCCGGCCTTGCTCTCTGCTCTCAGGCCTCCTCTCCCACCAAGCGAGGAGGAGACCCCTCTGTGGCACTTAGGACAGGGCAGGGGCAGGGGGCAATACCTCGGCTGCTTTATGTCCTCAGAATGTCCAGCTGCAAAGCCTGGGCCAAGAGGTCCACCTGACCTGGAGTCAGGGAGGTGGCAAGTCCATTTCTGTAATTATACCATCGAGTGTCTGGAAACCACAAATGAGCACTCAGAAAGCCAAATTACAGTCCTTACAGGGCGAGAGGGTGAGTGTAGCAAGCAGCAGCTTCTGACGGGGCAGTCAAAACAACTGGGGCTGTGGCCGATTCAGCCCAGGTGTGTGTTGGGGAAGAGAGGGGTGGCTTTGGCTCCTCACCCTACCCCCCAGTGATAGGTAGGGCCTACCTAGAGATGCCGAGAGCCACGGTCACTGACCTCAGGCGGGACCCAGGAGAAATTCCTGAAGAGCTTCTCCTTTGGAGGCATTTGCCCCCTCTGCAGCACACCTGGCTCATGACCATGGCCATACTGGCCACCCCCTAAGGACGACCTTGACTATGTGGCATTCGGGGCCTTGCATGGCCTTGCATATCTGGCAGTCCTGCCCAGTTCACAGAACTGGCTCCAGCCTCACCCTTTGCTCGCCCACCCCTGTATCATTGGTCCCACACAGAGTCCCCAGCTCCATGGAACACCTCTCCCAATACCGGTGTCTCCGACCTGGCTCCTGAAAGCAGAGCCAAGCCCTGGGGCAGAAACAAGAGGGAAACTGAAATTTCATCCATCCTGTCTCCAGCATACATGCACCATTCAGGTAGGAGAGTGCGGGGGCCACTTCCGGTTCATGCCCAAGTGCATTTCATGATCTCTCTGGCCCTAAGTTTTCTTATTTCCATAAAAGGGGCACTAATAGAGCTGTCGATGACGATTTAATTAGGAAATACCCTTAAAGAAGCTAGCCCGAGCTCCGGCACCCAGGAAGCTCTCAATGGACAACAGCATTTTTCATTATTCCAACCTCTAAAGTTTCTCTCTGTATTTGCCGTGTCTCTGACGGGCTCAGCACCATCCCTTTGCCTGCTTCATCTTCCTGTCCTTTAACACCCACGGCTTGGCCTAGGCGTCCAAGTCTGCCCCAGCTGGTGTCTCAGGTGTGGGTCCTTATACTAGGTCACCAGGGACCCTGCCCTGGACCCTTCTTTGGCAAGCCCTGCTTCGGTCTCTTCCAGCTGTCCTCTCCCCACAGAGCTAGGAGTCTGTAGGGTCACTGGGACAAGCTCATCTGCAGCCATTCTCCTCTTTTAGGCATCCAAACCCCAGAATCGCCCACCCACTACCCAGCCCACACCCAGGCCTGTGGGGGCCTCTTCCCCAGGTCCACTTCCTGGAGCACAGACTGCCTTGCTGGTGGGCATTCCTCCAGTCTGCCTGCAGCTGTTGCTGGAGCTTGGAAGTGTAGGCCACGGTTCGTATGAGGTCCTTGCAGTGAGGACAGAGCCAAGGGTAGGAAGAGAAGGGCAGGGTGTAGGTGGAGAGCTGGGGCTCCTCGCCATGCTGCCACATTCAGACCTGGAATTCTGAGGAGCCCAAGAAGACTCCATTTGAGACCGGCCTGCTGGGGACCCAAGTCTGGATGTCTCAGCAGGAACAAGGTCACCTCTTGCATGCTTCTGTACCACCAGCCTTTGGCTCAGTGTGTGGAGGGGTGGGTTCTCTGCGGTGCTTGGGGCTTTCAAGAGGTCAGATGGTGAGCCTGCTAAGTGTGTTTTCCTCGGTACTTCTGGTTTGTGAGACAAGGATGGGGATGCAGAGAAGAAGCTCCTGGGGTCTCCCCCTGCGACAGCAGATGCAAGGCTGGGGTGTCCAAATATCCAGACCATTTCTCAGAAACTAATAAAATCTACTTATTTAATCAGTTGTTCTCATTGTTTTTTCTTAGACATTTCATAGTATTCTCCCCATTTTCCCTCCCATTTTCTGAAGATGCCTTTCTGAGAGTCCTGGACCCTCCATGCATCTGGAAATAAGTTGCTAACTGGAATAATTACATGAATGTGTGAGTTTAGGCGTGAATGCCTGAATTAAAAACAGGCTTATCTATATCAAGTCAAGTGGACCTGATTTTTCCGCCTGCTAGCTGTGTGACCGTGGGCAAGTTCTTTGACCTCTCTAATCCTCACGTTCCTCGTCTACTTAGATCTCCAAATAAACTCTAAGGACACTGCCATCTCTAAAACTCTGGTGCGTACCCCCTTTGCTCTTCCTTCCCCTTTATTCTGCAGTCACACCAGAGAGCTTTTATCAGCACACAGCTGTCTTCAACCTTCTGGCTGCCCACTGCCCACCCCCCAGGCCCTGCCCTCTGCGGCCCGGCCAGACTGTCCCTCCCCGTGCTTCATTTCCAAATCTGCAGGCCTCAGAGGTGTGGACTAGAGCGCCTGTCCCACTTTGTTCCACTCAGAATGCCTTTTTTTCAGTCTGTTCTCCTCTCACCCATCCGGGCTGGCCTCCCAGTTCCGGGACACCAGCCCTGAATGGCCAGTCGTGGTGCCTCAGAGATGCCGTTGCGGGGTTGGACACTTAGTGGAGCCCTGTCTGCCCGCTCTTGCCCTGGGACTCTCGAGGCAGGAAGTCATCTTGAGCGGTGACTACCGGTGCTCCTGCTCCACGGGGATGTCAGGTGGCCATTCCCAGCCCCATCAAGGACGGGTCTGAAGTGAGGCACAGGGGTGGCTGAGCCGCAGACAAGGGCATCGTGTAGGGGGGCGTGGAACACGTTGGGACACAACTCTGCAGGTTTCTTGTACTGTCATCATCAAAAACAGTGAGTTCAGCTCGTGGCAGTTCTGTCCTAGACGCTCGCTGCACAAGAAAACATCGCCCCTCCAGGCTCTGCCCGCCCGGGAGCCCGGGAGCTGGGAGGAAACAGACACATCAGCCAAGACTAGTAAAAGCCAGTGGGCACTTGGGGGTAAGACTAGCAATCCTGTTTCGAGTAAACCACCAAGAGCAGCACACACATATCAGGGGTGAGGCATGGCTTCAGGAGGAGATTCCGGGGGGTTGGTTCGAGGAAACGTACAGGAGCCAAAACTCCATTATGGTGAAGAGACAATGATCAGGAAGCAGGGGCTCTGACAATCTGGGTTAGTTCCCTGAAGGAGGCAGAGTTCAGAAACATGGGCTCAAATACAAGAGTCTGGGGTACGAAGTGAAGATAGGAGGAGAGAGGCACTCTTGCTGCTGGGAAATCGAATTAGGATCAGAGTCCCCAAGGAAGCCCTAAACCTTACCCATGGTTTCCTAGGTCACTACCATTGTCTAAGTAGCAGTAGTGAGAATAGTAATAATTAATAACAATAGCAGCTAACGTTTCTTGTGGGGCTGGCATTTTATGTCTCAACTGCAATGGTGCCAGGGGGTAATTCTTCTTCCCCTTTTTGCAGAAGAGGAAACAGATGGAGAGAGGATAATGAATTTGCCATGGGGCGCAGTGCCGCTGGACAGCACCCGGGACCAGAGCCCCAGTCCCCCAACCGCCCACAGCTTCCCTCACCTCTGCAGGGTCGTGCCGGCATCATTGCGAACGCTCATGCAGGGTTCCTACAGGCTTCCCTTTGTTGTCCCTTCTGATGATTTTCTACATGTCGTGTAGTTGACAGTGATTTTATCCTCCTTGTTGAGAGGAGGACACAGAGATCACAAAGTGATGGCAGCTTGGAGCGGTTTTCCCTAGTCCCGTGCGAACGGAGGCAGGTAAGAGAGAGCAGTGCGGTTTTCATGTGGGGCTAACTTTACTTAATCTAAAGGATTGGACTTCATTCTGAGAGGTGTCCTTCCGCTGTTAAAGTGTCCTTTTCCTTTGTGAAATGATGAAGGTAGGGATGGTAATTGTTGCCCCCCCCTTTTTTTTATGTCCCATTTTGGCAAAATGAAAGGCTGGCAGCCGTAAGTAGCATCTGATATGAAATCCTAATGGATCGTGGGCTCTCCGCATCCAGGCCTGGGCTCAGCTCTCTCACGGCACCCCTCTTCCCGGCCCGGCCATTTACCCAGGGGCACCATTGCTGCTGACAAAGTGTGAAGGATCCTCGAAGGGTAGTGCCCAGCCTGCCTCCCACCGAGCTGGGAAGATGCCTTCTGTTACCTGGGACTCTGGAGGAAGGTGTCTCAGAGAGAGCCATGGCCTAGGCTGCCCGCCCCCAGCTGAGGCCGTGCAGAGGGAACACTCGGGGCTTTCTGGCTTCTGAGAGTGCGGTATCCCCACCAACCCTCTTTCTCATATCTGCCTCAGCCTGCATGGGGCCCCTTTCTCTGCTGCTCCACTTGTTTGCTTGGTGGAGAGCATCGAGCAGGGACCTTCTCACCACCCACCCTCGTCCCATCCGCTCCTTGTCCTATCTGTCCCAAAAGCCATGATTCATCCACCTTGTCTTTCTTTTGAGGATTTTCTATGGCAGCCTGGAGGCCCCTCTCTCCTGATTGGCTAGATTCCCAGACAATCGAAGAACCATTCAAACAAACAAACAAACAAACAAACAAACAAAATCAGGACCATGTGAGGGGAGCTAGTTCCTAGAGGATAAATGTTTTCTGTTTCTTATAAATGGAAATAATCCTTGGGTCACCTGTGCTTCTGAATTACCTGTTTCATGGCTCGTTCTTCATTTTTGGATGGCTCTTCCCTCCTCCACGAGCACTGGAGACAGTGACGGTATTCAAGTCTGGCACAGGGGGGACGAGGAATAGCCGAGGCAGAGGAAGGGAGATACCTCGATTAGAAAGATAATTTTCTTCCTTTGAGCCATGCTGGGATGAGCCCCCAGCTGACGGGTGGCGGGGGGAGCACTGGAGAACTGAGCCACCAAGTGTGGGCGGTGGGACCTGGGAATCTCCACCCCTGAGAAGGGCAGCCGGGGATAGAGCCAGACAAGAAATAGTGTTTATTGCCGGGCAGGACAGGGAGCCCAGGTCCAGTGTAGCTGCAGGAGGGTGGGCAGACGCGAAGCAGAACTTTTCTAAGTCCACGTCGTGAGACACGAGGACTCCAGAGCGTCCTCAGAAAGTGCTCAAGGAAAGCAGAGATGCCCCTGCCTGGGACGGTTGCAGAGGCGGTGGCTGTGTTCCGGGCTGGACTGGCCTCCGTACCATGTCTGCAGAAAGGACAGTGCCCAGGGGATCCCACTTGCATGACCGCGGCCACCTCCTTCATGCTTCTCCAGATTCTTCTTGCTGGTTGACGATTTCATGTGGATCCTTCTGCTCCCAGAGCCCAGCCAGCTTCTCAGCATAAGCTGGCCACCCCAGTCTGCTTCAGCCCCATTCCCTTCAAAAGCGTCCGTCTCCACACTCTGGCTTTTTGGGGCTCCCTCTCTGTCCCCTCCTGCTCCTACTCCAGAGCCAAAACCACCAGCTTTCCTGGCCACCTCTGGCACAGGATACCACAGCCGCAAGCCGGTGAGGGGGACACCGGCTTGATCTATGTGCTGCTTTGAACACCCCCCCACACACCATTGAGGGGATCAGCTTCTGTGACTGACAGGTGGCAATGGGGTCACAACCTCTGTGGCAGCCTATGGTGGGGAAATCCGAGATGGGTTACAGGGCAATTGTAGGCGTACAAGGAACCCAGCCCAGTGCCCAGGACACAGAGCCGTTAGGCTTCAGATGATGGAATATGATGGAAGTTCCAGCAAATCGTGGGCCGGGAGCCCGCAGGCCATCAGGGAAGGGTGGGAACGCACGGCAGCCGGGTGGGCAGAGGCAGATGGTTCTCATACCGGCAGGCAGGGCGGTGATGTGGAAAGCGTGTGGGCTTTGGAGAGACAGACCTCATGGAATCCTGGCTCCGCGTACTGGCTCTGTGGCCGTGTCTGTAGCAGGTGTCTGTCTCAGGAATAACAACGCCCACCTCGGAGAGGTGACGCCGGTGGCATGCCCAACTCTGGGAGATTCTGGCCTACGGTAGGTGGTCCATAAACAGCAGTCTCCCATCCCTCTCCTCGAACCCCCATCTGGTACGCTGGGCCTGAAGTATGGGAAAGGGCTGACGGGGGGAGGCTTCATGGATGGAGAGAAGGAGTGAGTAGTGATCAAGGCCAGAAGGCCTCAGCCCCCTTGGCAGGCACCCCAAGTTACCATGTGGGACCACTTTTGTTCTCCTTGCCCTCCAGAGACATCCTGAAGGTGCCAGCTTGACCCATGCAGTCCCTGGCAGTCCCCCAGCTGGGCTATGCTGTGTCTGGCTTGGCCTGCTGCAGGGTCCTCTCCAGGGGATGTCCCCAGGGCCCACTCCCATCAGTGGCCACAGCTGCAGCCTGGAGTCGGAGTCCCATGGGGGGTGCGGAGGGGTAGTTAGCCCACCAGCTAGTGCTCAGTGCAAACAGCGTACCAGGTATAAGAGTACACAGGTGAGGACCGTTCAGGCCTTATCACTGGCTTTGGGGGAGGGGATAGAAAGGACAAGTAAGGTGGGTTGGGGACTTCATTCACTCGCACCACCTTTTCCTCCACCTGTATCCTTCTGAGTGGTCCATAGGACCAGAAGTTTCCTGAGCGCAGGGATTGTACCTTCACTTTCTCTCTCTCCTGTATCCACTCCGCAGCGCGTCCTTTCGCTGTGAGGGGAGGAAGGCAGCCCAGAGGCGCAGACCCAAAGGCAGGATGGGGGACCCATCCAATGCTCTTACCCACCTGCCCCTCACCCTCTGTCGGTGCCCTGTAACCCCTGCCACCCTGTCCCACAGCACGTGGCCCTTTCACCTGACTCAAATCTAGGCTATTAGTGTCCTCGGTGCCCTCAGTGCCACACCCGCATGTCCCTTTCCGAGCTCGTCCTGCCATCTTAATGCCTTGGCCCCATCTCTACTCGGTCATTCCAAGACCTTGCTGCATTTACTGGAGTTTGGGTCTCTTTCTCCACTGATTACATTCTCAGCTCTGAATGCTTCCTAGAATCCCTTCCCTGACTTTCAAAAGATTCCCATGAGTGCCTGGGCCCCACCCTGGTAGACCGCCTTAACTGGTTTGGAGTACTGGCTCAGAACTCAGTATTTTTCTCAAGTTCCCAGATTATTTTTGAGCCTGTGTGAAGAACCGAGACTCATGCGACTTCCTGGCCACCGTACCTGCGAGTCATTGTCATCATTCCCTCTCCTCAGAGCCCTCTCTGATCCCCCAAGGACAAGAGGCTCTAGCTGATGGCCATCTCCTGGGTGGCAGGGGCTGGAGCCTGGCCCTGTGACTTTGGCCTAAGCCCCAGCCACTACTCTGAAGTTCTTGTCCGCCAACCCAGCCCATTCATCCCTTTCTCCAATCCCTCTATCTCCAATTCTGTAAGCTCCTCAGGCCCCCAGGGACTTCCTGGCTGAGGTCTGCTGGCTCATGCTGGTCGCTGGGAAATCTGTCTGTCTGTCTTCCTTATACCCCTCCTCACCCCAGGGCGGAGAGCTATCTGGGCTGGTGACTGAAGCTCACAGCCTGCCTTGACCCTCGACTCACTTCATCCTAGTCTAGTCTTAGGCTCCAAGAACTTGTTCTCTCTCTTAGCATCCCAGCAGGCCCAGAGTGTGGGGTCCCCATCAACACCACCCTTTCTGGGTGACACCCCCCCCCAAAGCCCAGGCCTCTGAGCAATGAGGGAAGGGCTGAATAAACACAGACACCTGCCTGCCACGCCCCAGCTTCCCTCTAGGAAAGACCCAGTTCTTAGATGGAGGCCAGGGTCCCTTCAGGAGCAGGACCATTTCTGCCAGTAGACACAGGTAATTCTTTTGTTGAAAGCCACAAACCACACTACACTCACCCCCTTCCTGTGTTCCTCCTTTGTTCTCTCCCTCCTCTTCTTCCTCCTTCCTCCCAAACTCGGCCCCATGCTTCATGTGTGCTCGGAGAGCTGTTTGTTCAGCTCTATGGAGAAAAGTCACCTAGAACATGGGCTGCACAGGCAATCCGCAGTGTGTCCGGGGTGTGTGTGTGTGTGTGTGTCTGTGTGCCTGGGTGGTGCCTGCTGGGGTTGGTACTGAACTGAGTGCGTGTACACACCTTCACCACTCAGACACCAAGCCATCAGATTGTGCTGTTTATTGAGGATGCAATGGGAGGGCCTCTAAGAAGAAAGGAGATGTGAAGGGGCCTCGTCTTCTCCGCTCCTGGATTCAGGAGAGTGAAGAGACACCTGAGCCATGAGACGGGGCCAGGGTGGGGTGGGGACTGGCCTCTCTTGCTCGTTGTGCTTCGGCCCTCCCAGCATAGGCAGTTGCTGGGACAGAGGCCCCAGCGTGAGAGGGGGGCCTCGGTCTGAGACCCAGGGAGCCGGACAGAGTGGTTAGTGACTGAGCTGGAGGCTGGGTCGAGGGCAGAAGGTGAGGAGCCTGGAGCTGAGCCCATGGCCTGCCTGGGGGACCTCAGGCAAGGAGGTGAATGCCAGGCACGTGCCAGGAGGAATTTCACCAAGTTTAGCTGTCCACACCTGTCCAGGCTCAGGAAACCACAGGCTGGGAGAAGCGGGGAGGGGTGGGGGGACAACAGCAGGGCGGGGTGGAGAGGGGACTGACAGCGGGCTGGGGGAGAACACGTGTGGGAGACAGCTGGGGCCGCAGGGGTGGCGGGAGGGCAGGGGACAGCCCTCTCTACCTGCCGGCTTTCTTGGAGGGGGCGCTCTGGCTGGAGCCCTTCCCCAGGGTATCTTTGTAGTCGCTGCTGCTGCCCCTGCCCCGGCCGTCCCCGCCGCGGACGCTGCACACGCCAGAGATGCAGTTACTGCTGCCGGCCACGTAGCCGCCGCTCACCGAGCTGGGCCGGAAGCCGTAGCCGCCGCTGCCGCTCGTGCTGCTGATGATGGCTGCGGAGGGACCGCGGGGGCGGCGCCTCAGGGGCGGGGCCAGACGAGGCCACCTCCCCCCAGCCGCTCCGCCCCCTCCCTCTCCCCCTGGAGAAAACATCCCAAAAACCGCTTCCCCCAGGTCCTGCCCAGCCAGATGGCTGATTCTTAATTCTCAGAAGCCCAACACTTTGGTCCAGGTACCAATACCCCCGCTTGTCCTTCTGGACACACACACCGCCCCCCACCCCTTCTGTTAGCCGTTTTGCTAAACTTCCCTTCCAGCCTCTCCCTCTCACTAGCTGTCCAGCAAATGGCATCTTTTGGAGCTCTGGTTTAATTCTTAGTGTCGCTGAGACTGTCAGCTTAACCTCCGAGGTCCCCATTCGCTGATTCCCTGAGCCGCCTCTAACTCCCCAGGTCAGGGCTGGTCATGACTTGCAACCCTGGGGCCCCAGGCCTCACACACACTCCTCCTCTGTTCCCCCTTCTAGCAGCCACCCCCTGGGAGCAGGGAGGCAGAATACGCAGGAAGCCGCTCTGTGCTCGGAGTCAGGAGACCTGGTTGCTGGCCATGCCTGTATTATCTGGCCGCGTGATCACAAAGTTGTTTACTCTCTGGTCCTGAGTTTGCTCAGCTCCACACATGGGATGCAACTAAGGCCCTTTCCTATCGGCAGATTCTACAGTTTCAGGTCCCAGCATCCAAGTACTTACAGATGCTGACAGGGGAGGGAAATTCTCCTGACATCCTGTAAGGGAGAGAAATAAAATAAGAGTAAGCTGTCATCCAACCCACAATCTATTAACCCCAAATCTAGTGTCCCCACTGGCGTGATGTGGGGTTCTGAACCCGATGGGCACCTATGGAAATGCTTGGGCTTTTTGGCACAGGCAACAACCCAAATCAAACAGTAGTTGGCACGAGGTACGCAGGTGGGGTGGCATGCACAGTCCCCAAGGTCAGGCCCGGGTACTGAGTCTCTCCCATCTGCTGAGAACAGTGGGCGAGCTGGGATGGTTGCCCTGGGACATCTCAGACAAGCTCACCTTGTACCTGGATGGGTAAAGAAGATGGAACAAGAAGGACTAACATAGTAAGGGGTGGTTTGGCTTTTTTCTTTTTGTTTTGTTTTGTTTTTTTTGGTTGGGGTTGGTGGGGATAGTATGCCTAGGTATACCCAGGAAAATTGTAAGGCTGGAATGAGCTAATCCCCGAGGCACAGTGCCTGGCATGAGTGAGGGCTCACGCCGGGGTAGGTATTATTAATTACTGTTATTATTCCCATCAGCGCCACCCCTTCACTCCCAAGGACTCATCTTTTCTGGATGAGTATGTGCTAAGCTTTCTCTTATGTCCTTCTCAAACCCCTGGGGCTCCCCGGCTAGAGCACTCCCGACCTGCACTCCTCGCTCTCCAGCAGCTTGCGGTAGGTGGCGATCTCCATGTCCAGGGCCAGCTTCAGGCTCAGGAGCTCCTGGTACTCGCGCAGCATCCGGGCCAGCTCCTCCTTGGCCTGGTGCAGGGCGGCCTCCAGCTCATCCAGCTTGGCCCGGGCATCCTTCAGGGCATTGTCGCCCCGCTGCTCGGCATCGGCGATGGCCGTCTCCAGGTTAGAAGCCTAAACAGGGAATCTGAGAAGCTGGAAAACTGGATGGGATTAGAGTCATCCCCATCCAAATCCCACTAATGCTTGGAGACTCCTGGGTGGAGATGCCCACTTCCCCCTTTCCCACCCCCCACTCCTCTTCTAGGCTGGAGCCCCTTCTGGGGCCCGCAAGGCCTTCCTAGCTCTATCTCCACTTGCTTGTATTTAGGCACTGGTGGTGATGAAAAACAGTGCATCCTGCCTCCTGCCCTCCTGTGATCACGGCCAGTTCAGTACCATGTCAGTTCATTACAAAGACATTTACTTGGGCACCGCTATGCCAAGGATACAGAATCAGTAAGAGTAAGATTGGCTTTCTGCTCTTGAGTTGTTTAAAGTCTGGGAAGAGACATCCTTGGAATGTGGTGTTGTGGGTCCACTAGGAGTGGTCGCCCAGGTACATAGGACCACAGACAAGGGGTGCAGGGAGGGAGATTCCCCAGAACCAACTCTTATTTCTCGAGTGCTTACTGTATGCCTGGGCCTACCCTCAGCCCTAACATGCCTGTGGCATATCTTAGCTCATGCAGTGCTTACACTACCCTATGCAGAGAGGACAGCTAACTTGCCCCACATCACAGAGTCCCTAAGTGTTAAAGCCCCTTGGAAGGTGGAAAGAGCACTGAACTAAGAGCCAGAGTGGGTTCCAATCACAGCTCTGCCATGCGCCAGCTTGCCACCCACTTAACCTCTCGGAGCCTCTGTGTCCTCATCTGTAACGACGGAGAGCACTGGCCTCAGAATCTTTGAGACACGTCAGGGGGATCAAATGATAGGAGTCGCTGCTGTTGTTATTCTAAAACCTCATCCTGTCTCCCCACCTACTCAAGCTGAGACTGCAGCCAAGAGTCCCGGAAGGGGTCCAAGCAAGGCCTTAGTGAGTAGTTAAGTAGTTACAGAAGGCACTTTAATGGGTGCTCTCTGAGCCCACTTATCAGTCATTTCATCAACAAATGTTTATTAAGCTGCTATTAGGTGCCAGGCCCTGTACTAGATGCTGGGAAAAGAGTGGGGAACAGACCAGTTGGCTCCCTGCCTTCCTCCAGTTCTGTGGAAGAAGGGACAGGCTGGTGTAGGGCAATCACCCACGTGTGACAAGGACAAGAGAAGCACAGATGCCAGGAGAGCACGTGATTAGGGCAGAGGGAACGGGGGGGGGGGGGTCCTAGCCCATCCTGGAGAAAGAGAGAGACGGCTTCCCGCAGGAAGGGCTTCAAAGCAGAGGTTCGTGGGCTAAGTGGGAGATGAGATGCCCCAGGGATGTCTGCTCTAAGTATTTGAGGCGGTGACCTCATGGGCTCCTTTCCTCTCATAGGCAGAGATTTGAGAGGCTGATACCCTTGGCCAACTCATTCTCCCTCCAATTATGCCCTCTTGCCCCAGGCATGGGCAACCGGTCCCCTCACCTGCTTCTTCACATTCTCAATCTCTGAGCGGATTCTCTGGATAAGCCGGGTGAGCTCCGAGATCTCGTTCTTGGTATTTTTGAGGTCGTCCCCGTGCCGGCCAGCTGCCAGCTGCAGCTCCTGGAACTGGGGACCCCAAGCACAGAGCCGTGGTGAGCACGATGAGTGTGTCATAGGGCTACAGGATGTCTCGGGATTGCTGAGGTCATGGGGGAAGGGCATGTTGGACACTTAACTGGATGGACATGGCCTCTGTGCTGGGAATGATCAGGCCCAGCCCTCATGCCTGCTGGCGTTGCCCTCCCCGGTCCTGCTTCAGCCCCGCACACCTTGGTCTGGTACAGCGCCTCGGCCTCGGCCTTGCTCTTCAGGGCGATCTCCTCATACTGGGCACGGACCTCATCAATGATGCTGTCCAAGTTCAGGTCCCGGTTGTTGTCCATGGACAGGATGACGGACATATCACTGATGTGGGACTGGATCTGAGCGATCTCCTACATTGGAAACAGGGCTGGTCTCAGGACTTGACTATCAGAGGCTAACACGCCCCCACTCCTCTTCCCCCCCAAGCAAGATAAGCAAATCCAGATGACGCTAACTTAGTCTCTGGACCAAGGCTATTGCTCCCTGGGCAAAGTGAGTTCCCTCCAGGCCCCAGATAGATTCCTACCACCACAAAGCCAGGGCCTGGACCATTCCTTTTCCACCCAGAGCATGGAGATTGGGAGCCTCTCAGGGCTGAAATGGGAGATGGATGACTAACCAGGGGGTCTCCCTGAGAGCAGAGAACCTCTCCCAGCGCCCAGAACAGAGTGTTACTCACTGGCTGCCCTCAGCGGGGGGATGGGGAAGGTGGAGACACAGACTTACAGCTTCATAGAGACACTTGAAGAACTTGATCTCCTGGTCCATGGAGTCCACTTTGGCCTGGAGCGCCACTTTATTGGCATAAGCTGCATCCACATCCTGAAAGATGCCCCCGACATCCCTCGGTCACTGCCGGTGCAGCCGAGAAGCAAACACCCACCCCAGCCTGGGTGCCCTGCACACCGAAATGGCTGCCCCTTTCTGTCTGAGAAGCTCATGGGAAAGGAGAGGACGGAGCGAAAGGCCCAGCCCTGCCCCATCCTGAGACTCCGTTCCCTTAGCAGGGTTGGGGTACCCCTCTAAGGAAGGGAGCCCCAGCCAGGCTGCTGTCAGTCGTCCCTCGGATGTCTGAATCAGGCCCTACGGCCGCAGGGGAGCCCCGTGTGTCGTCCTCTGCTGTTCTCCACTGTGGACGTGAAACCCTCAGGAAGGCCATCATCCTCTCTGCCTTTTCATTCCCTTTCTGGATAGTCCACTGTGGTTTTCCTCGGCCTTCACGTCATTAGTTTGCCATCAGTGCTCTCACTGAGAGCGGAGCACACTGGTAGGCTCGGCGCTGCCTGGTCCCAGGCCAGCCCTGCACTCAAGGCCTGCCTCCCCCTCACCTTCTTGAGCAGCACAAACTCGTTCTCTGCAGCGGTGCGCCTGTTGATTTCTTCCTCGTACCTGCAAGAACGCCAGGACTCGGTCGGTGACTACGTCTCACTGAGAACCCTCTTGCACTCAAGGAAGACTCTAAGCAAGAGGCAGTGTGCCCATCTGAGGGACAGATGCTAGTGGGCCACAGACTCCTGGGCTGGTGGGGCCACCAGGCAAGGAAGGCTTCCTGGAGGAGGGGACATGGTAACGAAGTTTGGGGGGGAAAAAAAGGTGATTATTGAAGATCCAGCTACAAAAATGAGGTAGGAGCATGTGGAGCAAATGTTCTAGGGGAAATCATAGGAAGCAAGAAGCAGGCTCCTCCTTGAAAATTTGAATAAAGCCTTACAAATGAATGGGAGTGTTTCCGTAGTTCCTCCTCATAGCCATTCTGGGGGTGGATGGATTTCAGCCCCCTTTTACCAATGAGGACCCAGAAGCTCCAGGAGATGATGTGTAGCTTACCCAAGGTTTTCCTCATCCAGCCAGAGATGGTCCTTTGACCACTGTCCAGCTAACCGGACAGTTGTCCTAAGTGCCAGACCAGAGGCTGGAGAAGCAGAGAGCAAGTTCCAGAGTCTTGTTGGAATAATTCTGCTTGGTATGACAAGGAACACTGCCCCGCATCTCCACAAATGTTAAGCCAGGGTGGCTGCCACTCCCACAGGAGGAGCTCAGAGGGAAAGGGGCAGCTGTCCAGCTGCAGGGACTCCCATCCCCACTCACCTCCTCTTGTAGTCCTCCACCACGTCCCGCACGCTCCTCAGCTCCGAGTCCAGCCGCACCCTGTCCCCGGACAGCGTCTCCAGCTGCTTGCGCAGGTTGCTGATGTAGCCCTCGAGGATGGGCTCCAGGTTGTTCTTACAGTTGTTCAGGTCCAGCTGCTGCAGCAGCTCCCACTTGGTCTCCAGCACCTGGTTCTGCTGCTCCAGGAACCGCACCTGGGGCCCAAAGCACAGCCAGTGTTGAGCCCCCATGGAAATAGTCACACCTGTCATTCACAAGGCTCTGTGCAAACCTGCATTTTCTCCTTTACCCGCTCACAACAGCTACAGGAGGCAGGCAAGTCGTTAACCCCACTTAATGGAAAGGAAACGGAGCCATAGAGAAGTTTAGCCTCTTTCCAAGGTCCAACAGTTTGGTAAGCAAGGGAGCCCAGAAATGAACCCAGACATATGTCCCCATAACTCATGCATCCAGTTACTCAGAACCCATTATGGCCAAACCAGCTCAGGGCAGGGGCATGCCTAAAAAAATACCAGGACAGAGGCAGGCTGGGTCCATCTTTGGAAAGGTTGACCATTCTAAAGAAGGGAATCTCCTCTTCATTTCATAGCATATCGAGTTCAGTGAGGCTCAATGGGCCATGAGCTTCTGGGTGTTCTAAATTTCTGCATCAGGCCCCAACTCCATCATTGCTCGTGGTCTCTTCCCTCTGCGCTAGTTCTGCTCCTTAGAACCATCATCCGCAGAGCAAGAGTGACACGTGGGGCAAGATGGATAGACAGCGCTCCCCATGCCACTGTCGCCTCACTGGGCCAGGAAACTGACCAGAGGGAGGGGATCAACATACTCCTCCCTTGTGGGGTTGGGGGAAGGTGCACAGTTTTTAAAATACGACTTAATCCACTGAGCACAGCCACTGTCTAAATCAGGTTGTGTTCCCTACTGTCATAAGCACAGGCCCTCAGAAAACTGGCTGAGATTCGGTGTTGAGATGGGATCAGCCACCGAACTGCTCGGGCCCCCAGCAGATCATCCAGCATCGGTTTGGTTTAACCAATCCTGACTCTTCCGTGTATATCCCTCCCACTGAGCCTCAGCCACAGAGCACACCCTGCACCCAGGACACCACAATTGGCATCTGGACTGCACACTGGACAATCGGGGTCACCGACAGGATGTATCCACATTTGGGAGGAGTAAAGAGCCAAAAAGACAGTGCTGGCCCCTAGGTGAGCAGGGGATGCTCGGAGCAGGAGTCTAGAACTGGGGTGTGGGACAGAGGGACTGGTAGGCTCCAATGGCCATTGACCATTGCAACCACAGGCTTTGTCCTGCGCTGACCCATCCTGGGTGCCTCATTGTCATGGAGCCAGTGTAGCCCCCCAGGCCCCAGGACAGGGTCTCACCTTCCTTCCCTCCCACCCCCGCCCCAGATGCCATACACTGGCAAGGCTTGTCCCTCCATGCTTTTGCTGACTCATAGAATGGGAGCAATAATTTCTCATCTACCGAAAGTCAGGGGCCTATCTGGCCTGGATGATGCCTTGAGGCTTCCTCCAGACCTTTGGATCCTCCCCTTCTCAACACTCCTCCCCCAGCTCTTGAAGATGAAAACGATAGTAACAATCACCAGCACCTGGGAGCACCTAGTATGTGTGGGACACTGTGCCAAGATCTTCCCGCGCATTTTCTTTTATCAACCTGACAAAACTCCCCAGACGCAGGCTATTATCTGCATTACAGAGATAAGGAAACAGAGGCACAGACAGGATAAGTAACTCCCCACACAGCTGGCTATGTGGCTGGCTTAGCGAAGACACAGCTGGAAAGTGATGGGGCCGGAGCTGAAGCCGGGTCTGACTTCAGAGCACTGCCGAGGCGTCCTCCCCCACTGCACCCTTCCGCCTCCCTTGAGAGTCCTTAGCTGACGGCAAAAAGGCCCACGGCCGAGCCATCTGGGAATGACCACACCCCGATGCTCCTGACCCATCTAGTCAAATGACTAGTGGATGAGACCTGCTCACAATGGACGGGAGGAAGACTCCGGGGTGTCTCCTCTCACTGGCTTTTTCCACGCACAGCATGCATGGACCCCAGGCTTAGCAGTAGCACCACGCTGACCCTCGAGTAAGAAGCGGGGGTCTTTCCTTCGGAGCTCCTGCCAGTAACCCCCAGAAGCCTCTGCCAGTAGAGACAGACCTCCTTCTGTGTTCTCTTGAGAAAGACTGCAGGGAATCGTACATAAGCCACCCCGATGAAAGAAAACACCTGCTCCATCCACAGTAAGTGCCTCCTCCTAGCTAACCTGAATCCCTTCTGCGGTAACAGAAGCTCATGCTCTGAGAAGAGAAGGTGGACCCACCTTGTCGATGAAAGAGGCAAACTTGTTGTTCAGAGCCTTGATCTGCTCCCGCTCTTGGGCTCTCACTTTCTGGATCTCAGGGTCCAGCTCCACGTTGAGGGGGGCCAGGAGGCTCTCATTGACGGTGACCTGATGGATGCCTCCAGGTGGGCACACGGACGGACACACGGGCCCCAGGGCCACACTGCCGAACATGCTGCCAGCAAAGCCACTGGCCCGGCCTCGACCAAACCCATAACCTCCGCTCTTGCCGCTGCCGCTGGCCACGTTGAAGGAGATATTCCGGATGCCCCCCAGGCTGTAGAGACTCCGGCTTCCGAAGCCCCCGCTGAGCCCTTTGCCCCCTGCCCGGTAAGAGGATGAGCTGCCCCCTGAGAGCACCGCCGAGCAGCCGCTGAAGCCCCCCTTGGTAGCAGCTCCCGACTTGCAGGTGAATTGGCGGCTCATGCTGGTAGTGGAGATAGAGTCAGAGGCAGGAGGGATGAAGAGCAAATCCCACACGGGCTCTGCAGGTTGCAGTGAGGACTGGCAGGCACCCTTCCTTATATGTGCTTGCCATTGGGGCTCATGGATGGGCAGTCAAGAGCTTAATTCGTGGGTTTGGCTTGCCTGGGAGCAAGAAGTCATTTTCTCTATGCTGAGCTAGAGATCAAGCTCTCCCCGCCTCTGAAACAACATGAAACCTTCAAATTGCTGGGCTTGCAAGCCTTGCTCACGTAATTTGGGTTTTATCTAATTAACCTGCTGTTATAGGGTAATTTGCCCCAGGCCCCAGCCTCTCCAGGGGGATGTCACTGGCACTTCACCATCCCTATTCTGATTAATCTTCTCCGGGTCGTGGACTTCCTCCTGGGAGCTCAGGGAGCTAGAAGGGGATGGACTTCCCTGGACAGGTAGAGTATCTGGGGGCTCCAACCATCGGTGTGTCCTCCTCTTTCCCGGAAAGAGCCCCTTCATTCAGGTCTCCTGGAGACACACCCCTGGTGGCCTCTTCCCCTACCCACAGAGGACAGCGGCTGTGTCTGCTGGGGTGTGAGGGGTGGTTGACCCTCTCCCTGGCACGGGACATGAGCACGTGGGGGGTCATAGGCTTCCGTCAGTTCTCCAAGAACTGGGATCTCCACACTTCACCTCTCTCAAATCCCACAAGGCAGGCTGGAGGCCACGCAAGGCACGATCGCTGCCTGGCCCCAGCACTGGACAGAATGAAGAAAAGGAGGACGGCATTGGGACAGGTGGCTGAAAATTCAGGGATTCAACTCAGAGGAGTCAGGGAGATGGCAGAGAGAGGCTCGCCAGGGCCTGGAGGCTTCGAGGGAAGACTCGTGGGAAGGGGTGGATGTCTGTCTGTTCATTTCCGTCTTTCTTCCGATGTGTATCTGTTAGTAAGAGCAGGAGCAAGGTGGGGACAGGAACCGTTTGTTTGTTTGTTTGTTCGGGACCATCTGTTTAGAGTTCAAATGGAGGAGCTGCTGTCCGGGTGAGACTGAACTCCTATGTCTCTCCAGACGCACGCGAGCCGGGGGTGCAGGCTGGCTGGGAGCCCCCGGGAGAGCAGGTGTCTCCACAGTGACTCTGTGGACAGCTCCCATGAGGTCTCTCTGAAGGCTGTGTCATAGGTCATCTCAGTGTTCCTTTGTAAGGACAGTCGATGGTCCCCCAGCTCAGAGGCCCCCTAGTTACTCCTCCCATCCTCCCTCCGTCCCTCCTTTTCTCCCTTCGGTAACGTCTATCGAGAGCTTCTGTGTGCCAGGTCTGGGCCCAGTATAAGGGACATGGGGGTTTATGGTCTAATGCTAAATGCTTTTCCCAGCTTTTGGAAGAAGTCCTAGCACGATGTCCCCCTTGATGGCTTTGCCGGCTGTATGCTTCTGTGACGTGCATGGCAGCTCACCCGTCCAACCCTCGACGTCCCCACAGCTGCTGCCCTGCCCCGCCCCCCCCCACAGCTGCCATCCTTGCAGGTCCCCGCCTCAGCCAAGGACATCTCACCCACAGTCCTCATCTCCAAATACCTCCACAATTCTGCCACACTATCCCTACCCAGCCTGAAACTCCTTTTTCTCCCCAACCCTTCTGATCCAAATCCTCCGCTCTTTCAAAATCCGGCTTCAAACCTGGGTTTAACCCCATCTCCTCCTCTGTGTGCTGGACTCCTCTGTCCATGGAGACCTGTGCTGCCACGTTCCCTAGGACCTGGCAGTCTGGGTGAGGGTCTCACGTCCCCCAGTGGACTCCTCCCTCTGTACCTTTCCTCGGGGCCCAACACCAGGCTCTGGACATCCGTCCCCAGGTGCCAGAGGACTGACAGTTGTTGGGGCAGCAACCAAACAGCAGGGAGTGTGCATCTTCAGGGAGCCCCTGGGCCCACGTCCACGTAGAATGCCACCAGGTAGGAGCCCAGACCAGGAGCTGGTTGCAGGGGTCTGAATCCCACTCCACCACCCAGCAGCACTTGACCCCTCTAAGCCTCTGTTTCCCCGACGTAAATAGGATAATAACCTCCTCGTGGGGTAGCTGGGACAGTCACATACACTAACCCATGTGAAGTGCTTGGAATGTACCTGCTGCTTCTTCAGTGTTTAACCGATGACCAAAAATAGGGAGTAAAGTAGAAGTCAGGAATCAGCGTGCACTCTCCTCTTCCGCTCTCTCTCCTTCTTCCTGTCCTCTGGGAGAGGACGTCTGGATCAGCACATCTCCATACAATGTCAGCTGCTGTTGGAGGACAAGGAGGGACTGATGTCCCAGAGATTCCAGGAATCTCTCCACTCAGACCATTACTGATCATGGAAAATTCGCCATTAGAAATAATAATAGCTACTGTCTACTTGCAAAACTCAGTAGGAAGCACTTTTCAAACATTAGACCTGTTGGGATTGATCCGTTTATCAGGTATTTACTGAGCACCTACCAGGTGCTGAGGGGAGTAATACAAAGTATCCTGTCCTCAAAGAACTTAGATTCTGGATCCGTCCAAATGCAGGCATCTTTGGAAAAGGCGTATCATCAAACTATTAACAAGTTATTAACACCTTAGCATGAATTAGTTAATCAGATACTGGCCATCGGGAATGAAACGTCCCATGTTGTTGATGAGGATGATGATAGGAGAGGAAGGAGGAGAGTTCTGGGCCACCCACAGGAAGGGTGGGCCCAGGTAGGGCTCCCGGGGCGCCCGTGTTTTTGCTGGAGGAAAAAGGGAGGGACGGGAGGAAACCAGGACAGAGCCACAGTTCAGCAGGGTTATGAAGGCCCTGCCCTAGCCTTAAGTCTCTGGGGAGACAGAGGGGTAGGAGGAAGCCAAGCCCCCTGCTTCGGGAGGTCCCTGGCTCTGGTGGGGGAGACAGGAGACAATTTCCCACATCCCATGTCCCAGCTTCATCTTCCCCTCACACGCTTCGAGGTACCGGGATCACTCGGTTTTCTAGCTGGGAATTAAATGCTGAGCCAGGCACGGACATCTCTGAGCCTCGGTTTTACTCGTCTGTGAAATGGTGGGGAAGTGTGTCAGATCAGAGAATCAACGCCCCAAGTTTCCAGGACCCTCCAGCTTTCCTTAGACACTCAAGGAAAATTTAATTTGCTTGTTAAATTAATTACATTTGTATGGCTCTTGGTTTTATAGCCAAAATGCTTTATTTAATTTACGCAAATAATTTGTAGCTTTTTTTGATGTTGTTTGTTTCTACGTTTGTGATGATCAGTTGGACACGCTTGTTGTAAGATCCCACGGCCCCAGTCGAGATCCATTGGCTCTTACTCTCGGCCTTCTGGGGTCTGACAAACCTCCAGAGATGTTCTCAGTGGGAGAGGGGCAAGAAATCTAGTAAGATCCAAGAGGATAATTGGTGGATGAGAGAAAAAGAGAAGACACAGAGGAGAGGGGATGCTGAATCCACAAGGACTGCCTGGAGGAGGGGGTTTGGGTTCTGATGCATCAAGGGAAACCTTGGGTAGACCGGCATTGGGGAACGGCAAAAGCAGCTCAGGAAGGGCATGTGTGAGGAAGGGCCCTCCAGCTGCAGCAAGCGCTAGTGAAGGGCGACCATGGGTGATGACTCCTAGAACCCGAGCTGTGTATGTGATAGGGTGAGTGATAGGGAGCCATCGAGGGCTCTTGAGCCAGGCAGAACCTGAGCAGTACACCTTGAGGAAGCAGAATGTGGCTGCTGGTGGGTAGGAGTAGCAGGGGTGGGGAGAGACTGGAGGCACTGAGAGAGGGGCAGGTGGTTCTCTGAGCAAATAATTGTCCCCAAAATTAGAGAGAATGAGTTAGGTTATTTGGATGACGTCAGTTCAGCTCCTGCCAACTCTCCTCAGCAGATGGACTCAGGAAGGGAGCTGCTGCCTGTGACCCCCCCACAGGTCCCCCTCCTCATACCCCTCTCCCCCCTGCAGTTTCAGGCAGGTGGGGCACCGAGCCCCAAGCCAGCTGGATGGAGCGCAGTCCCTGGGGGACTTGGCTGCAATCAGAGCCACTCATCTGGGGGCAGGACAGCTGTTTAGCAGGTTTACAGCTGGCAAGGCTGGAGGTGAGCTCATCCCAGAGGAGCTGGGATATAAAGGATGGAGAAGGGCTGTCCTGCCAGACACTCAGCTCCAGTCCCACTCTGCAGTGTGGCTGCCAGAGAGGCTTCCTCCTCCCTCTGCTCTGGGGCCAGGAGCATCTCCTTTGAGCTTTGCTGGCCATCTCCTTCCTCCAGTCCCACCCTAAGCTTCTGGTGAAAGGTATGGATTCGGGAGTCCGAGAACCCAGGTCCGGGTCCTGCCAGGTGACCAGGGGCAGGTCTCCCGACTTCCTAAGCCTCTGTTTCCACATCTCTAAAAAGGGGGATGCTGATACCCACTGCACCTGCTCCCAGAGGTGGATGGGAGACACCGTGGGAATACTAATGGTGACGCTGCTGCTGGTACTGCTAACAATAGCTACCATGCACTGTGAGCTCCGCCGGGCACTGCTCGGAGCACTTCCCATGTATTAACTCATTTAGTTGCACAACAGCCGTGTGAGGCAGATACTGTTATTACCCCGTTTTACAGATGAAGATACTGAGGCACCAGGAAGTTAAGTAACTCACTGGAGGTCACACGGCTCATGAGGAGAGGAGCCAGGGTTCAATCCAGGCAGCCTGGTGGTAGTCTGCACGCTCAGCCTCTATGCCGTCCTGGCTCGCTCGTGTACAGATGTCCAGCATGGGTGCCCGTCCTTTTCCAGGTGCACAGGACCAGCTCAGGCCTCCCCCACACTCCGGTTCTGAGTCCCTGCGGTCCCTGTCATCTGAACGGGATAACAAACTGCGCTCGCCAGGACTGACTTCCTCCCACTCCTCTTCCTGCCCCAGCTCTCCAGCCAGTCGCACCTGACCCCTTGCTTTCCTTCTCAGCCTTCTTTGCTCTTCTGAAGAAGGTTAAGGTAGTGTCAGGACTTGGATGAAGATGGGTGGCGGGTGCCTGTGGGGCGGTTACGTGTTTCTCACACATATCAGGCTCTTCGCTGATGTTGTGCTCTGGGCTGTTCTTCCAGCCTCCTGCCCACCATGGCAGCTTGTCCTAGCCTTTAAGACAAACCAAGACACACCTCCTCTAAGAAGCTCCTTCTCAGTTTCCACACCCTCCCTGTCAGGGTCGGCTGCACTTCTCTGCACTCGCCTGATGGCCCAGGTGCTGTGTGCATCCCTCCAGAATGATCGAGGAGGTCCCTCTGAGCTCAGGCAATGCTTTTGGTCCTGGGGCCTCAAGCTCCAGGGCTTGTGCCAGCTGACAGATGTGCTCCAGCAGGTGTCAGAGGGCGTGTGTGGGTGCGCATCTGTGTGGGGGTGGTCGTGAACATGGCCATGAGCCCCGTGGGGGTCCAGCCCATAGGGAGTGGCATGGCTGTCCCAGTGATCTGCGGCTGACATCTGCTGTGGTGGGCCAGACCCAACTGTACCAGTTGTTAGGTATTTTGAGCATCTTCTGCAGACGTGGGCCTGTGAGCCAGCGAGCGTGTGTCTGCACACGTATACACTGGCTTCTGACAACAGCCCACCTGACAATGGGTCCCTGTCGGATTCCATTAGTGGCACACAGGGGACTGTGCCATTTTCATCATACTCTTTTTCTTTAAAAAAATTTTTTTACTTAGTATTTGAGAGAGAGAGGGAGAGAGAGCCCGCACGAGTGGGGGGAGGGGCAGAGGGAGAAGCAGACTCCCCGATGAACCGTGAGCCCAACACTGGGCTCGATCCCAGGACCCCAGGATCATTACCTGAGCTGAAGGCAGATGCTTAACCAACTGAGCCCCCCAGGCACCCCTCTTCTTTTTCAATAATAGCCGAGGGGGGAAGCATGGTGACCTCCAGCTGGTGACCAACTGAGGGAATTAAATTCATTCATTCATTCATTCATTCATTCAACATATCCAAAACCATGAAAATGAGAGAGGTTCTGGGTAGTTGGGCCTGAAAGAACATTCCTTCCTAAGGGCAGCAGGATGGACAAGGTGACTTCTCAAGGTCACAGAGCATCCATCCATTTCACTGAGACCTTACTGAAGAACACAGATGAGTCAGTGAAAGCGTCGCACAATACCAAGTTTGGAAGCTAGGGAAAACAGTTGTGAAGGTGAGAAAATGGGGAGGTTTGAGGCTGAGGGGACGGCACAGGGAGGAGAGGCCAGGAAGAGTGGGGTGGCTCCAGGAGGCAGGGCACACACATTGTGACTGTCTTTTCCTTCCACATTCCATGACTCATTCTCCAATTATGGAGCAAGCACTCTGGGCCGGAGGAAGACAGAGGCTGGCCCATTCCCGGGACTGTCCTTGGCCCATCAAACGGAGGGTTAGTTATCTCGGTCCCCCTACTGGGCCCAAGTGCTCCCCCATCATTATTCCAGGCCACTATTTGCCATATGGTAGGAAAGGCCGGGAGCAAAGTCCAAGGACATGGTTTCTTTGGCCTCTTCCTTGCTACCCACCCCCACCCCAAAATTTTATTTTTTATTTGGACGAGATTTACATAACATATAATTAACAATTTTAAAGTGAGCAATCCAGTAGCATTTAGTATATTCACAATGTGGTGTGACCACCACCACTATCTACGTCCATACATTGCATCACCCCAAAAGGAAACACGGTACCCCCTAGCAGGCACTCCCTATTCCCCCTACCCCAGTCTCTGCCACCGCCAAGTTTCTATGTATTTACCTATTCTGGACATTTCATATGAATGGAGTCATACAATATGTGACCTTCCGTGTCTGCTTTCCTTCACTTAGCACCACGATTTCAAGATTCATCCATATTATAACATGTGTCCGTACTTCATTCCTTCTTATGCATGAATAATATCCCATTGTAAACTGTATACTACAATTTTTTTTTATCCATTCATTGTTGGACATTTAGGCTATGTCTTCATCCTGCCAGGCTGCTGTAACAAATACCACGGACTGGTTCCTTATAAACAACAGAAATCATTTCCCACGATTCTGGAAGCTGGGAAGTCCAAGGTCAAGACACCGGCATGGTCGCATTCCAGAAGGGCCCTCTTCCTGGTGCATAGCCAGCCACTTCTCCCTATGTCCTCATATGGTAGAAGGGGCTAGGGAGCTCTGTGTGGTCTCTTGTTAGACCTAATAACCTAAGTACTTCCCAAAGGCCCCACCTCCTAATGCCACCACCTTTGGGGGTTAGGGTTTCGACATGTGAATTTGGGGGAGACACAGACACTCAGACCATAGCAGTCTGTTTCCACTTTGGTTATTGTGAGCAGTGCTGCTATGAACGTGCATGTACAAGAATTTGTTTAAGCACCTGCTTTCAATTCTTCTGGATATATAGACCAAGGAGTGGAACTGCTTATATGCCAGCCCTATGTTTAACTTTATGAGGAGCTGCCCCACTGTTTTTCACAATGGCTGAACCATTTTACATTCCCACCAGTCATGTACAGAAGTTCCAGTATCTCCACATTCTTGTTAACACTTTTTATTTTCCATTACTTTTTTTTTAACAGCCGTCCTAGTGGGTGTGAGGTGGTACTTTGTTATGGTTTGGATTTGCATTTTCCTGATGCATCCTTTCATGTGCTTTTTGACCATTTGTATATCTTCTTAGAAAAAAAGTCCATTAAAGTCCTTTGCTCATGTTTTAGTTGAGTTGTTTGTCCTTTTGTTGTTGAGTGCTAAGAGTTCTTTATATGTTCTGGATACTAGACCCTCAGCAGATATATGATTTGAAAATGTTTTCTCTTATTCTGCAGGTTTTCTTTTCACTTTCTTGGTAGAGTCCTTTGATGTACAGAAGTTTTAAATTTGGGGGGCGCCTGGGTGGCTCAGTCGTTAAGCGTCTGCCTTCAGCTCAGGGCATGATCCCGGAGCCCTGGGATCGAGCCCCACATCAGGCTCCCCCGCTATGAGCCTGCTTCTTCCTCTCCCACTCCCCCTGCTTGTGTTCCCTCTCTCGCTGGCTGTCTCTATCTCTGTTGAATAAATAAATAAAATCTTAAAAAATAATAATAATAAATAAATAAATAAATAATCTTCCCTAAAAATATGTAAATGCTAAGATTTAATAATGAACAAAAATACCATTACCATTAAATAAATGAAAATATTTATGCAATTCTCTTCCCCCTTTTCCACACATCTGCTTTTAAAACTTGAGTCAAAGTTGTAAGTACAAATAGTTAATAAAATATTAAAGGGGACGCCTGGGTGGCACAGCGGTTAAGCGTCTGCCTTTGGTTCAGGGTGTGATCCCGGGGTCCTGGGATCGAGCCCCACATCAGGCTCCTCCGCTATGAGCCTGCTTCTTCCTCTCCCACTCCCCCTGCTTGTGTTCCCTCTCTCGCTGGCTGTCTCTATCTCTGTCGAATAAATAAAGAAAATCTTTAAAAAAAAAAAAAGAAGTTTTAAATTTTGATGAAATCCAACTTAATCTATTTTTTCTTTTGGTGTTTGTGCCTCATGTCATATCTAAGAATCCTTTGCCAAATCCAAAGTCATGAAGATCTATCTCTTTATTTCTTCTAAGAGCTTTACGGTTTTAGCTCCTATATTTAGGTTGTTGATCGATTTGATGTAATTTTTGTATATGATGAGAAATGGGAGTCCAACTTCATTCTTTTGCATGTGGGTAGGCAATTGTCCCCACATGTCCAGGAATGGTGTTGGCGTCCTTGTCAAAATAGCTGTAGATGTATGGGTTTTACTCCCCCAAATCTTTTAAACGTATTTGTGCTAGGTAGGAAGATCCTACGAGCACTACCTCCTGGGTGTCTCTGTTAGGTGAAGCTCCCTTAAGTGTAAAGCCCAGCAAAGAATAAGGCCAGTCCTTGCCCTCGAGGCCCCCAAGTCTGGCACTGATGGAATCAGTCACACAGAGAGATCATCTCAATCGCGTGTGGAAATGTCATGTTGGACGTGAGCAGTGGGCACTGCAAGGTCCTAGAAAACAGGCACTCAGACAAGCCTAAAGATTCATTACGGGTTCCAGAATGAGTGAGTACCTGAACAGAATGTCAAAGGAGCAGGATGTCCAGGTGATGAAAGGTGTGAATGAAAGTCTCCATGCACAAAGACTGCGTGAGCATAAGCATCACCCGGACTGATGACTCAGCCCCTAAGTGGACCTTCATTGGAGGTCTACACAGAGCAAATGAACCTTCCCGGACACTGTGGACACCCCCTCACTCCCCTGGGCTGCTCTCCAAGCAAAACTTCCATGCACACCTCTTCCTTCCGGTCTCTTTGCCCTGTGTGCTGAAGTCAGACCCACAGAACTGAGGTTGGTGATCATGTCCCATCGCTATGATTTCCTCTCTTGGCCTTCAAAGGAATCTTCAAATTGAGACCTAAAGCAAGAGCACAGTCAGCCTTGTGCGCTTCTCAGGGTCTTAATTAAGCCCCAAATGACAAAGAATCTCTCCATTTCTCAGGCAGATAAACTGCAACCAGAGGGGCTGCCCCTCTGCCCTCCTCAATACCCCAGCACAGGACATGTTGCCTCAGTCCCCCAAAATCACATCTACCTAGCCTCTGAGTCTTTCAATGTGCACCCAAGCCTGGGCATAGCACCCAAGCCTCATAACCCAATGGTCAGAGGCATACCAGCACTGTGATCCTGGAGGAGGCAATCCCATGGATGGCTCATGGTTCCTCTAAAGGCTGTTTCAGGTTGTGGATCCCATTCACCCCTCCCCTCCCCACAGGCCCTCTTACTGGGTCACTGGGAATTTGGTCTTTGGGGAAAGGCAGAACATCAGTGCTGAGAAGGGCCTTAAGGTTTTCTGGTCCTGGGGTTCATGACCCAAGGAGTCCATGGATGGGCTTTGGGAGGTTTGCAAACCTCTGAACAGGGGGGAAAGGTCCATAGCTCACATCAGTTGGTCTGAGTGTAACAGGTGACAGGTTAGTGGCTGAGCCAGAACAGAACCCCCATAACTCCCAGGGCACTATTCCTAGTACCTACAGTGACCACAACAATGACATCAGAGGGAGGCATTTGGGCAGAAAGCCCACCAGACTCTTGGGCTCTTGTGCTTCCCAAGGTTTATTGCATCTTGGGCACACACAGAAGAGGACCTCTGTAATACATGAAAGGCACAATGAGGCCAATAGAGGTGGCAGTTTGGGGCGAGAGGCCCTGCCCTTGGAAGGCCTGCCCCCCGTGACCCTGAGGGCTGGAGGGGCAAACAGCTCAGGATACCCATGCTACTAGATGGATCAGAAAGCCCATCAGAGGGCTGAATTTTGCAGGCCAAAGCTATCGGAACCCCACCCAGCCCCACTACCCACTTCAGAAAACCTAAGACCTCCCAACCCTCACCAAAATAAGCACACACAACCTGCCCCCAAATCTATCGTGACTGTGTGATTTAAGTTCTCTCTCCAGGAATCCATGTGCCCATCTTTCTAGTCATTTGATTAAACTTTCCTTTTCCTCCAGGAGGCCTTCCTTGTTTAGCCTCTGCGTTCTGGTCCCTGCTCAGCAATGCTGCACGGGGCTTCCCTTCCCTGATTTTACCAGGACAGGCTTTGCCTGTACGTACATACATCTCTCCCATCAGCCTTGAGATCATCTCTGGAGCAGCCTGCTCTGATCTGCCTCCAGACTCCCTAAAGGCTTGTGCACGTGTGTGGGGCGAGGTCCATTATCATTAGGGGGTGGGCAATTTGGTGAGATTGACACACTGACAAGACTGACACACCGATGTTACCCAAGGGCAGTTTATTGAATATACAGCAGAGATCCAAAGTCTTTAACTCAAGCAAAGGAGGGACTGGGTGTTGCCATTCTTAGGAATATTTACATTAAGAGCCATGACTTCTGGGCTGGGCGGTACCACCAGAGATAGGTCAAGCTCCCCTCACTGAACACAGCTCATAGCAACAGAAATTGAGAATCACAAGCAGGGCAGGATAGGACCGTAGTGACAGGACTAAAGATAAATCACATACCCACAGCCCTTGACAAAAAGGCAACATACTCACACTACCTTCACTGAAAGAACCGAGTGTTTGAAAAAATTCCCTTTGTTACAGAGGCAGTGATATGCCATGGAAAGAATATAGACCGTGGAATCAGCCCGACCTGGGCTCAGCTCCTGGCCCAGGCACTTAGTGGGTGACAGGGGCGGGTTCTACAGCCTCCCAGAGGACTGTCCTGAGGATGCCAATTGCACCCACCTTGTGCCAATGGCATGAGAGGCAACACATGCAGGGAGCCTGGCACATAGCCGCTGCTTAGCATAGGGTCGTAGCTCTTACCAGTGATCGAGGAGTGGGTGGGTGACACAAGGTGGCCGGAAACCCCAGTTCTCTGCCACTCGGCTTTGTGATTATGGGAACAGCTGGTGGTCTGAGCATATACACTTCTTCTTCCGAATAAGGGGGTCATTCCACAAAGAGCTTTCGGAGGGGACAGGCAAAGCTTGGCTGACTGTTCACCACCCATCCTCACCCCTGAAGCTGGGATTGGGGCGGGGGGGGAGACCTCCCAGACAGCTGCTGACTCAGCCTAAGTGCAGAACAAGACTATTCCTCCTCCCCTCCCTCTCTCTCTCCCTCCTCTCCTATCCCTCTGGGGAGGACCATAGCTTCCCAGGGCCAAGAAGGTAATTATAGCCTGTGTCCCAAAGCCTCCTGCCAGCTGAAGGCAGTAGGGAAAACAAGAAGTCACAGAGTCCACATGGGACCTGAGGAGACAGAGAGGCGATGGTGCGAGTCAGAGCTGGACAGTGAGGTGAGCCAAGGCACGGGTGGCTGAGTGCACTACGGACAGTCCCAGGACTCAGCGGGAGAGGATGGGGGACAGCAGGCATCTCCAGGGTGGGTGGCGGCAAGGACATCTCTTCTCCCAGGTGCTGGGAGGAGTGGGTCCTCAGGGTTCATCGGGTGGCTTTCCTGGCCGGGGTGCTGGCAGAGGCGCTCTTGCCCTTGAGGTCTTGGGAGTCCTTGAGGTCTCCCACGCATGCCCCTTTGGCCCTGGTCTGCCCGGCCCGAGTGCTGCCAGAGCTGCCCGCCATGCTGCTGGCCCCAGGGTCAGTGCTGGCAGAAGAGTTGGGGTGGTAGTAGCTGCTTCCACCGCTGCTGATGACGGCTGAGGGGGAAGGGTCAAGAACAGAGAAGAAGGGCAGCAGGGGTCAGTCAGAAAAGGAGCCATTCCACCTTGTCCCCAGCAACCCTCAGCAGTCAGGAAACACCACCAAGACGAATGAGCAGCCTGCGAGGTGCCAGGCTCTGAGTGAGGTGAGGACCATATGACACAGACGCGGTTTCTGCCCTCCTGGAGATTCCTGGACCGTTTGGCCCCCAAATGCATGTTCTCAACCCTCTCTCTCTCTTGATGACAATGCCCCGGGGAGAGACAGGGAGGAAATGAGGTGGGCATGCTTCAGCCACTGTTTCCATTGAACAAAGGGAAATAGGCTTCCTTTGAAGCCAAAGAAGTCTCAAAAGACAGTAACAGAGACTCCCAGATTGGGAGAGACCATGAGGGAAGGGGGCATCGCCCTATCCTGGGGTCCCCGGCTTTCCCATCCAGTCAGAATCCCCACCCGACCCATCTCTCAGGGATACTTACAGATGCTCACGGAGGATGGATTCTCACCAGACATCCTATAAGACAGAAAGTTAGAGGAGGATAAGACCTCAGTGCAGTGTCTGCGCTCAGCTAGACCTTGATGGGCACCTGCTTTACCATGTATATTATTGTCATTCATCCTTAAAACACTCTGTGAGATGGAGATTATAATCCCATTTTACAGGTGAGGAAATAGAGACGCAGAGATGCTAAATGATCAGCCAGGACCGCAGCTTGTACGTGCCAAAGCCAGTGAGGAAAGCTGGTCTGTCCGATTCCACCACCTGTGCGGCCTGCTTCATGTTTAAGCTCCCCTCGCAGGGAGCAGCCGCAGAGCTCCGCAGTCCAACCATGCGCTCACGTTGTGCTTGTGCTCCTGTCTTTCATCTTCCACTTCCCAAATGTCCCCAGCCCAGCAGGGAGCCACCTACAGCCCCTTCTCCCCAGCGTTCCTCTCTACCTCCCACCTGCACTCCTCGCCCTCCAGCAGCTTGCGGTAGGTGGCGATCTCCATGTCCAGGGCCAGCTTCAGGCTCAGGAGCTCCTGGTACTCGCGCAGCATCCGGGCCAGCTCCTCCTTGGCCTGGAGCAGGGCAGCTTCCAGCTCGTCCAGCTTGGCCCGGGCGTCCTTCAGGGCATTGTCGCCCCGCTGCTCGGCATCGGCGATGGCCGTCTCCAGGTTGGCGCACTGAAAGCCAAAGAACAGGAGATCATCAGAACACAAAATAGCTTTTAGGTCTTCTAGGTCAGGTAGCACAACCCCCTCACTTCCCAGATGAGGCCCAAGGGGACAGCGAGGAAAGCTGCAGGGGCAGCGGCTGGAGCCGGGCCTCCTCTATTTTCTGTTGCAGATGGATATTCTGTGAGAAGCTTTGAAGTAGTTGCATTTCATGAATACAGGAAGAAACTCGTGATGTTTGCAAAGTTGTCTAGTCCCTGCGGTTGGAGGCCACCAACGGCTCTAGGTCGAAAGGATACCAGGTCCAAGAGAATCATGCTGAGAGCCCAGCCAGGACACCTCTAGGGATCAGACAGCATGTCAAGGCACCACTCTAGTCAGATTCGTATCTGCAGGACAGCTCCCAGCGGGGACCCTTGACCTGTTAGCACCAACAGTGAGTGTTTCTGGAACACTTCAGCACTCTGCAGGCAGGGTCTGGCTAAATGCTCCCCGTGCCAGCTTGAATTGGGTGAGGGAGGCTTCCCTTAGAGCTGGAGGTTAGAGGCTCAAAATCATACCTCAACCTCAGAAACTGGGCTCTGACAAACATCTAGCAGCGCTGGGATGCTTGTACTGATGGAGAGGAAAGCTGTCGCCGTGCTCCCCACATTGTCTCGTGGAGGTTTTAGGGACACAGGGAGGAGAGTAGACACTGATCTTTAACATTGGTGTTCTATCACTAGTAGAGTTAACCTGATTCTTTGGGGAGGACACAGGAAGGATTTCCCAACCCCTTAATATTGTCTCCCTGCTGACACAGTGTTTAAGTTTTGCTGCTTTCAGGGAAGACAGCATCCCCTACCTGAAGTGGACATGGTACCGTGGTACAGGGCAGGGACACCCAGGAGGGCTTCATCTGCTGCTGTCCTCCCTTGGTCACCAGGACTATGCCCCACCCCAAGGGCAGGAACTTAACGTGGCCACGGAGGGGCCCGGGACGCATTCCCCAAGCATTCTCCTCCCATGTGTGTTGCGTGTCCAGTGGGAGGAGGAGACATGGGACCTGTCATCAGAAGGCACATCTGAAGGGGATGTAAAGCAGGTTTGTTGCACACAGAAAAGGTCTGAGAAAGAGGGGGAAAGAGGGAGGAAACCTGATTTCTATCCTGACTCTGTTGATAACCATCTGGGGACCTTGGGCAAGATACTTCTCCTCTCCTTATCTACCCATCTTCTTTATCTGCAGACTGGAAGTTGGGTAAGGTAAGCTCAAAGCACTTCCCAGCTCTGAGCAGAGTGCCAACTCTGACCACGGGTACAGAGGCAGGTGGGAAAGAGGGACAGTGGATGCCTGAGGGGCTCCCAAACCCAAATTGGAAGATATGCTTTTTACTAAAGGGTGGGCTCCAGTCTCTCCGTCGCAGAAGGTGAAGTTGAACTTCACAAAGACCTTGACATTCTTTGTGAGGTTGCTGCCCACCTGCTTCTTTACATTCGCAATCTCACACCGGATCCTCTGGATGAGCCGGTTCAGCTCTGACATCTCGTTCTTGGTGTGTTTGAGGTCATCACCATGCCGGCCCGCTGCCAGCTGCAGCTCTTGGATCTGGTTTTCCAGAGATAGAAAGTTGGTTATGAGACAGGACTGCACCCCCAACCCCAGTTCAAAGGAGGGGAAGGGTCCTGAGCAAACAATTCCATGGCTGGGGCCAGCCAGGGGAGGTGGCTCCAGAACAGAACATGATGGAGCTGGGGCCTGGGCATGCTTCCAGCTGCATGGTGGTGGTTCCGACCAAGAAGTCCACCTAATTCTCTAAGCAGAAAGTGTGTGCTGGACCCATCCTTTCTCACCGCCCTGCCTGCAGTCTTTCCTGAGCTGAATGAAAGAAAGGTGCAGGGCACATTTATTAAGCACTTCTGAAATGTAGAAAGAGCTCTCCACTCGTTAAGCACCTCTTCATAGAGGCCTCTGCTGAATGTCATATTCTGTCCCAGGTGCTACGGATGCAGCGTGAACAGCATAGGTGAGGTCCCTGCCCTCACAGGACATACATTCTCCTACAGCCCTTTCTCAGTGACAAGTAGAGGGCCAGGAAGCTGTGTACCCTTCAGGTGGTGGCATTGTTGGCTAAGGGCTTGTAGCTCATATCTCCCCTCTTCCCATGCCCAGGCCTTCAGAGTAGAGGGGACGATGTACCCATGGACAGAGGATGAGGAACCTATGATCTTTGCTGTTGGTGGGATTTAACAAACGTGAGAAGGAGCGCCAGAGCAGGACAGGTGTGAAGCCCTGGAGAGCACACAGGTAAAGGGTCTTCTCCAAGCATAACTCCCATTACCCAGAAGCCACCTAGACTTCTACTTGCTGCTCCTGGAAGTCTTCCCACACTGACCAGAAAAGAGCTCCTGGCTTCCTCTTCACTCCCTGCCCCACCCTGGGTCTCCCATAGCTACTCTCCGCCATATTTGTTACTCTCTCTCCTTCTGCCCCATGATGACATGCCCTAATCCCTGGAAACACGTTTGTTCTACAGCAGAAACGCCTCTCTTCTTTCCTCCATCAGAGGATTGCCTGATCCTCTCCATTGAATATGCCCATCCATTTATCGTTGATAACAGTCTCTACCGAGAATTCTTTTTGAATAGAATATCGTTAAACATTGGTTATAACCATTCTTTCATCCAGCACATCTACAAAGGTAGCTCTTACATTCACTGATGGAGGTGTCTCTTCCCAAGAAAGGAGAGGCTGGTGGAGGACAGAGATCCCCCTGGTGCCCACCTTGCTCTGGTATAGGGCCTCAGCCTCAGCCTTGCTCTTCAGGGCGATCTCCTCATACTGAGCTCGGACCTTGGCAATGATGCTGTCCAGGTCCAGGTCCCGGTTGTTGTCCATGGATAGGATGACAGAGGTTTCACTGGCATGAGTCTGAATCTGGGCCACCTCCTGAGTTGAGAGGTGAGAACAGATTAGGGTCCCCTAGCCTCCCATTGTTGTCTATTTGTCTTCTGGGATGAAGTGGTGGAAAGAAGTGCCTGCTCCAGGTCTGAATGTTGGAGCCAAAGGAGAAGTCTCACAGCAGCAGGATGCACCCCTCATGGGCAGTGGGAAGTGGGAGACATTTTCTGTAATTCACAGAGTCAAGAACCTGTGCTTGAGTAGGACCTCATGGAGTCTTTTTTTTTTTTTTTTGCCTGAGCGCAAGATCATTATCATAGCCCAGGTGGGATTGTCTCTTGTGTATATGGCCTCTGGGGACCAAGATCCTACACTTCCATGGTCTCCCAGTGAGGAGTTTTGTACCTTTCTACCAAAACATCCTTCATTCTGTTCATCCTCTATCCCTCTTACTGGCATCTTCCCAGAAGAGCCAAGTGAGGCCCTCAGCTGGAAAGAGCGGGGTGGGGGAAAGGCAGGAGCACCCTCACCGCATCATACAAACACTTGAGGAACTTGATGTCTTTGTCCAGGGAATCTACTTTGGCCTGGAGCTCCACCTTCACTGTGTAAGCTGCATCTGCATCCTGCCAAGAGATCCAGAACATTCAGTCAGTACAACCCTCATCTCATGAGCTTGCCCTGTCCCTGCTCCCAGAGCCATCTGATTTCCTATTGTTTGCCTGCAAAGGGGAGCATATGGATGAATAAAATTACTCAGTACTGCTTTTTCTCATACTCAATAACTCTTTGAAAATAGAGAAAGGGGAATGTTGCTCTATTACACTGGAGAAAACAAAACCCAGAGAGGTAGAATGAGTTTCCCCAAGTCACACAGGAGGACCAAGCTGGACCAGAGATTCCCTTTTCCCAGACCAGAATTCTCTCCTGTCTGTCTCTGTCCTTTGCCCAGGTGTGTATCCTCTTCAGCTTGCTGGAGGCCAGAACAGTGACTCCATCCCCACTCTGATCAGCCCCTCCCCAGGAGGCCTGGGCTGGAGTCCTGAGCAGAGCTGGTTAGGACAGGGATGCAAAGGAGAGTGTAGGCTCTTCACTCCCTTACCTTCTTGAGCACTACAAAATCGTTCTCAGCTGCTGTGCGCCGATTAATCTCCACCTCGTACCTGTGGGTGACGAGAGAAGATAGCAGGGGCCTCAGTCCCCTGGGCCAAGTAACCTTCTGTTCCCACTGGCCAGGCAAGTGCTCAGGATGCAGAGTCCCTGCAGGATCTCCTAGAGGTGAGCGCTGTACAGTCTGGGGGTGGCAGGACTATGCCCCTGAGTTACCTCATTTATACTCTGCTTGCCGGATCCTAAGAAAATAGCCAAGTGTCTATTAAGTTCCCCAAACTGGCCATTGAACCAGTCACAGGATCAATGTGCATGGAACTCCTTCTTATCAACCAGGTAGGATGTTCTCATCAAACAGGGCAGGCTGTTCGCCCACAACCAAGGGAGGGGAATGAGCCCCTGGCCCTGGTGCTTGCTCTCTCCCCTCCTGAAAAGTGGCACAGAGATTGGGTTTGCCCAGGAGCCTCAGCGACCATGACCCATGACCTTGGTGGAGCCTGCTCACCTCTTCTTGTAGTCCTCCACAACGTCCCGCACGTTCCTTAGCTCCGAGTCCAGCCTCACCCTGTCCCCGGATAACATCTCCAGCTGCTTCCGTAGGTTGCTGATGTAGCCCTCGAGGATGGGTTCCAGGTTCTTCCTGCAGTTGTTCAGATCCAGCTGCTGCAGCAGCTCCCACTTGGTCTCCAGCACCTGGTTCTGCTGCTCCAGGAACCGCACCTGGGACCACAATGGAGGTTATCGTGTCCATGGACATAGAATATTGACTCTTAGGTCACACAGATTTTTCTAAAGTCATTAGGCTCAGGTGCTGACTCTCCACTCATGGAATTCCATGCAAACTAAACCCTTTACAAGTGCTCATCCCAAAGCTTTCTAGAAAAAACCAATCCCTGAAAACTCGTGGATGAAGGAAATGCCATAGCTTTCTTCCGTTGCCTGACTCAGCACCCAGGAGATGCTCCTCCTGGTGACTCAGCCACGAGTTTCTTCTGCACCGTGAGCCCTCCCCTCCAGTGGTGTTGATTCCACCAGCTCTTCATCTTCTTTAAAGACCTGGATATTCATCCAGCTGTCCTCCAGGAACCCAGCACTTCTTTCTCAAGGTGGGGCTACCCTTTACTCAATTTTCCACCCTTCTCTGCAAAATCCCCCAAGGAAGGAACATATTCATTTATTCCTTTGTGCTGCCCAGCTTACAGGATGTTATGATGGGGGAGCCCTTCCTGATGCCCAGCAGCCACTTTCCATCCACAGTGCGCTGTCCACTCCCAGGCAGCAGGGAATTGCTCACATCTCACTGAACTGTCTCATCCTCCTCCCATGACACCCACCTTATCGATGAAGGAGGCAAACTTGTCATTCAAAGCCTTGATCTGCTCCCGCTCCTGGGTGCGCACCCTCTGGATCTCAGGGTCCAGCTCCACGTTGAGGGGGGCCAGGAGGCTCTTGTTGATGGTGACCCGGTAGATGCCCCCGGGTGGGCACATGGATGGGCACACAGGCCCTGAGGCCACACTGCCAAACATGCTGCCAGCAAAGCCTGTGGCCCGCCCCCCTCCATACCCAGAACCAGGCCCAAAGCCGTAACCTCCAGTCCGAACACCACCACCAGCCACCTTGAGGGAAATACACCGAGTCCCTCCGAGACTGTAGAGGCTCCGACTGCCGAAGCCAGCCCCAGGTCCTTTGCCAGCTGCGCGGTAAGAAGCCGCACTGCCCACGGCCTTCCTCAGCACTACTGCTGAGCGCCCACTGAAGCCACCCTTGTCACCACCAGACTTGATGTTCAGTTGCCGACTCATGCTGGGAAAGACGGAGTTGACAGCGATGGAAGAAAGCAGTCACCGATGGGTAGACAGCGCTCTGATGAGCACCCAGAGTGCTGCCTCCTTTTATCCTGTCGAGCCCAAGACACCGGAAAAGGGCGTCTCTTCGCTATCTCCTTTCCTTGTGCTGAAGGGCCAGGAGCCACAGGTAATCTGTAGAACAGAGACCTCCAAGCCCTTTGCAGCAACAAAGCGTTTCTGATAGCCCTCAGAATGTGCTGCCCTTGCAGCCCGGAGTGGTCTAATCGGGCATTTATCTGTGCTCTTAATTAGGGACCTGACTTATCCCCTTCTGAGATCTCCTAGCTTTCTTTTTCCAGGGCTGCCTCCTTCTTGCTTATCTATCAGCAAGGAGCGGGGGAAATGTCTGACTTTATCCAGAAAGGGCTCATCCGAAAACCCAGTTTTCTCCCAAGAGAATCCATCTCCTAGCATCTGGTCTTGTTGAACAGCTGAAGTGTTCAGGCCAGAGAAGAGGACACTCGGAAAGAACATGAGGGGTGTCTTCAAAGATCTAGATCCAAGACAGAATTTCCGGGAGTCACTCTTTGGCTCGCTTAGGACCCAAGCTGTCCAGCAGTGGAATGGACACCAAGAAGGTAGTGCAAATGACCCCACAGAGACTGCGTGGCCCTCAGCAGGGGTATCGTCTGGGGCTTTCCGTGGGCGAGGCCTGGGTGGCGGTGACCTTGATGTTGCCTTGTCAACAGGAAGAAACTTTTCAGGCAGCTGGCAGTTCCAGCAGCCACGTTTTTGCTCCCAAACAAGGTTGTCTGCCCCATCCCAAGAACTCAGACATTTGTTCTTCTCTCCTTGGGGAGGATGTCTCCCCAGCCTTTGTGCTCCCTGGGGAAACATTCCATGCCCAGGGACCAAGCGACAGGAGTCCCTGAGTTTCACTCAGGGGTTCAGGGTGGGCTGTTCTGCCAGTTTCCAGATCACTTCAGGAAGCCACTCAAGTTGGGGACAGGAGACAGCAGCCCTTTATTAGCTCAGGTAGTCCTGGCAGGGTGAAATGTTACCAAATTACTTCAAAAACTGGCATCTGGTAGCTACCCTAATGCAGGACTCTGACCACTTTCTGTAAGTAAACTGAGCGCCTCGGCCCATTTGGATCAGCCAGAGAGTGGTAGACCAGTGCTCCCGCTGCTGGGGAAGAGGGTGGAGATGGTGAGCCGGCCAGCAGGATGGAGCCTGGAATGCTCCTCAGAGGGTCTTCTCTACACACGGTGTTCTCTTCTCATCCCAGAAAGCAGCAATGGGAGCTCCCTCTCTAGGAACACTGTCTCCCCAACTTCCTGGCCTAGTCCCAAGGCATGGGAGAGCATAATTTAAATGGTTTCTTGTGGTTTTCTAAGCCAGATTGCAAGTGCTGGTGTGTGCATGTCAGCAAACGGTGTTAAGTCCCTTGACCAACATATGGCCCCAGCTCCAACGAGGCTGAGGACCAATGAGAGGATTCTACGTAAAGAACTGAATCTGGGGCCCATGCTTCAGACTGACAGAAGGGCATTGTGAACAAAGGATTTGAAAGTATGCTGGGGAAAACAGGCTAATTTTGATTGGGGTTTTAGGAACGTCCAGAAGGCCAGGCTTGTACGCCACCAGCACTCATGGCAGGGGCTGCTTCAGAGCAGCAGCTCCCGGGCAGTGGGGACCGATGTACTACTTGTAGTAGCAGTGATGGTGGCAGTGATAGTACCCACCGTAGTGATCGTGACAGTAATAACATAAAGGGTTCACATCTGTTGTTCACATTGCATGTGCCAGGCGTTGTGCTGAAGACTACAAGGATTTCTATCTTAACCCTGATGTTACTAACTGCGCTTGACAGGTGAAGAACCGGAGGCTTATTAGAGATGTTAAAGAACTTGCCCGAGGTCGCTCAGCCAGTTCATCGAGCTGGGACTGGAATTCGAGGGTGTCCGGTCTCGAGGTCATGGTCCTAACCAGCACGTTATGTGATGGGATGACAGCTAGAGCGAAGAGGCAGGGCTTTCTGTGCTGGGGGCTGGGCAGTAAGGGGAGCAGTGAAGGTGATGATGATGATGGTGGTGATGATGGCGTCGGGTGGTGACTGGGACACAGAAGGAAGAGGAGAAGGCAGAGGGGCATTTCCTGCCCAGTGTCATCATGGCGGCCACGCGTAGGTGCCCCTCCTAGCGATGCTAGGGGACGTAACTGCAGGGGATTGTCTCTGCCTACCCCACGAGATCTCCAGCGGTCCCAGCTTTCACTGTGTTGGCTACGTTCGAATCAGTCACCACACTCCACACCCCAGTCTTTGGGCTCCTTGGACTAATGGGTGTCCCAAGGCCTGAAGAGATCATTCAATAGCTATAAAACTGAGCACCTACTGTGCGCACTGCTCTATGCTGGACAGTGAGAGAGAAACATCCTAAGACACTCTCCTTCTCCCCTAAGAAGCTGAAATCGGAATGGAAACAAAATATAAGCGTGTGAAAGTTGTTTTGTTGTTCTTGTTGTAGTTTTCACTCCACATGCTTGCATTGGATTGCGAATGACTCAGACAAGCAGCTCCTGGAATTCTGATTTGAAAAAAATCAGAATAAAACATACGGGACTTTCTGAGGTGGGGTCAGGAAGCGGGAGGTGGGCGAGGCTGCACAGGGGCACGAGAGAAAGATGGTGGAGTGGGCTGCGACACCTGCCCCCTGCGGACAGCATGGAATCATGCGAGGGTGAAGAGGAGAAGAAACTTCACGCTTCAGGTTAACGAACAGGCTCTGTGTTGCATGAGATCATGTCAGGGAGACGGGAACCCCAGGGAGCCCCAGGGTTGCTGAGCCTGTGAGACCACAGTCTCCTACCATCTTGGCTAAGGATGCTGCTGGAGAGTAAGAGGCTCGCTCTGCAGGGCACACCACACTGGCAGTAAATCGAAAGCAGGGCCTTCAGTAATCCCAAAGGGACATAACCAAAGTCATGTGTGCTTGGTTTGAATGGATACCGAGGGCCATTTTTCTCTGGTCCATTGGCCTTTTGACGACCCCTCAACACAGTCCAGGGAGGCAGCATTCTGCTGATAAAGGTCATTCATAGAGAGAAGACACTTGGAGGATCCTTGAGCTAACTTTGGGGCGACAAGACTTGGGGACAAACCACTGCACCTTAGAAATGGAAGGACTCGAAACTGAATTCTCTGATTTCACTTTGAAAGTGAGCTCAGCTGCAGAAACCTAATACTCTCGACCTGTCTGAACCGGTTTGAAAGGAGGCTGTTTTTCCATCCTCATTCACATTTAGCTAGCTCCAACAATAGAGTTCATCTGCTTTTCTCCCATGCTCACCACACCCCCTCCCGGCGCCCTTCCCCTCCCTGACATGAACCACTCTGTGTCCTGGAGCATCAGGTCTGACAGCAGGTGGGACACGCACCTGTGAGGTGGGGCACAGCCCGCTGCGGCAGTCTGGGGCCCTAGACACAGGACTGGAGGCAGAGGGGCCAGTGATGTGGAGGGAATGAGACAGAAAGTTCTGTGTTAGTGAGAAGGGGTCCAGAACATGAGGGAGTGCACCCCAGACAGGACGTGTCAGCATGAATTCCCCCAGATTAGTAAGGGAACAGGGAGCTGGATGACATCAGTTTAAATTCTATTCCACGCTCACTGATTAAATGCTTGCTGTGTGGAGTAAAATCCCAGACAGGCCATCACCATGGTCAAAACCCCCATTTCTTAGGGCCACATTAGTATAGAAGACATTGCGTAGTAAGCTTCTAGTCACTGAAAGTTCACAGGGGATGTTTAATGCCCTGAAAGCTGGCAGGCGGTTCTCTTACCACTGCTAGTGTCCAGAACTTCCTATAGGCACTCCCCGGCATCTCTCCACAAACACCTTCTCTGAGTCGAGGGCCTTCCCTGCATCCACTCTAGCATCTAGCATCTCCCTCCTTCTCTCCTTGGTAGCCCAGCTCAGCCGGGGCATGACTCAGCCTCCCTTCCGCAAGAGGAAAGCATCAGAGCGGTTTAAACTTCCAGGCACCCCTTCCTCTGGGCAGGTGCAGCCCCTCGCCTGGGTGCACAGATGGATTCCAGCCCCACTTGCCCTCTCACCAGGCCCTAGTGCTGGGCACAACCCTCACGGCCTTCAGGGCAGCATGGGGCGGCTTGCCTGAATCTCAAGGATGGGCTCATGCTTTATAGGTGAGTTGGAGCCTGTGGCCGCGAGTCCCCCTCTTCCCAAGGGGAGGGTCATCGGCGTGTCCTGGCTTCCCTGGGAGCTCTCCCTTGCTTCTCCAGGGCTGGCTGAGCTCTGTCTTCCAGTCCCCTGGGTCTCTTCCTCTCTGAGCCCCTGGGGGTGGGGGGTGGTCCCTCAGCTCCCACTTCTGTCTACTCTGGGCTCAGACTTAGGACCCGCAGCCTGGTGTTCAATGTCCACAGCCTGAGGATCCTTCGCCTTCAGCACATCCCAGGGCCGTGTCTCACTGAACTCCTCCGTTCTTGTCGCTTTCTTTCCCCCTGAGCCCTAAGCCTCCTCTGGCCCCTAAGACTTCTGTGGCTGGACAGACCCCAGCCCTTTAGCTAGATCAAGTACTTCAGAGCTCTTTCATCCCCTCTCTTTAAAAAGAAAAGCTCTCTGAACTCTCAACAGCTCCACCCCCCCCCACCTACCTAGCCATCCCGGGGAGCTTTCCTCTCGCGCAAATGCACAAAGCTCTGTGCGGACAAGCGCAGTCTTGCTCTGGGAAGGACACATTTTCTTCCATCTGCTTGTTTCAAAATACCACCAGGCCCCCATTCCTGGACTACTTCGTCCATCCCCTTACCTCAGACCCCTCCACCCCAGTCGCTTCCGGAAGAAGTTTGGAAAGTATTTCCTGGCCCCCCTTATTGTCTGATTTTTTTTTTTTTTTTTTGAAAGACAATGGAGAGGCTGGGGGAAATGAAATGCCTTAATCTTTTGATCGTGACTGTGAAGCTGGGTGCTTGATCCGCCTCTTCCTTTGCCCATTTCCAAAGCAAACAAGCCGGGCTGTGCGGTGGGCTGTAATTAAGCCAGTCATCAGTAATGACATGCTCTCTATCTCCCATCGGAGCATGGCACAGCCCTGTCCAAACAGTGGGGGAAGCCCATCCCCACCCCTGTCAGGAGCGGTGGGCTGGGCCGGGGAGGGGGGCACCTGCCTCGGGTGTGGGGAGAATGGTCATCCCTCTTCCCTGTGTCCACTTCATAGCTGAGCCTGCAGGGTCCTGGGGAAGGGAGTTGGGAAAGGGACAGGAGAAGGGGAGAAGAATCCAGGCAGGACCTAAGCACTAAGGGGCCTGGGTGACCACACTCAAGGTAGGAGGTGGGAGGAAAAGTTTGGACGTTCAGAAAGAAATACAAGAAATAAGAAGTGGGTGTTTTAGGAAAGGGAAGCTGGAAAAGATTGGGCCAGTGGGGAGGGTTGGGTGGGTGCTGAGGGCAGGGGCCAAGGCATAGACAGTGTGCAGGAAGGGGCTGCGGGCAGGGGCTTGAACTGAGCCCCCCACCGTTCCAGGAAAGGCGCTTCCATCCAGCTCCAGCCTGGGTGGAAGGGGTGAGTTGCCTGCTGGCCACTGTGCCACGGGGCCCTAGGCACCACCCTCCAGGACGCCAGCCTGCCAGGAACATAGATGCTCAGGCAGGGGGGCATAAGTGCTGTCCAGTGCCGACACCGAGGTCGGCGTCAGAGCTCTATTCACAGCTGAGACCCAAGTGGAGCCCCTTTGTAAGATTCTGTCAACCCTCCTTTCCAGAGCAGGAGGTCTGGAGACCAAATCCCCATCTCTCCACTGTCACAGGCCCCTGCTGAGGCACGGGAGACTTTATGGCCAAGCTACTAGGTGTGACACACAGCTGTGGGTTCACGAGGCTGGTTGTGAATTCAGCCCGCTGATCAAAGAGTGGGGGACAGTGGCACACATATCAGGACCCAAGCAGTCTGGACGTGGGAGTCAGTAAACATAGGAGACTGGGACACACTGGCCCCCAATTTGGGAAAAAGAACAGCTGGGCAGCACGGAGCAAGAACGGGGGCTGCACGTCGTAAATGAGAGCCAAGGAGAGGGCTGAGTGGGACCAGCAGCCACAGGAGAGAGAATCTTCTAGAAATGGATTGGGCTGGGAGAGCCGAGGGGAACGAGATGGGGAAGGACTGCTGGCCTGCAGTTGGAACTCAGCGGGAAGCTAGCCTGGCAGCCGTGGCTCAGGTGAGAACACGGAACGCTCACTTGCTGAGGGCTTGCTTGGTACATTTTGACTCACTTCATCCTCACACCAGTCCTAGAGGAAAATACTCTTATTTTTCCCACTCTATGAATGAGAAAACAAAGGAGCAGGGAGACTGAGTTGAGCAGGTCACAGTGATAAGTGGCAAAAGAAACAAATTCTCAACTGGCCAACTGCAAATTGTGTCCTTACACACAGGGTGACTTTCTGCACAAAGGTCCCCTCTAGCCCGGATCCACTGCGCGACGGTTCAGGTCATGAGTTGGGAGCAGCTTTAATCTGGAACTTGGTGCTGTGTCTGGAGTTTTAGCAAGAAGGATTGAAACCCCCTGAAAGCCCTCCTGGGGTTGGATGGATGGACGGGTTGGAAGCAAGAAGGAAGGATTCCAGCAATAAGCCTCTAAGAGGGACCACAGCTACGCAGGGGTGTGGTGGGGATGCATGCCGGGGGCAGGGATGGGCAAGGCCATGGAAAGTAGTTTACAGGTGAGGAGAGACTCCCACTGTCTCTGGTGGTTCTGGCGGCATTTGCCCAATACGAATGTAAGAACTGAAGGAGGGCGCCATAAGCAAAGTGATTGTCCTACGAGCCGTTGTCATCCCGAAGGTGGCAGAAGTGGGGGTGGCAATGGAAGATGGGAGACAGCCAGTGAAGGGCAGCTGAAGTCTCAGAGCAGCTGCCAAGTCTGATGTAAAAGGTCTTTAAGATGCTCCCTGTCTCTAACAATCCGTGCCCTTTTCACCTCCTCCAGGAAGCCCTCCCAGATCGTCTGTGTTTAGCTCTGACCCCTTCTTTCCTCTGTTACCCCTTGGCTGTGCCTTGCCAGTGCCTCCATGCCTGTATCATCCACCGAGAGAGAGAGAGAGAGAGAGAGAGAGAGAGAGAGAGAGAGAGAGATATCTCAGAGGGGCCCCCTTGCAGCAGGCAGGGGTTTGTACACAGTGCAGATGGGATTGGGGAGGGTATTGCTAAGGGACGGGGGTCTTTCTCCCAGGACCTCCAGATCAGCACCAAGATTCTCAGGCGCCCGTTGAGGGAGAGCTGTCTGAAAGCCCCAAATTCTCTGAGTAGAGGTGAAGAGGTTCAGGCAGTGGCAGCACCAGCACCCCCCACCCCCTGTAGGAGAGGGCAGAGAGGAGAGGGAGGGGGCAGAAGCCAGGGCCTGGGCAACACGAAGCTGAGGCCAGCCTGGGCATGCTAGAGAGTGAAACGGCATCTCCTCCAGCTGGCAGCCCCGTGGTGGGCACAGAGCCTGTCCGAGATCATCCCCAACCCTCTGCGTCATAGGAAGTCTTTCCTCCAGGGCCCCGTGGATGGGAGGTGCAGTACCCAGGGCTGCTGGCAGAGGGCAGTGTGTGCACAAAATACAGGCGACCAGGAGTTCTTCCTCCTGCCTAGAAATCAGGAGTTGGTGACTGCGTGGGAATGGTTTTCCGTGAGAAGACCCAGGGCCCTCCATCCTGCACTCAGCCCCCTCAGCCAGGTCCCTGGGCACAGTCCTGCTGTTGATCGATGGGTCCTGAACCAGTGCACAGCCAGCAAAGAAGGCCCCTGAACACATGTTAATAATAATTATTATAATAACAGCTAACGTGTATTGGCTCCAAACTGTACCCCAGGCACTGCAGTACTCCCATTACCCCTTTCCATATTCTCAACACTCCTCTACGATGAGAACCTTGTCAGTAACGAGGTGTCCTGTCCGGAAGTAAGGGCTCTGCAATTAGACTGGGGTTCAGCTCCCAACTCTGCCATTTACTAGGTGACATTGGGTGGTTTATTTTACCCCTCTGAGCCTCAATATTCTCATTAGTGAGATGTGCATTATTATAATTACAACTTATAACAATAAAAGAAGAATTAATTGAGTTGCCCGACATAAAGTGTTCAGAAGAGTCGGTGCCAAGAACAGTGCCTGGGCCAGCTTGTATCAGTCCTATTTTGCAAGGGCGGGATCTTGCACTGGACCACAACTAGCCAGTAGAAGAGCCAGGATTGGAGGCCAGGCATACGACACTCGGCCAGTATGCCAGCAGGCGGGCCATTTGCCTGAGACAGTCCTGGCTTATGCCTGTCATCTGAGGATCCAGTTCAGCATGTGTCCAGAACCAGTGTTCCGGTTTGGTCCATAAACTCGATACACTGCATATGCACGGATGTATGTGTGTATTTGCTAACACAGATATGTTTCATCACTCACAAGCCAAGTCATCGGGATGCATGTGTATCCCCCAAGCTCCTTCCCAGCCACGGTGGGCTAGACTAAGCCATGCATTCTTGCAGCAAATGTATATTGAGTGCTGTGAGCTAGACTGGGGATCCTGAGACAAGGGGTTGGGAGGGAGTGGGATAGGGGGACAGACGTGTGTACCACTACCTCGACACCAGGAAAATAAAGCACCAACTGTAATGCAGATTCGGGACCGGTGCCGCGGGTATGGGGGGCTGTGAACTTGGGCAGGGCACTGAACCATCCAGGCTTCTGCTTGCTGGCCTATAAAGTGAGGGGAGAGGGGACAGGGAGAACTGTCAGGCCACTAGCTCTAATGTTTCCTCTCATTTAATGCTTGAAGACTTTGCTGGAGTCCACATGGAGAGACCAGAAAAAGCATGAACACGGGAGGTGGCATTTCAGCTAGGCCACAAAGGATGAGCCTGCTTGCAGTAAATGGGGCCTGGGCACCTGCGAGTGAAAAATCCTATTTGCAAAAGTCCCTGGATGTGAAAAGTCCTGGCCTGCCGGAAGAAAAGACCGGAGGATAAGGCTAGGGATGCCGTGGGAGGAGAAAGTGTCGCGGGCACCTTGAATGCCCTGCTTCAATGAGGCTCATCCTTGGAAGGTGGTCTTGCCCGTGAGGATTCTCCTCTTTGGCACCTTGCTCAAGCCAACTGTGGGAACGGATGCTGAGAACACAAGCAGCCTCGCGGAAGCCCATGCGCACCTCAGAGAGCACCCTTCGTCCCCCGATCTCTCTTTAGAGCAGGAATTGCCGCTTGACCACGTGGTATGGATTATGTTTGATAGTTGCTTATTTCTCCGCTCCCCGTGGACTGTAAGTTCTATGAGAACAGCGTCCATGCCTGTTCGCTCTGCTATTCCCAGCGCCTGGGCTGGTTCCGTGCGCCCCTCCTGTATATACACAGCAGACACGGATGCATCCAGAAGCATATATGCATCCAAGCCTCAGACTTTGGGGTGGAAAAGAATTGGCTGGAAGAAGAAAGCAGGGCCTTCGTGGGGGAGCAGGGTTAAGATGGGTGGGCGGGAGAGCGAGGAGGTAAGGAAAAAGAGGGGCTGACCGCTCTAGAAATAGGAGGCACTCAGTGTGGGGCTGTGGGCACTTTTGGGAAACAAAGGGAGAAGACACCCCGAAGCTCCCATGCCTGCCCGGCCCGGCAGGCCCAGGCTCCTTGCTCACTGCGATGTGATCATGCCCGCCTCACACTGTGTGGACTGGTGGCCCCGTGCCCGGGACGCCCCGAGCCTGCCCAGAGGCATGTCAGTAACAAATCTTAACTGTTAACCAGGAGCCACCCTCACTGGTCTGGACGGCAGAGACTCCTGTCCGGCCAGAGACCCAGAGGGAAGCAAGAAATAGACGGAGGAAAGTCCGAGAGGCGCTGCGGACACATTCGACGCTGAGAATCCCATGGCACTGATCGTTTATTGCAGGAGAAGCAGAGGACTGGACATGACCCAAAGCAGAGGACAAAGAGAGCCCCTGGGCTGCAAAGGCCCCAGAAAGGCGTGGGGACAGAGGGGTTCACACCTGGCCGCAGGGAAACATCCACATAGGGGTGTTATTTCTGCACTGGGGGCAGTGACCCAGGGAAACACGGCCAAGGAGGAGGTCACTGGGAGCACCCCTGTCCGGACTTTCCCACCTCACAGTGGGCACCGCCAAGGACCACAGGGCGTGGGGAGGGCGCGGGGATCGTGGCCACAGAGGAAGCGCTTCCTGGCCTGGACAGGGCGGGGCACAGGGGGAGCAGCTGGGCCCTGCAGCTTTCTGCTCACAGAGCCAACCGCAGAGGCCAGCCCTTCACCTCGAGGCCTTCCTGGCTGCAGAGCTGCCGCCTGGGCTCTTGGGCAGGGGATCCTTGAACTCGCTGCCACAGCTGCCTTTGGTTTTGACGTCCACGGCAGTGGGTTTGAAGCTGTAACTGCTGGAGGCGCCGAAGCCCACGCTGAAGCCAGCCCCTCCTGGCCCGGCGCCGGTGTTGCTGATGACCGCTGGAGCGGGCGAGAGAAGACGCGGGGCTGTGGGCCTTCCTGGGGCACCCCGGCCACTCCCTCGATGCCCTCCCCCCCGGGGGGACAGAGTTCCTCTGCTCGGTACCTTCATCTCCAGCTTTTCAATCGGCAGAAGCTTTTCAATCTACAGCCACTTCCACCGCCCCGCCCCCAGTCCCTCCGACCCCCACCCCCCAGTCCCTCTTACTGCAAGCTGGAGCCTTGGTTTGGAGCTGGCCTCAAGAGAAATACAACATGGCAGGAAGCCTCTTTCGTACAAGAGACCTTGGGATTATCCACTGTTGGGTATGCTTCGATCTCTCTATAGGCTGTACTTTGGTATTTCATGGTATTATTTTTCTCCATCACTGCTTCTCGTCGCTGACTAAAGCCAGCTCCCTCTTGGTGCCCCTAAGTCTCTCCTGAACCCTCTCTGGTGTCACAGAATCGGAGGCTCAGACTGCTGGTAGGTGACCAGGCACAGAACCCAGTCCTGTAGGTACTTACAGATGCTCACGGAACTGGGGTGCTCACCAGACATCCTGGAGGGGGGCAGGAAAGGCAGGTAAATGCTCTGTAGAGCAGCACGGCATCTCTCCGGGGGTCACAGAGGTGCCCCCAGAACGCGCACCGTCCACCCCGTCCCAGCCTCCCTTCTCCCTTCGTCCCACACGCCCCAGCGGGACCTCTGCCTGGAGGGCTCGTTCCACATCCACCAGAGTGGCCCTGGGTGATCTGATGGGTGGGGTCATCGAGGCCCTGCTCGCCTCTGTTATCCCAGTGGTCTCACGCAGTTAAGAGGAATGAGTTCTCCTGCTCGCTGGGCCCAAGCTTTGCCAGAATGACCAGGCACTTAGCTGACTCTTGGAGCCATCTTGCCCCTCCCCCCCACACCCCCTTAAGCATGCAGCACAAAGGGCCAGGGAGGCTCTTTTCTCAAAAGCTGCTGATGTTACTATTTCCTCTCCCACCTCCTCTTTGGGATCTTTACAACTCGGTCCTTCCTGCAGTCTAACTCTGGTCGTTCCTATTGTACCCTGCCAAAGCCATTCCCTCTAAGGTTTTACCCGGTAGGACCCGAACAGAACTAAACTGTTTGCCTTCAGTCTTCCTGCTACAGCAGAGAGATGACTGCTCCAAATAAAAGCTACCTGGCGCCCCACCTGCACTCCTCGCCCTCCAGCAGCTTGCGGTAGGTGGCGATCTCCACGTCCAGGGCAAGCTTCGTGCTCAGGAGCTCCTGGTACTCGCGCAGCAGCCGGGCCAGCTCCTCCTTGGCCTGGAGCAGGGCGGCCTCCAGCTCGTCCAGCTTGGCCCGGGCGTCCTTCAGGGCACAGTCACCCCGCTGCTCAGCATCGGCGATGGCCGTCTCCAGGTTGGAGCACTGAGGGGCAAATGCATTCAGCACTTTGAGTCAGAACACCTCTCCTGTGGTCCTGACTGCTTTCAGGTCCTCCTCATTTTCCACTTTGGGACATCGTGAGAGATGAATGTGTCCTTCTCCTAACTCCGGGCACGGTTCACCTCCGCTCATGCGTTGGCATATGAAGATGGCCCTTCCCCCCCTTAGGAGAGAGATGAAGGGCACCAAGACGGGGAGCCTCCTGGGCATGTGGCCCCTGTCCTCTCCCTCCTGGTCTGTAACACTGGCTGCGAGATTCTAATGCCACCCCTGAAAACTCTTGGGCTAACTGGCTTAACTCTGCCCCACAGTGTAGAGGTTGTCTTAAGAGATCCTGTAAATCCCAAACCAATCAAAAACCCAAAAGAGAGAGAGAGAGAGGAGGGGAGTACTAATAAAGTTCCTATTAATGAAATTTCTGTCCAATAAACCTGCCACATGGAGTCTAGCCTCCAAAATTCCACAGAGAATCATGCTACGGGGCGACACCCTCAAAAGATAGTTTTGTGAACCACAGGTCTCACTAGCTTACAGACGCCTGCTGTTAGGTGGGAAGGCAACTTGCAGTACAGAGCCGCGGGCGGGGCTCTGTGCCGCGTCCACGAGACGCTGCTGGGGGCTTCTTGAGTCTTTTAGTCTTGGGGGTGTGTTCCCATCACTTGGCCAAGCCAGACCTAAATATCTGGCTTCTCTTTTCTCGTGTGTCCCCTTCCTGTGGCATCAAATTTGCTTCACCCCAAGGAGAGCAGCTGATCCCGAGGCCAGATGGAATTTCAGACTGTTGTCCAGCCAGTGCGACCCCCTCTGCCAGGCAGGCCTCCTGCCATGCAAACACCCCCAGTGTTTGGGGTGAGTGGCTCACAGCCTCCACGGAGATGCTCAGGACCCAGCTGCCCGGCCACGGAAGACCATGTCCTGTCCTTGGAACGGGGGAGGTCCAACCATTCAGGGGGTGGAGAGACACTCTGTGACCTGAATTCTATCAAACTGTGCCCTGCTCCTTTTCACTGGCCTAGGTCCTGGAGGTGAGCCGGGGAGACTCCCGGGTCTTGTGAATGTGGTATGAGGTGAGAGGGCGTGATGTTTGGGCATGTTTGGAAACAATTATCACATGGATCCTGGGACCACCGAATGCCAAGAGAGTCTGCAGGCGAAACCATGGGCCTCTTCGGTGGAAAGGCCAGAGGGCAGGAAAGCACCTTGGCTGGGGCCCTCAAGAGGAGCTGTGATGGGGACCAAGTATCGAGAGTGACCCTCACTGCTCCCCAGGGAGGACATCTTCCCTGACCTCCCTGGTGGCGTTCTGATCACAAAGTCACTTTCTAGTAATAAGCTCACCCAACCATGACCACGTAGCATTTTATCAGATAAATATTATAAATGGATACCGAGGGCAGCCTCAAACACCTTGCGTTTTTCTTTCGTTTATGCAGAACTTGATTAAATGAAAACACCGTGAGTTCTTATTTAAGTGGTCTTTTTTCTTTCCACTACCATGAGCCTGGTGCACCCAGGAGAGGGGTGTGTGTGCGTGTGTGTGTGTGTGCACACGTGCACATGGCAGGGAGGGGGCACTGAAGAAAAGAGCGAGGGCAAAGGGCCACTTGACTTGTCCGGGAAGCTCAGAGCCTTTGCGCCAACCTCCACCAACTCTGGAAAACTCATGGGCTTGCTTGCTTCAGAAACATCAGTGAGACCCATACTGCACCCAGGGTCATGGGGTCACTCAGTGCCAGGCCACCACACACAGCACAGCCATGGGGGTGGGCAGACACAGAGGCGAGCCCTGGGCCAAGCCGAGGGTGGGAGGCTCTCTCCCCTCCCCTCTTCTAAATTCCACTGCTGGGCTCTCCTTCCTCCAGCATGCATTCATCACGTGAAACCTCCAAACGGCTCCTGTTAACCTACCACATTGGGTCTAAACCAACACCCCCACGCTTTGAAGGTGCCCCTAACCCACCCGTCCTGCGCAGTGGTATCCTGTCACCTGCCACGCCAGCCGTCATGGAACTTCTGCTTGAGGTAGGTGCCTCTTCCCCCTGCACGCACACCATGCAGCACCCACCTTGGACCCACGGCTCCTGCTGGCTCCCTCACCAGGGCCCCGTCCCCTCTCCTTCCTGCCCATCCCCTCCCACCTCCTGCAAGAAGCCTCACTGGGGTCTTCATTCCGCTCTGGCCACTGGGGACTCCTCGGGGAGCAAGCTGCACATCCCTGTATGTGGGCTCAGGCTACTCTCTCTTCATAGTTATACAGGCCCTAAGGAGGGGCCGTATCTTGTCCTTGCTCCGTATTTAGTCTCATACCTTTGCTGCTCCATAACCCCTGCCAGCTGACTCATTTCACGGAACGCACCTGCTTCCTCACGTTCCCTATCTCGGAGCGGACCCTCTGGATCAGGCGGTTGAGCTCTGAGATCTCAGCCTTGGTGAGTTTGAGGTCATCCCCATGCCGGCCCGCGGTGACCTGCAGCTCTTGGATCTGAGGTTGGGGGACGAGAGAGGAAGGGCACAGGACAGTTAGGAATTTGCCTCTTCAGGGTGTTGAACGTGGGGAAGGTGGGATAGGGACCACATGCTGTTCTCATCACCTGAGCAACAAAGGCACAGGAGGAGAGAGGGAGGGGAGGGAGGAGATGGGAAAGGAAAGTGGGGGGAAAGACCACCCTTTCCTTCTGGACAGGAAGGCCCTGACCCAGTTCAACAGGGTCCTCAGGCCCACAAATGTGAAAGCCTTGGTGGGGTTGGAATTTCCTGTCCTCATTTTGACAAAGCAGGAAACACGGAGAGAAGCCAAGACAGATGGATTACCCACAGAGACGGCGTCAGTCTTCCCAGGGCTGTGGCTAGTGTGGCCTCTGCTGTCAGCAAGGGCCACCGCGGGACAAGGGCTAAGCCCACATATGCCCCAACACATGCCAGGACTGTGGTTGACCTCCTAGCACCATAAGGAGGCATTTCCACAAAGCCCAACTTCAAGACAAAGGAGGTCTCAACCCAGCCCAATGCACACACACACACACACACACACACACACACACGCGAGTGCGTGCACACACACGTGCACACGCATGCATGCACGAGGAGAGAGAGGCAGCTGTGGTCCCCGGGCCTCGGCACACGGGGTGCGCAGCCCACCTTGGTGTGGTACAGCGCCTCGGCCTCGGCCTTGCTCTTCAGGGCGATGTCCTCGTACTGGGCGCGGACCTCGTCGATGATGCTGTCCAGGTCCAGGTCCCGGTTGTTGTCCATGGACAGGATGACGGACATATCACTGATGTGGGACTGCATCTGAGCGATCTCCTGGAGAACAGTTAGGGGGTTGGAGCCAGTTAGAGGGTCTCCACGAGGGGAGCCCGTCCCCTGACCCTCCCTGGCAAGTCCCTCGCTGCCCTTCCATCATGTTCGAACTCCGCCTTCGGCAGAGCCCACCAGCACCGCTGCCTGCCAGGAGCCAGGTGACCGCATCGGGCTTTCCGTCCTGGGGTGGGACCGCCCTCTCTGTCCTGCACTCAGGTCTGCTCCCGCTGCCGTCCCACGCACGCTCTGCAGCGACGGCCCCTCTTCATCCATAGAATGAAGCCTGAACTCCTTAGGTGGCCTGCAGAGCCTTTCTGGAGTCGCCAACAACCTTGCTTTCTCCAGGCCCCTCACACTTGACCCAGCTCAGACCGCTCATCCCACTCCTTCAGGCTGCACCCCGGGCCCTTCTCAGCTCCCGTCTGAGATCGTCCTCATCCCTCCCCAGGAACCTTCCCCGCAGCTCAGGCAGAATTCACTACACCTTCCTCTGCTCTCCCGGGGCACCCACAGGTGGTCTTCCCTACCAAACCGTGACTTCCCGCAGGACAGGGATCCCCCCTCCTCCGTCATGGTCATGGCCTCCTCCAAGCCCACCTCCCTGCTCAGCAAACGTCAGCTGCACGGAGCTGCCAGCCTTTGGTCCACACGTCCACACTGGCGGAGGGCCAGAAGCCACCCATGAGGGGAGCAGACCACACGGGAGAGCTCAGCGGCACTCTTACCCCTTCATAGAGGCACTTGAAGAATTTGATCTCGTCGGTCAGGGAGTCCACCTTGGCCTGGAGCTCCACCTTGTTCATGTAGGCGGCGTCCACGTCCTGGGGGGTCCAGACAGGAGCTGGCTGCCTTCCCCTGCCCTCCCTCCCTGCCAGAAGGAGCCTCGGGTTCCCCACTCTCGCCACTCCCCTCACCCTGTGCTTCCCAGGGAGCTCTGCTGGCTGAGAGCAAATGAACCAATGGGCAGGGCAATGGCTGTGCCAGAAGTGTGGTGAGTATCTGGATTCTAAGCTGGCAGATTCGGGAACAGCATGCATCCCAGGCAAGGGGACTTAGAGGAGCTGGGAAATCAGAACCCCGGTCACCTCTGCCCAAGGGACGGAGTGACCCACAGAATCCCTTTCCTCAGCCTACCAACATCACTGTGTCAGGCACTCAGGGAGCCCTCGAGGCTTCTTCGAGCCCTTCGTGCTCCCCTCTCACCTTCTTGAGCACCACGAACTCATTCTCAGCAGCCGTGCGTCTGTTGATCTCCACCTCGTACCTGTGTGCGGCAGGAGAGAGGACGTGGCATTGCCATCGGGATAATTCCGTTCTGCAAACGCTCACTGAGCAGTCAGGGGGCACCTCCATGCCAAGAGCTGCATGGCAGTGGCCTACAAACCGGGGTTCCTGTACCCCTGGGGCACGTGCAGCCTTCAAAAGGGAACTTATAAAGGCATCGATGTGCAGCGCCTTAGTTTACATGTAATCTACCCTACAGTGCATCTGCCGGGAATGCACCTGTAATGGGCTTCACCGTCCCTCCTCCCTTTCACAACTACCCCTCCCTTACGTTAGCAGAAAGACATACCCCTTCGGCCAGCCGGGACGTGAGTACAGTGCATCAGCCCGGGTACAAAATCCCAGGCACCAAAGACTATCCCCACCTTTGAGTTGTATGTTCTACTTGTTTTTTATGCATATTTCTGTTCCAGGGGAAGCAAGGTCTTAGAAACAGGATGTTTGGATAGAGCTGGGGCGTTCTTCACGCAGATACATTGTAGACTGGGGAGATGGAGTACTGATCACTCACAGACCTCACTATTCCATCTCTTATTATTGTTGAAGATTGTATTACAGGACATTTGTGTTGGGAAATGAAATAGAGCCCTGGAAAGAAGTGCTAGCGAATGGCTTCTTTCCATATCCTTTAACGTGAGCTACCCTTTTCAGCTTCTTACTCCTTCCTCAGGCGTGCCGCTGGCTGCCAAGGGGGGGAAAGCCTTGTCAGGTGACAGTACAGGTTAGCGAAGTGGGTTATTTTAAAAAATGCGACTGGAACATTTTCTGAGACTGCCGGATTGTGTTAGTGACACTGGATAGAACACGCAGAAAACAGTGGACGTGATTTATCTCAGATTCCAGGTGTGTTATTTAAAAGATAATTGAATACTTCCTTGTATCAAGTTATATTATGATAGAGTTGTTTCTATTATAATTATTGTTATCTCCTATTATCTCAGAAAACAGTTCATTTTTCTTCCTCCTCTTAACGAATAAGAGCATATGCTCATTGCAGACTAGTTTCTGGCCTACCTTTCTATTTCATAAAACACACAGAAAAAGTTTGGCCATGATGGCTATCAAATTAATGACATCCGTTTGTCGTAATTTTTCATGATTTACTTCTAGAGACCAAACACCAGAGCGCACACACACACACACACACACACACACACACATGTATTTATAAAGAAAAACAATGCATTTTTAGTACTATTGGCTTTATCAATAACTCATGATTTACAAACTACGTTATGACGCACAATTAAAGGTTAAACCATAACAAAATGCATGTCGCTTTTTCTTGTCTTAGCACATAGGCGTATTAATTATATCAAGTCTACGTCACTTTAATCTCGAGTGCTTCCAGTAGCCTACTGTACAAGACATCAACTTTAGTTTACCGCTAGGTGGATTTTGTAACAGTTTCCAATTCATTTCCTTATTCCATTTCGTCCCACAGCAACCCTACCAAGTAGATGCTCTCATTATCATCTCTCAATTTTATAAGCGAGGCAAAGACTTTTCCAAGGTCACAAAGCTAGTAAAGCTTGGATCCCAATGACATCAGGGAAACAATGCCTGAGATTTGCTTAGCACTTTGGTTCTTTCAAGAGCTGTTAATACGTTACTATCAGCATTACCCTCTCAACAGCTCTTTTAGTGGCAAGGCAGGTGTCATTATCTGAATTTTATAAATATTAAAACTGAAGTCCACAGAGGATCGGGAGGCTCCCCCATCGTCAGCTAGACTGAGTGGTAATTCCAGAACACCTGGCCTTCCAGAGGCAGCACGGCCTTTGGAGGCCTCTGACCTGGACATCTGGGCTGTGCCTGGAAAACCCCTCTTTTTTTCCACAATTCTGCTCAATTCTCCCTTGGGCTGCAATTTCCATCTTACTGCCACTCCATCTCAATTCACGCTATATTCATTGCACTTCCTGGGGGCTGAGAGTGGTCTTCAAGCCCGTCCCCACAATCTGGGTGTTTTCAGAGGTCAGAGACCATGCCACCTCCTCCCTCAGGACTCCATGCAGGACTCAGGGCAGAGTTCCACTTGGAGGTACTTCAGAATAGGAATGGACAGGCAGATTAAACGTGGAGCAAGAGAAATCGCTCAGCTCTGACCATCTCCATCCCCTTGAATTGGGGAAGAAGTTATCTTTNCCTAGAAATCCTGGCACCTGGAAGCAAACTTCCAAGACAGCAGATCACACTGAGCCGGGATGTGTTACGCTCTCCTCACTGCCTCAGACTTGGGAGAAATTATGTCTGGTTCCAAGTACATTTTCAATCACTCTCTTTAATGGTGGGATTCAGCAGCACGGATATACCTAATATGAAAAACGTTTTTAAAACTCTTATGTGCTTAGCTTTAGGATTTGTTCTAAGATTGGCGTCATGGTTCATGTTCTAGGTACTTTCATGAAAGACGTGGAGGAGCTACCAAGCCCTCTGGGTGTCCACCTGGTTTTGAGACAACTCTCCTGTCCCCGTTTCTCCATTTCCAATGTTAAAAGCTGGGCACACCACTTCCTAGACAATTCAGGGCACCACTCTGGATAGATCTTTCCTCTTCCTAAGTCTCAACCTGTCTGGATCCCCCTCCCTCCCCCATGGAAAGGGAAATAGCAAATGTTATCAGTCAAAGGATCGAAAAAGGCAAAAATGCTGACTCCAAATGGAAACCTCATCTGTAACCAAAACCCACCAGGGGCAGAGTCTCTGCATCTCCACTCACCTCTTCTTGTAGTCCTCCACCAAATCCTGCATGCTCCTCAGCTCCGAGTCCAGCCGCACCCGGTCGCCCGTCTGCGTCTCCAGCTGCTTCCGCAGGTTGCTGATGTAGCCCTCGTAAATGGGCTCCAGGTTCTTCCTACAATTGTTCAGGTCCAGCTGCTGTAGCAGGTGCCACTTGGTCTCCAGCACCTGGTTCTGCTGCTCCAGGAACCGCACCTGGGACCCAAAGGTGGTCACAGCCCAGAGTCCCCATGCTGGTGCCTCTCAACAGTGGGGAGAGGGCCCCAGAAATCCGATACAGTCATCCGATGGTGGGAGGCAGGAAACAGTAAGTCTCATCAAAGAATGGATCCAGCTGGGGGGGGACAAGCCTATCCGGGTCTCCAAGACAAGAACTAAGATTCAGTCTAAACGAAATCAAGGAAGGAGGCTTAAAGAATGCTATAAATGCTACTATGAGTTATCATGGGATGCAGGTAGCTTCTTTTGCCGTAAATGCTGGTGTTTTCAAAGTAAAGGAAGATGGGAAGCAAGGGAGAAGCAGTGATGGGGGATGGCATGGAAAGTCACTCTGGTGGTTAAACTGTCCTCTCTTATGTGCAACCACAATTGCTCTTGGTTGGTTGGTTTCTTTGGTTTTCATCTCAAAGTGGGTTATCCCATCTTTTCAAGGTTCCTGCCTGCTTGCCCAAAGGTCGCACACGTTTGGACTCAAAAACTTCCAGCCTCCGCTATTCACTAACCTTCTTCTTCCCTATCTCTATTCAGGGAGAGAAGGAAATGTGAGGGGGAGCAGGAAAATGAGCCCTGTCCCTGGGATAGCAGCTCGGTTCTTCCACTCTTGCCCCCTCGCCTCCAACCACCTTCCTCCCTCTTCCCAAGCACAGTGGTGAGGGACTCAGTCTGCTGTGGCTGTTCTAGCAACTTGGGCATGTTTCTTAGCCTCCCTCTGCCTTGGTTTCCTCATCTGCAAAGCAGAATGATAACAGAAGCATGGGTCACACGTTGATACATGAGCTATGTTGATACATGTCAGCTATCGTCCGGATTATGTCCCCTGTGACTCATGGTCCAGATCTTCCGCCCCAGCTTGGGTACAAAAGCCTATTCCTTCTCTCCTCTCCATCCTTTGGGGTCACTGCCTCTGAGTCACCAGAGCCATCTTGCCTTTTAACCCCTGCATGTCCCCCTCCCCACAGACACACATAAAACACACACACGTAACTCGACAGGCCCTCCTCCTCGGTCTTTTCCCCTGAGCCCCACCCTTCAATTTTCTGGTCCTTTTCTCTCATTTCCTCTAGAAACCTTCCTGGCTTATACCCTCATCCCACTTCCTACCTTTTAAGTCCTTTCCCTTCACTAAGCATCACGTCCTGTGATACTCCTTGGTCAGTGTGCCTTATGGTGCTTCTGTCCTGGATATGTGTCCCCTTCTCCTTGCCCGATGTTGAGAACTCTCAGAAGGCCACTCCACATGTCTCCTGCCTCTGGAGCACCCCCTTCCATCCCAGGGTCTTGTCCCCAAAGAAAAAAAGAAGCTTCTGTTTATCATGGGGCAGGGGGTGGAGTGAGAAGCACTGTTCCGTTTATAAACATCCAATTCATCCTCACATCCTCCCCTGGGGTAAGAGCCACGGTTGTGCCCGTTTTACAGATGAGCAAAGGGAAGCTCAGAAAAGATAACCAGCTCGCCCAAGTTTTCATGCAGCTGTCAGTGGCCCAGCGAGTACTCCTGTGCACACTGCGCCATGTGGAGCCAAACCCATGCCGGACGACCCACCTTGTCGATGAAGGAGGCGAACTTGTTGTTCAGAGCCTTGATCTGCTCCCGCTCCTGGGCGCGCACCTTCTGGATCTCGGGGTCCAGTTCCACATTGAGGGGGGCCAAGAGGCTCTTGTTGACGGTGACCTGAGGGATGCCGCCGGGCGGGCACACGGATGGACACGTGGGCCCTAGCCCGGCGCTGCCGAACACGGTGCCCACGAAGCCGCCCAGCCGGCCGCCTCCGGAGCCCGAGCAGTGGCCCAGCGCGTAAGCGCCGCCCCGACCGGCCGCGGCGCACAGGGCCAGGCGGCGGCCGCCCCCCAGGCTGAAGAGGCTCCGGCTGCCGAAGGCGGCCGTGCCCTTGACGCCGGCCCGGAACGAGGCGGAGCTGGCGCTGACCCGGCCCGAGATGACGGCCGAGCAGCCGCTGAAGCCCGGGCGCTCCCCGGAGGGGCGGTGGTGCAGCTGGCGGCTCATGCTGGGGGACGGGCTGCGGGGCGCGACGGGAGGGGGGACGAGGGTGCAGAGGGCGGCTCTGCTGGCCTGCCTCACTCGCCCCTAACCCCTTAAATAGCCGGCTGCAGGCAGCCTAATTTGTAGGTCGGGGACATCTATTAGCCACGTGGGGCCTGTCGGGTTCTCCGTTTAGGAAATTACCACCCCTCCCCGTGATTTTTGTCTCTCCCACCTTGAACTCCCCATGCATCCCCTATAAAAGGGCCCTGAACCCTGCATTTGCTTTGCTGAGCTCCTGCATTATAATAATTTGGCTACCTTATCTCCACTTGCTGCCCTCCAATTACTGGGGTTATCAGGGCCAAGATCCGTGGTGGAAGCTTCCAGTGGGTCTGGCTGGGGGTAGGGGAAGACGCCCCAGCGAGGTAGAGGGGTGTGGTACAGGGGAGCAGATGTCCAGACCAGTTCTGCTTCAGCAAGACATAAACGGGATCAAGAATATTCCCGACAATCATCCTTAGCCAGTTGGCTGCTGCTTCCCCAGGCTTCTGGATGAGGACCGATCTGTCCTGAGTACTGGAAGGAAGTCCCAGAGGGTAGAGACTTCTGGCCTATCCACAAGGAATTCTCAGACTGTTGAGGAAGACCAGACACAGTGACGGACTTAAGGTCAGTGAGAGCTCTGGTCACAAGAGCTGGGGCGGGTGTGGTGACAGGTGTGGGGGGAGGGGAGGAGTAGGGGGGTTACTTTGGGCCAGAGCTGAAAGAGTTCTCCAGAAAAACATTTCTGGAATAAAATTGAGGCAGATACTAACTGGGAGGAAGGGAAGGGGGCCTGAGGAGATGGTACAGGAAGATGGTTTTTCATTAGATTTGAGTTTTTCCTTTGTCTTTAATTGCAAAAGAGGATCCCATCTCATCCCATCCAAGGAACCCCTGATCAGGACATTCGCTCCCCTGGCATTTCTGATTCTGGATCAAAATGTGACTATTAAGAACGAGTTGAGAAGGGCCAAGGAAGATGCCTTCAATCTGAAAAATCAAGAACTAGATTCTCAAACTTCATTCCAAATAAACTCAGGAGTCTCTTTTCCGATCTAACCCAATTTCCTTTTTCCAAATTAAGTTGCCTTTAATTCTCCTCTTCTATCAGAAGAGCCCCTTCCAATGCTGCTTTTCTGGTACCCAGGCAGCATTCTGTCTCATCGCTCTTACTTCTCAGTCTGTCTGAATCCTGGGTGTGTGTCCCATTTCCACTGTCAGACTAACTGGTGCCTGGGTTAACCCTTCCCTCCCCTGTTCACCCTGTGCTCAGCCCCGGCCTCAGCACCAGGGACGTTCACGATGAGTGTGAAACAGACTGGTACTTAGGACGAGGCTCATCGCTGTGCCCTCAGTGATACCCTGGGGCCTGGGCTCCCCTTGGAGCCCTCATGGGGTGGCCAGATGACACCTGGGGGTAATTGAGTGACACAACCACAGAGCGTAATAACAGCCAAGGTGTTTACCCCACAGGGAATGAGGTTGTGGGGGCATCCATGAGTGATAGAGATGGCGCCAGCCACAGATGAACAGATAGAAGAGTCTGGAATGTCCTGAGTGGGAAAGAGGGTGGGCTCTCTATGCTGCTTCAGGGGAGACACTATAGTTCATTCTTTCTGAAGACGGGAGAGACAATGTCAGTGAAGTTGGGTGACCAGCAGTCCCCTCAAGAAGCTCAAAGTTATGCTTCCCAGTATTTCATGAGATTGCTTCCTACACCCTATAAATTTAGTCAGTTCCCCCCCGCCTCACAAGCACAAGAAAGAGTTTATTAACTCCAGTCATTGAGAATAGAAAAGTGGAAAAGTATTTAAACTGAAACAGGAGAAACTTACATAGGATTGTCTTTCAAAGGGAGCATTGAAGTCTCCTTTTTTCTGGAAACTTCTTAAAAATTTGAGACACCCATGTCTCTGCAACCAAGCCACTTCTGCCCAGGGCCAGGGAACAGGGAAGATGACCTATTCTTATCTTCCTGTGAGGGGTTGACTGGCTGGATGAATCAGGAATTCCTGAACCCCCGGGCTCACCTTTCTTACAGATTATGGAGAGACCAAAGTGGCATGTCCAGGTTTCAGACCCATCGGATGTGTGGGGATGTGGGCAGATCAAAAGGTGGCTGAGGCCCGGGAGGAGGGCTTCTCATGGCACCTGCCTCAGACAGCGGCTTACTGTGTCATCTTGGGCTCCATGACCACCTCTGCCACTGGTTCTGGGTGAAAGCAACCCCTGGATTGGGAGATGAAGCGACAAACATCACCCTTTGAAACCAGAGCTCAACGACAAAGGATAGATGGATGGTCCCTCGAAGCAAGGATTTGCAAGCATGTTGTGCTGAAACTGGCTCTCCTTTGCCCTGGAACCCTGGTTCTTTTTTTTTTTTTTAAGATTTTACTTATTTATTTGGCAGAGAGAGAGAGCGCGCCAGCGAGAGAGGGAACACAGGCAGAGGGAGTGGGAGAGGAAGAAGCAGGCTCCCAGCAGAGGAGCCTGATGTGGGGCTCAATCCCAGAACGCTGGGATCACGCCCTGAGCCGAAGGCAGATGCTTAACGATTGAGCCACCCAGGCGCCCCTAGAACCCTGGTTCTTAGAAGATTAATAGGCATCTTGTAGGAAAAAAGTGTGGGGATGGATTCTCCTGTGGGGTTAAAAAAAAAAAAAAAAACAAGATGAAGCACGCATGGTACTGCAAGACTTTTTAAATCCATTGCTACGGACACTTAGGAAAGCTGTGCCAAAGGAAGCTACAAAACTCAGTTTTTTCCAAGGACAGTGACTGGGAAATGAGATCATTCAAAAATAAGGGGTTTTTTTCCTACTGTTTCATATTTCTGAATTTTCTCATATGCGCTTATTGTGTTTTTATGGGTGAGGTATGTATGTATGTATGTATGTATGTATGTATTATGATGTGTTAGTCGCAATACAGCCCATCATTAGTGTTTGATGCGGTGCCCCATGATATGAAGGGTACTAAGGAGGGCACGAATTGCATGGAGCACTGGGTGTTCTATGCAAACAATGAATCCTGGAATTATAGGTTTTATTTCAAAAAACAACTAGAGAAGAAAGGAGAGGTAGGCTGATTCTAGTATCAAAAATAAAGTACTGTTCTTGTCCCCCCCCCCCCAAAAATCCAGTGTTTCCCAAACCTTCGTGTGACCATAGAGCCCTCTTTTTGGCCAAATATCTTATAGGAACCAGGGTTTCCAGGAACGTGTGCTTTAAGAGACACAGAACAAGTTCTCTCTATTTCACCATTAGATACACTAACATTTCTCAAATCCAAATGGACTTACACTATCTCCTTAAAAACATGAAGGAGAACGAAATACAGTTACTACGGTGTGCGGCCTGATCTGGCTTACGGCGCTGTGCCCAGCATTACATCGTCAAAGCCAAAGGCAGACTGTTGGCTCGACTAGAGCGCCTGTGCCAGCACCATCCCAGCTCTGCTCGGGGGAGAGAATTCTCGGGCTGGTGACCGATGCCGGGGATCTACACTGAGGAAGGTTGTGCCAGAGACTTCCAGTGCTGATCAAGTATCCTCGCTTTCCTCCTTGTTTCCCAGCTTCCTTGGGGGATTGGTTGGGGCTTGGAGCCATGTCACCAGTTAAATGTGGGTGGCATTGACGTGTGTCCCTTCTAGGGTGAGGCAGTTAGCAGCCCGTGGGTCTCCTTCATCTCGCTTTTCCACTGTCCCAGTAACCTTGGAGGCCACGCGTCCCGTGTGGCAGGGCTACGAGACAGAAGCACGGAGGGCTATGAGACGCCCGCTGGGAGAGCCACGAGGGAGAGCTGCCCAGATGGGCCGTGGACCGTTTGAGTGAGAAGTGACCCTCTGTTGTGTTAAGTTAAGCCACTCAGACTTCAGGGTTTGTCCTTTGAGGCCGTCAGTGTTAATATTCTGGATCCAAGCATAGAGGTGGGATGATAGAAATATCTCTTAATAGCCAGTGCTTTTTCTCTTGAGTTCCTGTTCCTCGGATAATCTGACGGCTATTAGACCTTCTCCATTTCACGTCTCACTTAGGCTTTTTGAAAGAATAGTCTACCCTAGTGATACTAAGAACGTTAATACGAACAATGATATGATAACAACTATTGGGCACGTACTACGCGGCAGGTATTGAGTTAAATAATTCTCGTGCATTCTTTTGTTTAATTTAATTCTCATGATAACTTTATGCAGGAACTTCTATTATTAACTTTTTACAGAAGAACACTCTGAGGCTCATGGAGCAGAAGTATTTTGCCTCCGTCCAGCAGGTAGTGAGTGGCAGAAGAGGACTCAACCTGGGTGCATCTGACACCCAAGAGGTTGGCTTCTCCCATGAACACTGTAGCATTAAATCCCAGCTCCGTAGCAGACTTTTTTTTAAGTAGGCTCCACACCCAGCATGGAGCCCACCTTGGGGCTTGAACTCACATCCCTGAGATCAAGACCCTGAGATCAAGACCTGAGCTGAGATCAAGAGTCAGACTCGTAACCAACTGAGCCACCCAGGTTCGCTCCATAGCAGATCGAAAGGACCTCTGTGATGTGGCTGCCACCTGCCTCCCCAGCTCCAGGCACCCCTGCCCCCACCCTCTGCACCTGCTGGGCCTCTTCCAGCCCGTGACTTCACACTCCAGCAATCAGGACCGGTTTTCACCATTCTAGTGCCTCTGACCACAATGCCCACCCCTCCCCTTGTCTGCCTGGTAAATTCTATCCTATGACAACTCAGCACCTGTTGCTTCCCCTGGCAGCCTCCCCTGACCTCCCTGGAGCTCCTCCCTCTCCTCTGTGCTGTCTCTGTGTCTCTTTTGGTTGCCAGCATCTCACTGTGTTACAGTTACGTTTCTCATGGTGATGTCACCATCCAGGACATGAACCAGGCTTGCGCGTCTCTGTATGCCCGACACTAACGCGCGTCAGACACATGCTAGATATTCAATAAGTATTCAGCGACCCAACCACAATTTCTTTACTGGCCCTGAGAGTGTTCTCTGAGACTAGTTAGTTACTCTGCCAGCCAATTCTCCTTTAGGCAATGAATAAATTGGCGTACACTTTATGAGATAGTGTCCTTAAAGTTTGGAGCTCGTGAATTGCTTTGCCAGCACTAAATGTCTCTTTTCAGTGAGCACATTTAGTCAAGTTTTTGAAGCAAAAAGATTTGAGGACGAGATTCTGTTTCCACTGACATTTATTACAAATGAACTTTGTACCAGGAACTGTACAAGATGTGTTTGCGTCACCTCATTTTGGCCTAACAATAATCCACGGGTGATTACCCTGCCTATTTTATAGCTAAAGAAATGAGACTCGAAAGTCTAAAGAGCTTTGCTCTTGATCCCCAGTTTGTTGCAGAGTTTGAACCTGAAGTCAAAGCCATTGACTTGAACTCTAAGGCTCCCTGGATCCACAGGGACCCTGTTCAGATGGACCTGTGAGTCCCAGCCTGAATGGGGGCCAGCCTCTCCCTGGCTCTTTGCGTCCTGACAGCATCATCACGGCCTTGGAACCGGGCAGACGGCTCTCAGCACAAGAGTGTTTTGGAAGCTGGGTGGCGTGTGTCGCAGAGACGGCCCATGCTTCAACACAACTCGTACTCGTAGACATTCACTTCACCCAAGACCAAGGGGACATGGCTCAGTACTTTAGAGAGACTCTACTTCGGCCTTTTCCCAGAGAACAGGGAATAGCTGTAACTTGAGCCCTAGGCTTTCCAGAACTGCCTTTCTGCTGCCTCTGGACCAGTTTTAAATCCTGCCCTCTCCCAGCCGCTGATCTGCATGTTGTTAAAGACGGCACACTTATAGGGGCGCCTGGGTGGCTCAGTCGTTAAGTGTCTCCCTTCGGCTCAGGGCGTGATCCCAGGGACCTGGGATCGAACCCCACATTGGGCTCCCTGCTCCACTGAGAGCCTGCTTCTCCCTCTCCCACTCCTCCTGCTTATGTTCCCTCTCTCGCTGGCTGTCTCTCTCTCTCTCTCTCTGTCGAATAAATAAATAAAATCTTTAAAAAAAAAAGATGGCCCACGCACTGGAGCTTTGGCCTGAGAAAAGCCTGAGTCAGAGCTGCGTCTGCTGGGGACGGCGGTCAGAGATGAATCCCGAGTCTCACAAAACCCAATGGGATCACTTTCCCTCAGATTAAAAGATTCTTTGGGGCACTGTGGAACACCCTGGACCTCGATACCCCAGGCTCCAGGTCACTGACCTCCACAAATGGGAGAGTTGTGGCGAGAGAGGAGCAGCCTCGTCCTGCATGAGTTTTATTGAGTTTATTGGTGAGACGCGGGAAGCAGGGAGGTAAGGCCTGAACAAGGACAAGAACTCACATACTGAGGGCACAAATCCCTTCCTGGACGGGACCCATCTTCAGGGCTATTCCCAGCTGTCTATACATGCAGGGGCCCCACAAGGTATGAGCTCTACCCCGGTGTTCCGCCTGAGCCGGTGTTGCCGTAACAGGAGACACCCTTGTGGGCCTATCGGTGGACCTGTAATCTCATGAGCCCGTGGAGCACGTGGCCAAACAGCCTCCCAAGCCAGGGCGTGGAGGGGGTCACGGCTGAGAGAGAGACCTTCCTCTGGGGGAGGCGTGCAGGCCAGGGCAAGGTCCAGGCCATCATTGTTGGCAATGCTTCAGGAAGGGGGTGGTGCTGAGTTAAGGGCTCTCTTAGTATGGAGGCAGAAGGATGGTCTGGAATCCTGATTCTAGATTCAGAAAGACTAAGGCAGGAGGTGGGAGAGCGGAAATGTCAGTGGCAAGGAAAGCAAGAAGGAGACCAGGAGAAACGTGCGACCGGAGTTTCCTGGAGAAGGGAGTCCAGAGGAAAAGCAGAGTGAGGTGGACAGCTGGGAAATGGGCTTCCACTTTATCTTGTGGTTTTCTTGGCGGGGGAGCTCAGCACGGAGGTCTTCCCCTGGGGGTCCTTGAACTCACTGACACTCCCCAGCCTGGTTTTGGCCTCCCCGCGGGGGCTGCAGTTCCCACTGCCAGTGACACAGCCCCCCGGCAGCATGCCGTAGCCCCCCGAGACCGAGCTGGGCCGGTAACCGTAGGTGCCGGCACTGCTGAAACCGAAGCCGGCCCCGGCGCCCGTGGTCCCCGCCGTGGTGCTGCTGATGACCGCTGTGGGGGGTGCAGGGAGGAGTGATAAGTGTATGTCCCCGGGCAGGGGTGACCCCAAGTCCCCTCCAGTCTCCCAGCTGTATCTAGCGTCGATGCCTCCCTCTTAAGCAAACACTTCACATCAACAGTGGACTCTAATGACATGCTCAATGCCTGAGCGGCTCAAGATCTGGAAAAAAATAGCCCAGATCCCACAGAATCCCCCAATCGGGGACCTTCTCATTCTCCAGACAAACAGGAGTAGCAAGAGCTTCCCCCAAAGCATCACATAAGCCAACAGGTCTTGCATTTAACTTTAAAATACATTCTTAATTTTTTTCAAAGAATTTCCTGGTTGCTTGATTTAGAGAAGGTCTTGCTGGCCTGTCTTAGGAGACTGGGCGGAACGCTACGGAGCCAGCATGGACACGGGCGGTGCACCACGTGTCTGGGCGCAGGTCTCCGCTCTCAGTGAGGAGGTGGCCTCCGGAAGCTCAAGGCTTCTGTCATGCAGGAAGGGTGTGCTGGGAATCATCCCAGCATAGGTGAGATTTCTGGGGCAGGGGCCCCTGTGGAGTACTGGAATGTGATGGGAGGCTGGCAGTGGGAACCCCACAGAGGAAGAGGCAACAGGCCTCAGCAAGTAAGGCGATGGCGACCCTAGTGATCCACCAGCCAGAGCCCAGGCTGCTCCATGCGGGTGGTAGGCACCCGCTTACTTCGTATCACTGATGGACTACAAATGCTCCCTCGGGGTGTGAGATACTCACAGATGCTCACGGAGTTGGTGTATTCTCCCGACATCCTGTGCGGAGAGAAAAGCGTAGGTGAATCTCCAGGGCGTGGAATCCGAGCTCCCTGCACCCCATCTAGAAGCCAGCAGGCAGCCTAGCCCAGCCTCCACGAGCCCCTCCAGCCGGCCGGATGGCCTCGGCATACCTGCAATCTCTGTGCCCCCCCACCACCACCACAAGGCTACTCTTCCCCCCAGAGATATGCCAATTTGCAAACTTGGGGGGGCCTCGGCATAACTGCAGTCTCTGTGCCCCCCCCCACAAGGCTACTCTTCCCCCCAGAGATGTGCCAATTTGCAAACCTGGGGCCCCCAACAACAACACCCCTCAGGGTCCCTCCTCTGCGTTTCTCTTTATCCCGTTTCCTCATTCCTGCAAGGCTAGTGCCGGAATAAATATACGTGTAGAATATTAGCATCGGAAGTGCCGTTAAGGAGCTGTCTGGTTTTAGGGCCAGTAGCTTCTCCCCCGTGAGTCTCAGTGACAAGCGGTGCTCAGTTAGAACGAGACTGTCACACCCCAGTGCTTCCCGTACACCTGTTTGATTGTTGCTACGGACGTGTACAACTCATACAGTATATGTTTAGTGCTTTTCATTGGCTCCATCTTTTATAACCAAAAAAATGCATTTTTCTTAAAAAGAAGTTTTAGATCACCAGGGTAAATAGAAAGCCAACACTACCTGACCAAAAAAGGGGGAGAAAAGTAGCAATAAAAATAAACATAATAAAAATATAGCAATTTAAAAAATTTTTGGCTAGATATTGTTGCCTGCCAGAGGCTCTGAACCTAGAATCTACTGTCTCTTTATTAATGGGGATATTTGTAAGGGTCAGGGTGGTGTGAGAGACACAACAGCACCACGCTGAGACTTTCTGCCTGTCGTAATCTGGAAAGTCACAGGAGACCTATAAAGGATATCGCTGCCTTGTTCACTGACCAGATGCTGTTTACAGCTATATTTGTGGGTGACCTGAAAAGAATCTCCAGACCCTCCAGCAACCTCTCCCATACTCTGGGAAACTGAGTCAGAAGATTCCGAAAGTTCTTCCAGCTCTAATATTCTAAGACCCTTCCCACCACCCACCTGCACTCCTCGCCCTCCAGCAGCTTGCGGTAGGTGGCGATCTCCACGTCCAGGGCCAGCTTCGTGCTCAGGAGCTCCTGGTACTCGCGCAGCAGCCGGGCCAGCTCCTCCTTGGCCTGGAGCAGGGCGGCCTCCAGCTCGTCCAGCTTGGCCCGGGCGTCCTTCAGGGCACAGTCACCCCGCTGCTCAGCATCGGCGATGGCCGTCTCCAGGTTGGAGCACTGAGGGTCAGGAGGTAGCGTTTTCCCCTGAGTTCTAGGGTCCTCCAGGCCTCACTTCACCCCTCACCCCAATGTGCTCACTGTGGTTGGACCCTCCTCTGTCTGGCCCCACTTCCTACAGCAAAGCCACATTCATGATGAAGGAGTCAGTGTGGGTCAGGGAAGATTGTTACTCTCAGCTACTTGGCTTTCTGAAAAGACCCTTCCAATTGTTCCAGACTTCAGATGGGAGGTAAGTGTGGGGGATGAGACTAGGGGGTCCATTTGAGAAAGTGGGTTCTGAGATGGAAGACCAAGAGTAAGAGAGGGACCCAGGGGAGCTATGTGTGATAGGCAGTTCACTCCTCCTTTGGGAATTGAGTCAGGACTCCCTTAAGCCCCTTTACCTGCTTCTTCACACTCTCAATCTCCGAGCGCAGTCTTTGGATAAGCCGAGTCAGTTCAGAGATCTCATTCTTGGTGTGTTTGAGGTCATCCCCATGCTGGCCGGCCACTAGCTGGAGCTCCTGGAACTGGCGGGACAGGGGGCAAAGCAGAGACCTTGACTCGGGGCCTGGCTGAGCTCAGCCTGGCAGATTGTGCCTTTGTCTCCAGAGTGTGACGGGTGGGTGGGGGTCCCCAACTTCATCAGGCCTGCCAACAGCCTCCCACTCAACCACCTGCTCATTGAATTTATTAGTTTGCCTTAAGCACAGTTATCTCACTGGTGGTTAGATTGGGTCCTAAGAACTGTTGAAGGCCTCCGGCTACCCATGCAGCAGCTTTATAACACTCAACTCCAGCCGTGACGCTCCTCTACCCATAGCCCTTCAAAGTCAAGGTCAAATTCAAACTATGAGCACAGCGTCAAGGTTCTTTGAGGTTTGGCATCCACCAGTCTCTCCAGACTCCTTTTTCACTGTCCCTGTCCTTCATCTGCTTGTTTCTACACCTGCCTAACAGTTCCATGTTCCCTAAATGTCCCTGTGCTCTCAAGTCTCTGAGTCTTTGCATGAGCCACTACCTCCACTTGGAAAACCCTTCCCCATCCATTTCCCCTTTTTCCTTAGCTAGTTCCAACTCAGCTGGGGCAGAGTCACTTCCTCCAGGAGGCCTTCCTTCATCTCCCGGTTGGGTGTACTTCTATTTCCATAGCTCCTGGCACTCCAGTCCATAGATCTTACCACGCTGTATTACAAGCACACCTTTCTGTGTTTTCCCCATCAGACTTAGCATGACTGGATGGCAGGGACCTGTCTTCTCTGAGCTTCCTCTCCTTCATAGCTCAGCTGGGCCCCAGGCTACTGGAAGTCTTTCCGGGCATGAGGGACATTGTGTGTGTGTGTGTGTGTGTGTGTGTGTGTGTGTGTGTGTGCGGTGGCAGCTTCTGCTGCTCCCCAACACCACTAGCCATCTACTAGTTTCAGGATCACTCCTGCCTTTGATGTCATCCAGGGAATCGCCAGAGAGGGTACTTTAGTTCTACCCCAGAATCTGGCTTAAGAGGAACTTGGAAAAGTGTGACATTTACAACTCTGGTGGCTGTGCACTGCCTCTCTCTGCCCCCGGTGCTTGGCCTTGCAGGTCGTATCTGACCCTAACAAGGTCCCAGTTTCAGGATTCCTCTTAAAGGTGCCAGGTCCCCTGGAAGGCAGGGGGATTCTCACTATGCTCCTGTGTTTTATCTTTGGTTCTAATCTTGGGACGATAAACACTAGGGTAGGACAGGTGGTTCTTTTCCTGCTTCTCTACAAAGCTGTGTGAGCAAGATGGCTCTCCCTACACACCTACAGAGAGGGAGGCACTAACTTCCCTAGTTCTGACACCAAGCAGTCTCCTTTTGAAGCAGACAGGCGAGCAGCCTTCTCCGTTCCGCTCCCGGCCCACCCCAAACCCTCACTATGAGCACTTCTTACCAGAGTCATGTCTTGATCTTCTGTCTACACCGTGGAATTGGCAATCAGTCATCTAGATTCAAATCCAGCTCCATCACTTACCAGCTAAGTGAACCTGACACGTTACGGACACCCCCTGAGCCCTGGTTTCTTCATCTTTAAAAGGGGAATGATAATAAGAAGACCTCATAATTCTGTTTCTAGAACTACACTAATGAAACTCTGGTCACTATGTGCTTACCCCGAGATGGAGAAGTTCAGGTATGGATAACCCCAAACAGCAAGTGATCCAAAGATCACGTCTGTGCAGACCTGCCTAATTCTTCTGGAAGGAACCTGGGGTTAAGCACTGGCCACTGACAATCCAGAGGGGCTGGGCCGCATGGCTGTCCCACAGGGCTTGCAGCAGTCACGTGTAGGGATGTGGGGACCAGAGACTTGGGTCTAAACTTTTATCAAGGAGCCCTGGCTGGTGTTGTTGCCTGGGCCTTGAGAGCCTCCCTTCCTCTCACCCCTGCTGGCCACGTCTTTCTGTCCCTACAGTGGCAAGGAGGTAGGGGGAGGGAGAAGACAAGTCCTCAGGTATGTGAATCTCCCCTGAGAAGGAACCCGATAAACAGCATGGAACGATTAGGAAGTTGCCATCTTGATCTGAGAAACCAAATTATCTAAAGAATCATCTCCCCACCCACAACCCATTAGAGGAGTTAAGATCTAAGGGACTCATACTCCCCCTTTATCCTTGCAGTTGGACTTGAATGAAAGGTAGGAATTACCTGATCTCAGATCACACTCAAGAGACCCCCTAATTTATTGTAATTAATGAGGGAGTTGTGATGCTAACTACCCATGTTTCCCTTCCTCTCAAACTCAGTTCAAAACCCTCTGCCTCCAGGAAGTCAGTCCTGACCTGCCCCACCTGGTCCCCTAACCTTTGTCTCCGCAGCATCTGGGACTCTGTCTGTGCCACATTCATTTGCACTTGGCTGTAGGTGTCCTTCCATGGCTGCCCCAGTCTAAGTGGATCAGTCTAAGAGCTTCATCTTCTCCTCCTTTTGGGCTTCCCCCAGTGCCCGGGACAGAACTGTGTTCCCAGCAAATGTGTGGGTCATGGAGGGCCATGGACTCTGGGGAGGTGTGCGGCCCACCTTGGTCTGGTACAGCGCCTCGGCCTCGGCCTTGCTCTTCAGGGCGATGTCCTCGTACTGGGCACGGACCTCAGCAATGATACTGTCCAGGTCTAGGTTCCGGTTGTTGTCCATGGACAGGATGACAGACGTGTCACTGATGTGGGACTGGATCTGAGCGATCTCCTACATGGGAAAGAAGGAAACATGAAATGCCTTTTGTGGGCAGAGGAGGGTGCCAAGGTGATGGCCCTTTCCTAGCAGGAGATCCCCTACGCCCTCCTAAATAGATGCAAGCTGTATTCCCCAAAGCCTCCCATTGATGTTTCAATACCACATCTGAAAACTGTTGAATGGGTTTGAAGCAGCTCAGAAAGAAAACAGCCCATCTGTCTGTCACTTGAGACAGGTCAGGAGTAGAGAAAATAGTGGGAAAACAGCCTGGCCACCACATGAGAAACACTAAGGACACAGGAGCCCACATATTCTTGGCCAACAGGCTCAGGCTTGAAGCCAGATGGTCAAAGGCATTAGAAAGGGTGTGAAGACTCCCTACCTCTGCCCCTGGAGATTCCTGCTCAAGACCCAGGGAGACACCCAAGTGGCTGGGAGAAGACAGGAAGAAATGAGAATATCCTTGGCTGAAGACCAGTGGGAACACCATAAGGGCCCATGGCTTCTTGAAGGAAGTGAGACCAGGACATCTGGATGCCAGGCTGGGACTGATGGCACACAACATTTGGGAGCACCAGGATAGATGTCACACTTTCCTTTGATCAACATGGCGCCCAGCATCCGAATCCTGGAGATCCCCTGGGCTTTTAAAGTTACTAAGGAATGAGTAACCAACCACTCACATGTCTGTCCTTCCAGAAGACAGAGCTGGGGATAGGACTGGGGGATGGAGCCTTACCCCTTCATACAGGCATTTGAAGAACTTGATTTCTCCATCCAGGGCATCCACCTTGGCCTGCAGTTCCACCTTGCTCATGTAAGCCGCATCCACATCCTAAAGGAATCCAGAGACCCCCTGATATCGCCATTCTTCAAGCCCAGACAGGGCTCTCCCAGGAACTGGCATCCAAGCACCAACACTGAGACTAGCGAGCTGCCTCCAGGGAATGGAGTCAAGACCCAGAGGGCAGGAACACGACTTTCACCCGGGACTCACTGTGAGCTCTGGAACTCCTCTGTGCCCCATCCAAAATGGAATCCTGTTACTGCTTCTGTTTCTCAAAGAGGGGGCTTAGGAGGGAGTGCTATCTCCCACGTGGGGGTCATTCGGCCGTCAGAGCCCAGGACAGCCACGGCACTTTGCCAGGGACAGGCAGAGTTGAAAGGTAAACCTGCAGCCCATCTCAAAGCCTGTCCTGTTTCCCAAGCCTAAGTGGACACACCTGGGCATTGACTACCCACATCTGGGCTCCTGCCCACTCACACCAAATATAAAAAATGGACAAGGTGATATATTCTAGGTAAACATCAAGGTGTCCCAAGATGTCCCAAGCAGTGCATCCCCCCATCTTCCTCTGGCACTTCAGCTCCGGGTCGTTCTACAAGGAGCCCAGTCCTCAGTCTCCTCTCTGTTCCCTCCCCTGCCCGCCACACTCCATCACCTGGGTGCCTGAGGGATACGCACCCCGTCCTCACCTTCTTGAGCACCACAAATTCATTCTCGGCGGTTGTACGCTTGTTAATTTCCTCCTCATACCTGCAGGGAAAGCGTTGCCGTGAGCAAGGTGTGTGCGTGTGTCCTCATCACAGAAGCGGGAAAATAGGTGCCCACACTATGTCCCGTATAGCAGGTCTTATTCTATGGCTTTGCAAATCTGTCCAGCTCGCTAGGACTACTTAGTCAGTGCTATAGACAGGGTTTGTGGGCAACTCGCTCCCAGGCCAGGGCACCAAACGATGTGGGGTCTGGATTTCCCCTGATGCCTGGAGAGTAAGTGGGTTCTTCCTCTTCCCATTAAGTGTCCAAATCACAGGAACATGTTGCTGCCTCTTTTAGCTGTGATTCTTATGTCATTCCAGCTGTCCAATACCCCTGCTAATAACTTCACCCCATCTCGAAGCATGAGTCTTAAGGAAGCCAGAACTATCCCCTAGGACAGGGAGAGGGGGCATGGCCCAAATGACCACGACTTGAGGGAGATGAGAGCAACTCCAACTCCCTGCCCTGCTGGGTTGGGGCAGGGGGAGGGTGGTTCCTTGGAACTTGGGGACCCACTGAGCAAGCTTAGGAGCTGGGAGGCTCTCTCCAGTGGGGAGGATGAGGGAGCATGCCAAGGAGGTGGCCACTTGCCAGGACAGCCCTGTCACTGCCTGAGAGGCTGACTCTCCACTGTCCGGACTGCCTGGCCGCCCAGAGAGGGCCCTCACCCTGCCCGGGTAGGGGAACTCAGGATGGGCCACTCTCACCTGAACTCAGTGCCCCTGAGGCCAGCGACAAGTGTCCCGGTGCCTGCTAGGAAAGCCCAGCTCTAGCAGGCCAGTGAGCCCAGGTGTGGGGTCCCGCTCACCTCCTCTTGTAGTCCTCCACCACGTCCCGCATGCTCCTCAGCTCCGAGTCCAGCCGCACCCTGTCCCCAGACAGCGTCTCCAGCTGCTTGCGCAGGTTGCTGATGTAGCCCTCGAGGATGGGCTCCAGGTTGTTCTTACAGTTGTTCAGGTCCAGCTGCTGCAGCAGCTCCCACTTGGTCTCCAGCACCTGGTTCTGCTGCTCCAGGAACCGCACCTGGGGCCCAAAGCAACAGGTACTGGGTCAATAGAGAGGCTGTGTCGTTTCCTTTCCTGGACAGTGGCTGCATTAGCTTCAAGCGTAAGCCTCGGCCCTTAGGAAATGTCCCTCACAGCCCTCCCCCGCCCAGCGCCCTTTGTCTGGCTGAGGTTCTCTTTCTGGAGGCAGCCCCGAAGATGCAGCAGGGCCTCATCATCTTCATTTCCCGCTAGTCAGACCTGTCTCCTTGGCCCCTGTCTAAATCTGCCTGGACTAGCGTCCACGGGCCAGTCCTTAGACATGTAAGCTGGCCGGGCCTGGCCTTCACTCTCCTGGGTGCCCCCACTTAGGGCCTGCTGGCCTGGCCTGTGCTCTGCCTCCACTCTGTCCCCTCCATCATGGCATCTCCCAGCCCAGCCAAAGGCAAGCACTCAGCTGACTCAGGGGCTTGGGCCTTCCTATGTTGCTTTCATGTCCAAGTCTCTGATCTCAGAGCGTTTTTCCAGGGGAAGAACCAGCATTCTCAAGTGGCAGCCTGCGAACACTGTATCATTCCCTTACTCAAAATGCTCTGGCCGTTCCCCATCACCTGCAGGATCCAATCCAAATTCCTCCTGTGCTCTTCGCAATGTCCCCACCCCGTCCTTCCCCTCCTCCACCACTCACCTGACTCTCTCGCAAAGCCAAGTTCTCCCCATTCTCCGGACAGGTCTACCATGCTACATGGGACGGCTCCCCCTCCCTCGGCTTCCTTTCCCCGCCTCCGTCCGGTGGACTCCTATTCATGCTCTGCCACCCTGCTCGCTGTCACCCAGTGAGCTTCCCCTGCTCCTCTGTGCGCAGGAAGTCTCTATTTCCCAAGGCCCTGCTACCCCTTTGTTCCTCGGGGTTCTCAAACTCAAATGGTCCTCAGCATCATCTGGGGGCTCCTGGGGCTCCCTGCCAGAGCTTGCCGTTCAGTATGAGGTGGGGCCTGAGAATGTGCATTTCTGCAAGTGTCCAGGTGCTCCTAATGCTGCTGGTTCAGGGAGCACTTTTGAGGACCACAGCTCCGGGGTATCGCTGATCCCCACCTGCCTCACCTTATACGTTGGGGGTACTATAGGCCATGAGGCTGTCTTTCAACCTGAATCTGAGCTGGTCTGGGTCCCATGAGAGGAGAAACTGGGTCTCATGGTTTATAGATATCCTAGGCTTCCATGGAGGTCTCCCCAGCTTCCTAGTTTCATAAACTGTTACTCTCCTACTTCTCAACTTTGAGGCCACGTCCCCTGCCTCCCTGGAGACCTTTCCAAACCAAACTCCCTGGCTCCTCCTGCCCTTCTGGCCACCCTCCACCCCCACCCCCTCAGCACTGCTTTCAGCTTTGTCCCGTTCTTCCCTGCTCTGTCCTCACTGTGTCTGCATCCTGAGGAGTGAGTGTCCTGCCTTCCTCTGCTTCAAACAGGGAGCCCCCCGAGGGCAGTGAAGGTAGAGGAAGGAAGGGGCTCTATGCTTCCCTGGCTCCAAAAAGTCCCACCTTGTCGATGAAGGAGGCAAATTTATTGTTCAGAGCCTTGATCTGCTCCCGCTCCTGGGTGCGCACTTTCTGGATCTCCGGGTCCAGCTCCACGTTGAGGGGGGCCAAGAGGTTCTTGTTGACGGTGACCTGGTGGATGCCCCCTGGAGGGCACACGGACGGACACACGGGCCCCAGGGCCACACTGCCGAACAAGCTGCCAGCAAAGCCACTGGCCCGGCCTCGACTAAACCCATAGCTCCCTGCCCGTCCACTGCCGCTGGCCATGTTGAGGGAGATGCTCCGGGTTCCCCCCAAGCTGTAGAGGCTCCGGCTTCCAAAGCCCCCGCTGAACCCTTTGCCCCCTGCCCGGTAGGATGAAGAGCCGCCCCCAGAGAGCACCGCCGAGCAGCCGCTGAAGCCCCCCTTAGTAGCAGCTCCGGACTTGTAGGTGAATTGGCGGCTCATGCTGGGAAGGCCAGAGAGACAGAATAAGAGGCTCACCCTTAGCTGAGATGCAATTCACCAGCCTACAATCTCAGGCTCCCCCTTTATAGGGCTCAGGAGGGAGCCACTGCCCTAATTTGTGGGTTTAGTTTGCCTGGGAGCAAGAAATCATTTTCTCCCAGCAAAATCAGAGACACCAGGTAAATAACTTGAAAACTCCCGAAGTGCTGGGCTTGCAAGCCTGGCTCATGTAATTTGAGCCTTATCTAATTAACATGGGATAATTAGCCTGACCAAATTATCCCCAGAAAGATCTTGGCTGAGAGGTTTGTCACAGCCTCAATTGCCCTTCCTCAGGGAGGGGGGAGGCTGGATTGCAGGGGTGCCAAGGAAGACTTTTAATTGACAGCCTCATCTGTGAGAGATCTCAGGGCTCTCCCGGCATCAGATCAGGGACCCTGGCTGAACTGCTTTTATGTGGTTAGGAAAAAGCTCTGTGGCCTGGCTTCCCAGGGCTCCTGGAGACAGGAATCCAAGGCCTCTGCTGCGTCCTTCCAGGCAGGTCTTCTACTCCCCTGTACGCCAGGCAGCCCTGCACACACCAACATCTTTGCTCCTGTGCTCTCCCACCACCCCACCCTTGACTTTGAAATAATGGCATTGCCACCATTCATGATAGTCAGCACGAACACAGCACTTTACAGCATTAAAAGAGCTCCTCGCACACCGAAGCTTGCTTAGTCCCTCAGTCAGCCTGGGGAGAAGGATGATAATCCACATTTCACAAATGGGAGAACCGAGGCTCAGAGAGCCGAGGGCAGCAAACATTTCATGAGCCCTTTTTTGGTATGAATCCCAGAGGTTGCAAACACCCAAGACAATGAAGGCTTCAGCTCTGAGGTTCTCTGGGCTGCTCTTCTGACCCCACATACAGAACTACGAAGGCCATAGTTGTCCATCTATCTGCCCATCTGTCTGCCGACCTCCCCATCCACTCACCCATCCTTCACTTAACAGTCTTCTGTTAAAGGCTGACTCTGTCCCAGGTACTGTGCTAGGCTCTGGGGTCATAAATTAATAAGACAGAAGCCTAGCTCACAATTCTAGGAGGGAGGACCGACACTTGAATTTCATTAGAGCCTTGGCAACGCCAGAGTATGTGACCCAAGTGTTTCCCAGTTCCCAAATCCCAAATATATACACGGTATATAATATCCTTCACAAAAATGCGGTTATTTCACCAGAGTGCTTGAATGAAGCTTGCCAATCCTTCTCTATTTCTGTCCAGAGACATAGCCCTATTCTGTATTAGGTATTATAATACACCAGTATTATGCTTCCACCGCAGAACCAAGCACTCGCCAAATTCAACCTCCCCTGCTCTTTTTATACAAAACTATTTTCTAGTTAAGAATAATTATTTTCTTAGATGGTGTCAATTTCACTACCAGCAATAGCACTTGGCAATCTTTTCCACTTTTTTTTTCACTAGGCACAAAGGTTTTAGCCCTTTGCCACTTCTTCATAAGGCATGATGAGTGAAGACCAACAGCGCTGTGTTGTGATGAGGATGTAAAGTGTTCCAGCCAGAATCACTCCCTAATTGACTCCTTTCAGCACACCAGCATCAGGATAGACCTGATTCAGACCCATGTCTCAGCAAAACTACAGACTGCTGTCACCGGCCTTGAGATGACTCCCTAGGAGCTGACAGCCAGTGGTCACACCGTGAGTGCCGACTCTGCAGTGCGGTTGTATGAGTGCTAATGCACAGCCAGCCGTCATTCTGCATGGCCTTCACTACCCCTCTCCCATCCTGGCCTTTCTTCCCTGTGAACTTTCCATATGGGCACCCCAGGGAAACTTCTCTGGTCACATCTCAATCCAACTCTCCTCTCTGGCCAGCCTCCTCAAAGTGTACCTATTTTTTGCTCTAATTCAGTGTTTCCACATGTGTTCCACGTGTGTGCCAATCTTCCCCAACAGCTAGAAAGGTTCCTAAGCACAAGACCCACACCCTATCCTCCCTCTCCACTGCCAAGAACCATAGGACAGAGGGACTCTCAGGAAATCAAAGAGGGACAAAAAGATTCTTTAATGTCTCTTGAAATCATTCCCTCTAAGGACAAGATCCTTGGCATCTGTCTTTAAAAACTCCCCTAAGAGGGCCCCTTACATGTCACATCCTGCCACTGCTATTGCCATGGGAAACTCAATGCCACCTGAATCCTTATCTGATCTTCACCCAGTTGCTAAGTCAGCCTCACGTCCCATGGAGAGCCAGTGCTGCCATGAGCCTTTTCTCAGGTTTCTAGGCAGGCATCTCTGAAGGGTTCAGCATGCAGGAGGCAGTAAATCAACCTCCCATCACCCCCAGAAGCAATAAAATCATGTTGTAAAAAAATATTTAGTATTTGTCATCCGGGAAGATGGAGTAGACATACTTTCCCCTTCTTCTGACCCTGCTTTAGCAGAAGAAATAGCGTGAACATTATTCTTCTACTTACTGCAACTAAGAACCCAGATATTATATATAAAACAAATGTAAAAGACTCTGAAAAGTGGAGAGAAAAAAATCACACTGGCTAGGGATCTTGGGAGCCAGGGAATGACATGGTGGTGAGTCCCTTGGGTTTCCTTTTTGTTTCATATATCCCAGACTTGGAGCAGAAGACAGCGATAGCCTGGAAGGGTGCAGATTTTTCAGAAGCCGTACAGAAGTCTAACTTTTCTAGCCAAATATCCAGGAGTGGGGGAGCCTAGAAAGACAGAAAATATATAGACAGTAACCACCGTACTCTAGCCAAACATTACCAAAAAACTCTGAGGTCCCATCCCCACCTACTCCAGCAAAACTTGAGCAGGAGCCCTAGACTCACCAGACTATAATGAGGCACCCTGGGTGATGCCAGGGAAGGCCAAGGCAGCAGCTGGGACTTTCATCCCCACCAGGCAATTGTCCCAGATTCATCCAGCACCACTGGACACCACATGGGGAGCTCTGACTTCCACCCCAACCTGGCAGTAAGAGGGTGGCACCCAATCCTTTGCCCTGTTGGGGCAATGTCAGAAGAAGACAGCTAAAACAGAAGATTTAAGTAAGATCCAGAGTCTTGTAACATAATACCCAAATGTCCAGGTTTTGATCAAAAATCACTTATATCAAGAACAAGGAACATCTCAAAAGGAACGAAAAAAGAAAATCAATAGACACCAACACTAAGGTGACAAAGATGTTAGAATATCTGATGAAAGTTTAAGATTTTATTTATTTACTTGAGAGAGTGAGCAAGAGAAGCAAGAAAGAGAGAGAGCACGAGCAGGGGAAGGGGGCTGGACAAAAGGGAGAGGGAGAAGCACACTCCCCACTGAGCAGGAAGCCTGATGCAGGGCTTGATCCTAAGACTCTGGGATCAGGACCTGAACCAAAGGCAGATGCTTAACTGACTGAGGGACCCCATGATGAATATTTTGAAGCAGGCATGATAAAAATGCTTCAGTAGCAATTAAGAATATGCAAAGCAGATGGAAAAATAGAAATCTCAACAAAGAAATAAAATATCAAGAACCAAGTAGAAGTTTTAGAATTGATAAATACAATAACTAAAGTAAAAAACTCAAAGGATGAGGTTAACAGCAGAATAAAGGGGCCAGAGAAAAGACTCTGAACTATAAAACAGAACAACAGACATTACCCAGCCTGAACAACAGAGACAAAAATAGACAAGATAAGAAAGAAAGAAAGAAAGAAAGAGGAGAGGATGAAGGGAAGAAAGGAAGGAAGAAGGGAAGGAAGGAAGGAAGGAAGGAAGGAAGGAAGGAAGGAAGGAAGGAAGGAAGGAAGGAAGGAAGGGAGAATGAAAGGACCTGAGCATCAGGGACCTGTGGAACTATAACAAAAGATCTTACATTCATGTTATTGGAGTTTCATGAGAGAAGAAAGAGGACTGGTTGAAAAAGTACTCAAAGAAATAAGAACTGAAAATTCCCCAAATGACATAAGTCTAAAGATTCAAGAAGCTGACAAATCCAAACAGAATAAATCCCAAAAAATCCACACCAAGATATAGCCTAGTCAGAATTCTGAAAACTAAGAATGGATTAAAAATTGTGAAAGCAGCAAAAGAGAAACAACACCCTACCTATAAAGGAAAGGGTTTCAAAGGGCAGCCAAAGCCTCATCAGAAACCACGGAAGTTAGAAGGGACTGGCATAGTATTTTTCAAGTGCTTGAAAGCAAAAAACTGTCAACATGGTTTCCTATACCCAGCAAAAGGTTTTGTTGCCAGCAGACCTACCTTAAAAGAATGGCGAGAAGTTCTCTAAACAGAAAGGACATGATAAAAGAAGAAATCTTGAAAGATTGGGAAGAAGTAAAGAACATGGTGATTTAAAAAATATGGGTAAATACAATAGACTTTCCCTCTCTTCCTGAATTTTCTAAATGATTTTTAATTGTTGAAGCAAAAATTATAACACTAGGGCAATTCTAAATAGATTTAAGGGAAATATTTAAGAAATTATATCACAAAGGAGGGGAGTAAAGGGATGCAGAGAGTTAGGATTTCTTCACTTGCACTAGTCAAATGGTAAACTGTTATGAGTTACGTATGTGTCATACCTATATTAAGATCAGATACAGTAGCCTTCAGAGCAAAAAAAAAAATTATGAAACAGAGAGAGACATTTATATAAATGTAAAAGGGCTGATTCGTCAAGAAGACATAACAATGCTAATGCGTGGGGCACGTAGGTGGCTCAGTGGGTTAAGCGTCTGCCTCCAGGTCCTGGACTCCCGGAATGGAGCCCCACGTTGGGCTCTGTGCTCTGGGAGAGTCTGCTTCTCCCTCTCCCTCTGATCCTCCCTCCTCTCATGCTCTCTCTCTCAAATAAATAAATAAATAAAATAGTAAAGAAAAAAAACAATGCAAATGTGTATGTGCCCAATGGAAGAGCTGCAAAATATGTGAAGCCATAGTTGATAGAACCAAAACAAGAAATAGACAAATCCACAATTAAAGTTAGAGACGTCAATACTCCTCCCTCAATAATTGATAGAACCACTAGAGAAAAAAATCATCAAGGATATAAAAGATCTCACTGACACTCTCACCGAACAGGATCTAATTGGCACTTATAAAATACCCAACAAAAGCAGAATCAATATTCTTTTCATGTTACTGTGCTCAGAATAGTACCTGGCACATAGTAAGTGCTGGATAAATGTTGCAAGATCAACAGGCACTTTTTACAGATAACTTTTTTACAGAAACTGAGACACAGAGAGGTTAAGTTACCTGGACAAGACCACACAGTCCGAAACTGGGAATGGAAGTTAGGCAGCTCGCTGTAGAGCCCATCCTCTTAACTACTACTGCCTGAAATCTTTTTAAAACAACTCAACCCTGTGATTCTTATTCAAAAGGTTTGGGGTAGAGCCTGAGTTTATAGAGTTTCTTAAACGTCCTCACAATTTTTTCTTCAGAGACTGAACCCACTCTCAGGGGCTCTGCCTTTTCAGGGCACAGTCAGGAGCATGATATGATTTCAACTCACATTCTGTTGTCCAGAATCTTGTTTCGTAGCCACAGTTATTTGTAAAGGAGGCTTGAAAATGTTGCCCATAGGTGGATGGCCGTGTGCTCATCTGTAATTTCTATTTCTGTAGAAGAGGAGAAAGGATATTGGGGGACAACTGTCAGGCTTGGGCACATTCTGTCCGCTAGATAAACACCCTTGCCCCTACATCACTCTACTGTTAAACACGTTGGGATGGAGTCCAAATCACTTGAGGTAATGAAGCAGCAGGATGACCAACCATCCCGGTTTCCAGGGACTGAGTGGGTTCTCAGAACACGGGATGCTCGGTTTTAGTCACTCTCGCCAGAAAGGTCCTCATCAACCTCTCCTGCCACACCTCTCTCTCGGCTGCACTGGACTTCACTTCTGGGAAAGAGCCTGAAGAGCCAAGCTCTTGTCAAGCTCTTTTTCAGTCCTTCAACAATCAATATTTATTGATGACCTACTGTGTGCCAAGCACTGTTCCCATCACTAGGAGGTAGAACTTCTATCCCTTCCCCCTGGCTAACTCCTCCTCAACATTTAGGTTTCAGGGTTCAGTTTGAGGGCTCTCCATCAAGGAAGTTTCCCCCATCCTGCTAGTCTTGCCTCTTGCTCCTGGTAGGCACTCCCCCTAGTCAGCACTTATATCCTGTGCTCTGTGCACTCTCTTGCCTTGTAGACATAGGTCTTGGCCATCTTTTTGTATTAGTGTCAAGGACAGAATCTAGCACATAGTAGGTGCTCAATAAATGATTGTCAAATGAATGAATGCCTCTCTAGAAACCCAGGGCTTTCTCAGATGAGAAGCTATGCACATCCTCTCCCTGGCTGGCCATGTTCTCTCCTTTCAGCACTCCCAACAGCGCTCATGACAGGGAACTGATGAGACCGTACTCCCAATCCCACACCGGGGACTCCATAGGGTGCTAAGCTGGGAACTATTTTCTGAGCAAAGCAGGAGACAAAGCAGTGGAGTTGCCCTTGTGACCTGAGCCCCCAGGCTGCTGCTTCCCACTTCACACCTGCTGGCCATTAGCTGATAATAATTCTTGTAACAGGAATGATAACAAGACTATTATCCCTTAATTAGGCAGTAATGACACCAGCTTGGCTGCCAAGCAAGGCTGGAGGACCTGCAGTTCATTGTTTCAGAAACGGAAGCTTCTTCAATAAGGAGGGAAAGAAGGGTCATTTTTGTCCACCTTTCAAAGCAAAGTAGAAATAACACAGCCTTCTGTCAGCACAAGTAAGTGGGCATGGGGAGAAGAGAGTGAGCATGCGTACCTGTATGCTTGTGTTGCGGCGTGATGACTGGGGAAGAGCAATACTCAGGGCCCATCTGAGTAGTGCACATTTTTTAAAGTTCCCACACGAATAAGTTTCTGATGAAGTTTCCTGGAAAGTATGGTGGGGGGTGGGGGACAAGGAGTAGGAAGGTAGAAGGAGGCAGCTCTTCGAAAGGAAAAATAGGTTACAAGATCTTCTCCTTACTAGTAAGGCCCAGGGCTCACACACTCTTTTAGCCGAGCAGGTCACACTGGGTATGTATTTTAAGCTGGACTCTACCTGGAGTATGGTCCTAAGACATATTTGCTTCTGTTATATTTTTATCCCCAGCCCTGGGAAAGAGGAAACACATGAACTCAGCTGCTGTCACATTTATCTCCAGGTGATGATGCACACAGGCTTTCTCAGGGAAAGGGGTGGGTCTGGGCTGGCATGCCCACACCCTCCAGGTCCCCATAGATCTTCCTCTAAACTCCTCCCTTTGGTAAGTACCCAGGGTCTGTGAATCTATAGGAGACAGAATGTCCTGATGTCCCAGAATGGGTCAGATGGGGCTTTAGAAAATCATCAAATGAAAGTAAGTTCTTGATAAACCTAGGTTGCAGATTATCAGTTTAATGACTGACACCCATTAAGGTGGATAACTGAGAATTGATAGTGATTGTAAAAGAGAGGGTATGTGTATGCCTGTGCTTCAGGACTGAGATGGAAGAAGAGATTTTGCTTCTGTACCATAGAAGGGGACAGTGTAGACTGAGAGCCCTAGGTAAGATAGGCAAGAAGGTGACTGATGGCCTGTAGGCCCATTGAGACTGCATGTGACGGGTTTCCTGTGAGGCCCCCGCCTTTAGATGTATGGGAAAAAAAAAAGATTTTGTTTTGATCCAGAAGCCTGCCTCCAAATTGCAAAAAAATGAAAAAATTAAAAGGTGGGGTACAGCCAGAGCAGATATGTACACTGTGAAATACTCAGGTTAATGGACACCGTGAGATCAGGGCCAGATTTTCTTTTCCTTCTGGGAGGGCAATCTACAGGTTCCTGTGCCCTCAGCTGGAGCCCTGGTTAATAATTGAACTGGACTCCTCATTTTCCACACCAAAACCAGTGTCTCCAGAATTCCCAACTTGAGGTCTGGACCGTCCGGATCTCCCACTGCACCCTGCAGACCCTGAAGCCCTGGGCACAGCCCCAGATGCTACACCAGACCCTCTGAAGATGTTGCCTCCTCTTGCAGAGACTCTGCCCCTTGACCTGAAGCCAGATGCAACCACATCAGAAGCGGGGACTGTGCTTGACACCACAGCTATGGGGAGACCGAGAGGAAGGTTTCAGGATAGCTCTGGGTATCGCTATTTCTACATCCCTGAACACCCATCTCACACACAGCATTGAGGGGCTTCTTCCTGAAGTGGTCCGTAAAGGAACAATGGCCACCAATGCCAGTGCTCCCACCCCACCCATCCTTCTGAACCAACTCTCCACATCACAGCCAGGGGGTCCTAATGGCAGGGTCTCTGCTTCCTCCACCTGGAGAGGGGCATGAGATCCTAGAAGCAAAGGAATCCTCTACTCGAATCCCCTCCTGGTCTTGTGACCTGTGGGACAAGACGCAAGCAGTGCAAGACTGCACAGCCAGTGCCCACAGAGTGAGGTCATGGCTGCAGGTCCCCAGTCTCCTAGCTGAGAGCTCCTCCCTCCTTATCTCAGGAAAGGTCAGGGGTGACTACTGAGTCACCAACAAAGGAGAATCCCTCATTACTCACAGTAGCTCACATTGTCAGTGACTTCTCCAGACAGCCTGTTGGCACGAAAACAATTAGAATAATCAATAAATCCTCTGATGGGGGCTCAGAGGAGGACAATTTCCAAAGGAAGGATACCCTACATGTGATCCATACCATGTGTAATGTGTAATTTAGTCTCACTCTAGAAAATACCTGGGCTCCAGAACTGCATCAGTTTCGACCTGGAGCGACAAGGGTAGCTGTCCTCAGTTTCCCCTGCCCACAATCTTGACTCTCGGTGGGTTCATTGCCGTTGTTCCTGGACTCCCACAACTGATACTCTCTCTCCAGCCCCCTCTGTCCAAGAGTCCTTCTCTACCCTTTCCCCAGCTAGGGCCTAGGCCAACCATACCTGGACTGAAGAAAGCTAAGGAAAACTCTTTTTCCTCTGTTTTTCTCAATGGCAGGGAAATCTCCCCACTTTGCCCTTTGGTCCAGAGGTTCAGAGGGAAAGTTTGAAGGAGTTAGGAACCCCAGCCTATAGGGCCAGGACCTGCACTACTCATGTGCACTCTGGACAAAGGCCCTGACCAGACCCCCCTTCCCCACCCCTGACAAACCTCAGGTGATGTTTCGGGAATAAGTGAATTAATTAATTGTCCATGACACAGATGGGAAGGTTGACAGAGGGTCACTACTGATGGTCACTCACACATTCTCTGCCCCCTGGGTCACCTATCTACTCTCCTCAGCCTCCAGCAGCTTGTGGTAGGTGGCGATCTCCATATCCGAGACCAGCTCAGCTCCCAGCAGCTCCCGGTAGTCACACAGCAGCCGGGCCATGTCCTCCTTGGCCTGCTGCGGGGTGGCCTCCACTTCGGCCAGCTTATCCTGGGCATCTTGGAGGCTCAGCTCACCCTTCTGCTCTGCCTCCAGGCTGGTGCCTTGCAGGGGGCAGTGCTCTGCCAACAGCCACCAGCAGACAGTAAGTGGGGCATGGAAGACCAAAAACCAACCCCCTTGCTGTGCTTCTCTTTTGCCCACCTGCGTAATTTACTATGGAAGATGTACAAACCTAGAAAAATAAAGAAATAAAATAATCTCTCTTAACTCCACCCCTGAAAAGCTTCCACTGCCAAGTCGGTGCCCTGTTTCTTGAGATTGGTGATTTCCGCTTGAAGTGTCTGGAAGGTTGGTTCAGCTCGCTGACCTCCATCTTAATCACTTTGAGGTCATCACTCTTTCTTCTGGCAGTGGCCTGGAGCTCCTGGCACTAGAACCAGGAAAAGGCAGGAGTGAAAGGTAGCACAGGGAGAGCCAAACCCAGAGCAACTCACTCCAGACCTCTAAGCTTCACTCAGCCAGGACTCATGTGCCCTGCTCAGTCTAGTCATTGTGGCTGAAACCAACCCATACAGGAGACACATTCCTATCTCTGGGAAAGCAGGGTCTGGCTGAGGAAAGAAAACATTCCTACCCAGCCTAGGAATGCAACTACCAAAGATCGCAGGACCAAATCTTGGGCAAGAATACACCTCTGGTCTGTCCTTCCCAGCCAGGCTCTGACAGGAGAGATAGCCAACAGGCAACCCACAGTAGGAAGAAGGCAGCAACCATTTCAAGTGTGGACCTGGAATCATTATTTCTGTTAAGGAATTGCCTTCAACCCTATCCACTCAGGTGGGTACTGGGAAGTTCAGGCTCCCTGAAGATGTGCTCCCACAGATATATGGGAGGGAAGGCAGGGGGAGCAGGTGCTGGTAGAAGGAAGCCAGCCTGGGTGAGACACTGGCTACCATGACGCATGGATTGAAGAGCCAGCTGTGCCGGTTTGAAAGCCAGTGTGGTGCCTCTAAGTACATTTGGGTCTGCAGAGTTGGGTCAGCATCCCCCAACATAGGAATGGCAAGACCCACTTGCTGCGGTGGCTGAGCCAGAGACTTTCACAGGTTCCTTCCCCACTAATCTCCAGCACAGGACGGATGAAGTAAGATGGCCCTAGCAACCGCAAGCCAAAGGAGTAGATCAAACGCTATTGGCGGGAGTGGGGATCCTATATGTCCTCTGGGCATAAGCCAGCACAGGACAGTTCTCCAGGTGGGCACCTTGGTCTGGTACAGGGCCTCGGCCTCAGCTTTGCTCCTCTGGGCGATCTCCTCATACTGGGCCTTGACCTCAAAGAAGATGTTGTCCAGATGCCAGTGGTTGTCCATGGACAGTACCATGTTGGTGTCATCGACCAGCTGCTGCCCCTGGGCCCGTGCAGCAGGATAGGGATCAGTCCTCTGGAAATGCTCAGCACCCATATTTAGGGGTTCCCAGAGCCGCCTCACCAGCAGCCATGCAGAGAAGTTCAGGGGCAGCCCAGAGAAACTTCTCTCTCTTTCTCAGTTTTCCAACCATCCCAGGGGCTTCCAGGGAGCTTAGACCCCAAAGTTACAGCAGCATAGAGGACCTGGAGGAACTCAGTTTCCTGCTGCAGGGTGTCCTCTTTGGCATCGAGGTCCACCCTGACCAAGTAGGCACTGTCCTCATCCTGAAAGAAAGGAGGCAGTGGCCCAGTGACCTCAAGATGCCAGGGAGAGAGTGACATCAGTAGGGCAGGCGCTGAGGGAGACTAACAGAGTGGGAACAATGCCAGGTGGATCTGATACCTTTAAGAAGTTGAAAATAGGACTTCCGAGACAGAAATCAGGGTAGCCTTCATTCTTACCACTTCTCACAGTTTTGCCCACAGTTCAGTGCAGACTTGGCAGTGAGCTGGGGCCGGGGATGCTTCCACAGCGGAAGAAACTGAGCCCGGTGCAGAGCAGGCTGGAAAGAGCACCAAACTGAGCCCTGGGGGACAAAGCCAGCTGCCTCTCCCCTTCCTCAGCACCACAAAGTCACTCTCAGTCTTTGTCCTGCTGGTGACCTCTGCTTCGTATCTGGTGGCGGTTTGTGGATAAGGAGACTGTCACGTCTCGAGACATTCTCTTTTCTCTGCTGTCCTACACTCCGAACGTACATCCACAAACAGGTTCACAGGAAGAAAACAGGCAGAAAAAGACCCCACAAGTTCCTGGAAAGCGAGGCCAATTCTGTGCCCTAGCATTGCTCTCACACCAGACTTGGAAGCCACATGTATTTTGGCCCAACACCAACTGTCCCACCTTCCCCTGCCACTCACTTGTTCTCATATTCCTCCGTGGCATCCTGGGTGATCTTCAGCTCTGCTGCCTGCCTTATCTTCTCTGCTGGGGACTTGTCCCCCTGCCTCCTGAGGTTGCCAGCATAGCTCTCAAAGTTGGGCTCCAGGCCGTTGGTGCGGGTGCTGACACCCAACTACAGCAGCTCCCACCTGATTTCCAGCACCTGGTTCTGCTGTTCCAGGAACCACACCTGGAACCAGGAAGTCCAAGGTCTCAGCCCCAGGGGACAGCCACAGTGGGCTTGGGCCTGGCGAGAGGGACAAGTGAGTCCATTTTTGTGTTAATTCCCAACATGCTACGATAGAGGCTAGTTAGCCCTATTATTTGAAGCAATTTTAGGCATGTTTATACAGAGGTTTGGGTTTCCTAATGTAGGATAGGGTCTGGGCCTTTGAATGTTCAGCAAGTTCCCTCCTTGACTCTTACTTGCACCAAAGTTTGAGAACCATTGCCCCGCATGATTTGGGAAGAAGTCAGGAAGAGACTTATCGATGAGCCAGCAAAATAACTCACTCTCGGGAATATTCTTTTACCAAATAGCCAGTTACTTGATGGGGATGAAATATTCCCTTTTCCCACCCTTCTCTCTGTTTTAATGACATTGCAAGTGACAGCCACAATTAGTAGCAAAAGAGAAAAATTAACTGATAATCAGTACCTTGAATGCGTTGAGCACCTTCGTGGTAAAGCTCATGAGACACTGTCCTCCTACAGTGAAGCTCCTGTCCTACTCATCCCTCAACTCCTGCCCCCACCTTTCAGCCCAGCAGCCCTCGTCAGGCCATGAAGGAAGAGCATAGTTTAGTTTAATTTTTTCCCAAGCTGGAGCTTTAATCAAGCAGGAGCCCCATACAAATTCCCACATTTTTTTCAGCTTTATAGAGGTATAATTGAGATACAATAAATGATAATATATTGAAAGTATAAACATAATGATTTTATTTATGTATACATCATGAAAGGGCTCCCACAACTGAGTTAATGAACACATCTATCACCTTCCATAGTTATCTTTTGTGTGTGAGAAATGTAAGTTCTACTCTCTTAGCACATTTCAATTACACAATATAGTGTTATCAACTACAGTCATCAGGAAAGAACACAGCTCCTTTTTTAAAGAAGATTTTATTTATTTATTTGAGAGAGAGCAAGCAAGAGTGGAGGGGGCAGGAGGAGAGGGAAAAGTAGACACCTTTCTGAGCAGGGAGCCCGACGTAAGACTCGATCCCAGGACCCTGAGATCATGACCAGAGCCGAAGGCAGATACTTATCCAACTGAGCCCCCCAGGTGCCCCAAGAACATAGCTCCTTAGTATCCTGTCTACAGTGGTAAGACAGCCCTAACTCCAGAGCTCTGGGCACATTCACCAATTCTGCTTTACTTCTTACTGGCTGCTTCTTATTTTTTTCCCAGCTCCAAGTCTATGCAATAGTGCTAATCCATAGTTGCCCCTCCCAAAGAAAGAGCACCCTGAGAGGGGTGGGTTTGGGCAGACCTACAGCATTCCTCCCAGACAATCCTGAGCGTCCCACTGGCACAGACTCAAGATGCAACCTTCCTGCCCGCCTCATCTTCCCCAGGGCTACTCAGAGTAAACCTCAATCCAAGACTGCTCCAAGAGCACACTGTTTGCTGCAGCTAGTATACGGAGTCTGGCCTGCTTTTGGTGCTAAGACTGGATGAGATCTGAAGGTCAGGACTCCCCCAGGCTGTGAATATAGTTCACCACTCTCGGCCTGGCCAGCAGAATTTGAAAATCACCTAGTCAAATCATTTGCATTGGCCCCATGCTCCTTTTTCCAGAGCCCATTAACTGGACAACATCTGGTTTTGGTGGTCTCCACTCACTGGCTTTGAGAGTGGAAATGCCAGTCTGCTGGAGAGAAAATATCCATTGGCCATTTTGACTTCTTTGAGACTGAACCTGTCAGGCTGTTCTGATTTACTACGCGCAGCATAGATCACCTTTATTTCAGGGTGAGACTGTAAGTGCTAGTTTGATGAAGTGGTGACAGGTAGCTGAGAGGTCCAGTTCCTAGGGAGGCTTGGAGAACATGAAAAATAAAGTGGCTACCTTCCATCAGAGCCAAATTTAAGAGACAGGGACTGGGCTAGTTGACCTCAGATAATCTAGACCTGTACTGTCCAATGTGGTAACCACTAGCCCATGTCCATCCTGGAAGAAAGACGTGGAAGAAGACTCACTTTGTTAGTGAAGGAAGTGAAATGGTCATCAAGTTCCTTGCTCTGCTGTGACTCCAGCTGCTTCACCTCCTGGATCTTCACCTCTGTGGCTCCAGCAAGCTGTGCTTCGTTACAACTTCTTGGATGCCCTCAAGGCAGACTGCTGGACATACAAACCCCAGTCCTCCAAAACCACCACCAAGGCCAAAGCTCACCCTCCTGAGGCTGCCACCCCAAAACACCCACCCTCGTACCTCCCTAGACTGCTGCCTTGGCCCAGACCTCCAGCTATACTGATGGAAAAACTCCTTCTCCCACCAAAACTAGCAAGACTCCAGCTACTGTAACCCCCGGCCTGGTGTAGCCTTGGAAACAGCCACCAGTCTTGCGGACCAACAGTGAGCTTTCTGCCCCTCCCGGTCCCCTCCTGACAGGATGGCCAAGCCACTGCCCAAACTCCTGCTCTGACACTTCAAGGCATTGATTGGCCTGCTCATGGTGACATGAGGGGCATGAGTGACACTGAAGAGCTGGGAAGAGGCTGTCTCGATGTTTCTCTGCTAAGATGCAGAGGGCTCCCCTCAAAGATCTCCTGGAGTTGGCAGCTGGCCAAGGATAAGTTCTTGGGTTTGACTCCCTTGAAGCTGAAAGTGATAAGAAAGGAAAGGAAAAAAACAAAACAAAAACAGTACCATCTATGTGGGACCAGTATGTCAAATAATCATCAGTTAACAGGGTTTTCTTATTATTATTTATCTATCAACTGTCTGCTGACCTAGGCAACACGAGGTGTGTGCGATTATATCCCAAAAGCTCTCAGATAAGCTGTTTTCTGAAACCATTTGTATTTCAACATTTTTAGTTTCTACCAGAGTGGTATTAAAACTCGAGGTACCTCTTCTAGAGGTTTAAACAGTGACACTGACGAATTGGAAACTGATCTGGAAAGAAAGGTGATTCAGAGAGACCTATTCAGTGGAGTTTTCTACAGCTGGTGGGGATTGCTTCTGCTTCTTTACTCCCACCCCCCCCCTCGCCAAATACATGGGTGTGACTATGTGTGTGTGTTCCCAAAACAGATGTGCAAAAGAGAAGAGAAAATAGTTAAATAAACTGGATCCGTAAATGGAATAGTACATAGAAAATTTAAATGATGGTTATAAGTTTTATGCAAACAAGATTTTTTTCTGTGTTATTGTTAACTGAGAAAGGGAGGAATCAAAACTGAATAATCGGTATGACCACGAAGTCCGAGGTACAGAAAAAGAAGACCTAGAATAAGATTGGAGATCGAGTCGGCGTGTAGCTATATATTTTTTAAAACTGACTAAAGCTCCATACCTTAGAAAAATATGTTCAAAATATGATACATTTATATCAAAATGTCAACAATTGTTATTGCACATAATGGTTGATTTAAAAAAAATTTTTTTTACCTTTCTGTATTTCCAAACTTGAAATAATGAGCAGTTGTTATTTTTATAATACATGCAATCAAGCCCTGAAATGCTCCAAACCCCTCTGCAAGGAAATGCAACAACCCTTCCTTTGGAAAATGATCAGCAGGGCAAGGACACTGGTCTCTTCTTTTGGTCCCCCCATGATTATGAGGGCAGCTGCCCAAGGGAATATTCTGGACTCAGGCTCCTCTCACCATCTGTCACCCAGGCCGGGAAAATGCAGGTTACCACACTGACCCCTAGCCCCATCTCTGCCCCCCGACCCTGCAGGCCCTCCACAAGTCACCTGGTACCCCTGAGCGTTCACACGTGCACTGGCAGGGCTCAGCGATCTCTCCTAGTCGGGCTCCTTCTCCAGACCGCAGCTGAGAAGCTGAGATGTTTCCCTCACCCTATAATCCTGTACCCTCCCTGCTTCACCAGGCCTAAGTAGCCGGCCCCACCCATTGTACAAACACCCCTAATGCGATCCGAGCAAAGGAGGAAAAGAAAGGGGGGTATAGCAGAAATGACGTGCAATGTAAGATGTATACCTTTCATGCTTCATTCCAGCTCCATTACTTCCCAGTTTTGTGACTGTGGGCTTTTCAGCCTCAGTTTTGTCCTCTGTCAAATGGGGTGATCATGACATCTGTTCTTGCTACTTAACTAGGGGGTTACGTAACCAATCAAGAGAATGGAAATAACTACTAATTTGCACCACTGACATTCTATAAAGATAAATATGAAGTCCATGTCTTTCTCCAGCAGCAAAAATAGCACCCACAGCCCTAACGTTTACTGCCTGGTCACTGTGTTCCGGAGAGTGGGACGTGCTTTACAAAGATAATCTCATTTAATCCTCACGGGAGCGCTACGAGGTAGATATCACCGTTATCTTCAGTTTTTAGAAGGAGAAACTAGGTTCAAAAGATTAAGGGCTTTGCCAAATATTGCAGCTAGTGAAGATGTAGAGGCAGGATTTGACCAAGACGGGCTGATCCCAGAACTCAATACGTCCATGTCGAATTAAAGCAGATATTGAACGTATGACACCTGCAGTGGCACGGACTGGGAGCCCTGCTGGGAAGTGGTGCACTTTGGCCACTAGACCAGCCTAGGCCCACTGGGCTTCCCAGGTGGAGGCAGAATGTGACTGTACGGTCCTTTCTGTCTTGTCCTTTTCCTTAGGCAAGGCTGGGATTCTAGTGAAAGTTATCACTATTTTGAAAATCATTTTCTGGAGCCCCTGGGTGGCTCAGTCGTTGGGCGTCTGCCTTCAGCTCAGGTCCTGGGATCGGGCCCTGCATCGGGCTCCCTGCTCAGCGGGAGGCCTGCTTCTCCCTCTCCCACTCCCCCTGCTTGTGTTCCCTCTCTCACTGCCTCTCTCCCTGTCAAATAAATAAATAAAATCTTAAAAAAAGAAAGAGAAAGAAGAAAAAGAAGAAAGAAAGAAAAGAAAGAAAGAAAGAAAGAAAGAAAGAAAGAAAGAAAGGAAGGAAGGAAGAAAGAAGAAAGAAAATCATTTTCTTAAAAATTTTCTCGAGCACCCCAGGCACATTCGACCCTGGACCAATCTCTCTGGAAGGTCATGAGCCAGAGAAAGTGTTCTCCCAGCCCTCGAGGAGCTTCTAGTCAAAATAGGCAAAGAAAGAGCCGGTTGCAGTGGGTCCCCAAGCCTTCTTCTGCTCCCAGCCTCTCCCTATGCGCCTTGGAGCACCTTCCTCTGGACCCCCAGACTGAAGCCCCATCCGTGCTCCAGCCCTCCCCAACTCCACAGCACGGACAGGGCTCTTTGCCCCTGAGCTGGAGAGGTGTGTAGGGATAATCTCATTCTATCTGCTTGGGAAGAGAAGCGACTAGTCTGATGTTGCCCAGCAATTTCCCCCAGGTGAAGGTCAGCACGTTAGTCTCCCAACTCCCGGTGAAAGGCCTTCCCCTCCTCACAGCAAACGGGAGCATGAGTGTCCCACTCAAGCAGGCTTTCTGGAGGGGGTGAGCTCTCCGAGGACTCTCGTTTGAGTTGAGAGGGAAGAAAGAGGGTGGTAACGGGTCAAAGGAGGAAAGAAGCTCGTTTGAATTCATACCGGGACTCACAGGTAGAGAAAGGGAGGGAGCCGCACAGCAGGGAGGGTTTCCCAAATACTCTGCCACACCATCAGGATGTCAATATTTAGCCCAGTTCCCTATGGAAAGAGAGCTCGTAAAACCCTTCTCCCTGTGCCCATCTCCCTTTCGAAGCCCAAGCCCTGACAAGTGAGTTACCAGATTCGGTGGAAGACAAGCAGAGGTAGGAGGGGTGTGATCCAGATTCTGGACTAGTCGCCTGTGACATTAGGAGGAAAGGAGAATCCATCCCCCAAAGCCGGCGCCTCCCTCCATTACCTGCTTACAGCCAGATTTCCTTCAGGCTTCAGGCCTGTGTCCCTCTGAGCTCCTCTGTGGGCTCATTTGGCCTTTGGAGCCCAACATGAAAGTAACGAGTAGATCTGAAGAGCAGGGCTTCGTCCCCGGTAGAGGAGAAGTGAGGAGTGTGACCCATAAAAGGGGTGGGAGACTCGCGCCACCGAAAGACTCAGCAATTAAGGTAGTCAGGAATAAAAGCTGACACTTTACCTGCCTCACCTCCTTTCCCCTCAGAAAGTTATCAGAACAGCTCACTGTTTCTGAAGCCTTAAAGCGGTACATGCGTTGGGGAAGCCTGGTTTCTAGGCCCACCCTGGACCTTACCTGCTTCCTTACTTACAGTGGGGGCTCAAAATCACTGAGGCTAAAGCTCCCTTCCAGCCCTAAATGTCTGGGCGACTAGGCCCTGTTTAAGGCCATATTCATGCCTGCATAGTAAATACGCTCTGGAACAGCCAGGCCCCTTGCCCCTCCCCTTCCTGGCTGGTACCCTCACCTCCGCAGACCTCTCCCACCTAACCAAGGCTGTGACAGGCACAGCACCCTGGACTGGTCAGCCTCAGGGACTCTGTCACCCTGCGGCCTACAGCCTTCAGAGCTCTTTCTGTCCCACACCCTCAGACCCAGGACCAGCTGGAAGCATTTATTCCTTCTTAACGCCTCCCTTGCATGGCTCAAAGTCATCTCAACAGCCTCGAGCGATGCAGAAGGGTCTCACAGACTCAACTAAGGCCTCACCAAGGCTTTGAAGCTAAAGTAAAATGAAAGACAAAAGAATCCCCCAGGATTTTTTTCTTCCCTGAGTTGTTTTAAACCATGTCTGCTGCATTGAATACCACAGACTTATAGCTTGACCTGACCCAACCAAAGCCACCGACTCCCATTGGGCAACTCTGGCCAGTCTAATCCCAACCCCAAGAGCCCAGCCCTTCCTCAGCTCCAGGAAGCTCCAGTGAGGTGACAGGTCTTTGCGGGGAAGAGGCTGAAACCATCCCAACCACAGGGGAAGACCGCCTGATTGGGATGTCCGGGGCTAGGGGGTCTCAGAGGGCTGTTGGATGTGGGGGGAAGAAAAGGGTCCGTTGTCTGCTGAATGTGTTGGGGGATTTCTCTGATAGAATTGGAAAAATGTTCTGTGAAAATAGTGATTGGATTTTTTTTGGAGACCACTTTATAGTTCTCCAGAGACTTCCCCAGACCCTCTTGTTCAGCCTTCATTGAGAACTCCTGCTGGGGACTTAGAACTTTCGGGATGTAGAGTGTTTGTGACCTAGGTTGAGCTAAGGGAATTCGGCCTTGGAAGCAGACAGCCTGAATGGAACTCCAGGGGCTCAGCTGGTTTGCCCTGAGGAGAAGGGACCTCAGATCAGAGCTCATGTGAGAAGAGGATTAGAGGGGCAGGGGACAGCTGCTGGAAAAGCTTGTTAAGAGTGGCTTTTCCTGGGAATGAGAACTTTCCACAAATCCCATTGTGACCCTCCTGGCAATATCACAGTCCCCACATCTGGCAAATACTTTCTGAGAACATCACCCCCATGCCCTGACTCCAGGGCTAGCCCCTCCTGTCTCTGATGTTAGAGACGTCCAGAAAAAAAAATACCCTTGGCTTCTCCCAGCCACACTGCCTCCGAGCAACATGTCCCTGCTCCAGGAAGCTTCTCTTTTATCATTTCCCAATCTCTCCATTTTCTGGTATCTTAATCAGACAGCGATGAATAATAACTCCCAGCTACCCACTTCTGCCAAGGCTTGACATTACACACACACCACATGTTATAAATTGCAAATGAAGTTTATTGTGCAGACACCAAGACCACAGCACTTTAGATGCAGAGCCAGCAAGGTGGGCTATGTACACAGAAACAGGTTTCCCTGGGGGCAGGGCCACGAGAAAGGCGCAGGCTTTGAGATGAGGCCCCCAACAGAGTAGTCGTCAGGAGAAGGACCAGCAAATGGGCAATGCAAGGAGGGGCCAGGAAAGGGGGCATGGCTGGAAGTACAAGCCCAGGCAATGCAGAGTCTTCCCTAGGGCACAGAGGGTGTCACTGGCTCCAACTAATGGGTTTGGAGAGAAGATATTTCAAACATGGTGTGTGGGCATCCCTTTCCTCCAAAGTGCCATCAGAGGTGGATGACAAGGTTTCACCTGCTGTCCACTGGATGTGCAGAGACAGGCTTCTACGTTCTAAAGCGCAAGAGTCAAGAGGGGACCTCCACCCTTATCTAAAAGAGAAGGTCACACTGGAACCATAAGCTTCACCTGAGCCAGAACCACCCTTTTCAGAGCTGGAACCGCCTCTAGAGCCACCTCCAGAGCCATATGCCCCTCCAGAGCCTCCCCCAGAGCCAGAGCCTCCTCTGGAACCCCCTCCAGAGCTGTATCCTCCTCCAGAGACGGAACCCCCTCTGGAACCGCCTCCAGAGCTGTATACTCCTCCAGAGCTAGAATCTCCTCTGGAACCGCCTCCAGAGCTGTATCCTCCTCCAGAGACGGAACCCCCTCTGGAGCCGCCGCCGGAGCCGTAGCCCCCTCCACCGCCCCCTCTGGAGCTTGAGCCCCTGCCTCCAGAGCTGTAACTGCCACTTCTGGAGCTGTAGCCTCCTCCAGAACCGGATCCTCTACCTCCAGACCCATAGCCTCCAAAGCCGCCCTTGGATGACGCGCTCGAAGATATGGTGCTGCTGGTCACAGCTGCGGAGAGAGATGGTGTCCCCATGGCAATTCCGACCACCTCGGCCTGCGTCCTCCCGACACACCCCCCATGGGACAGGAGCCCCCCACTACTTACACACAGTCACGTTGCTACTGAGGTCTCCGGACATCCTGTCAGGAACAGAAAAAAGAGCTCATGGCAGGGCCCTTGGGGTCTGTGTGCAGCGTTCCATAGCTTCCGCCTGCAAGCATGCACCTCGACCACCAGCCACCGGGGCCTTCCAGAGCCCGCTCTCTTCCGTGCTGCCAGATCGCACAGGTGGGCAGGCCCCACGTCTGTCCACACGGCGTAGCAGCCCGAGGCATCTCGACAAGCAAATTCACTTCTGATTTGCAACACAGTTTTGAATTGAAACCCATCGGTCTGATAGTCCGATCCCAAGCCCTGCTAGAAATTTTGAAACGAGGCTGCACTGTGAACATGCAACTCAGAAAGAACTACAACTCTGTACAGCCTCCCTAGTCTACCCTCCTGCCCCTGCCGCCTTGGCTGCATCCGAAATCTTTCCCGCTTCTTCCTGCAGGCGGGGCATAGGAGGCCTGGCCTCGAAGACAGGCGCAGAGCAACAGCCGAAGCAAAGCGGCTCCTCCTTGTCATGCTGGCTTGCTGGTGGCCTGGGGTGGCTTCCCCCTTCCGGTTGCTTCAGCCAGATGAAATCACTGGGGATGCCGCTAACATGGACAAAGGGTTCAGAGAGGGTCTTCAAACAGAGGAGGGAAAGATGCCCCTTGGGAGGTGAGCAAATGATTCAGTTTGTCACGCCAGAAATCTGCACAGAACCGGGTCTGGCACCTGCTGCCGGGGAATAGCCAGCCAGTCAGCACCTTCCAACATGGTCCCCCTGCTCCGGGTCACAAGGTGGAGGGAGAAGGCGCCGTGCACCCTGCTTACCCATAGGCCAATGTTTCAGGCTGTCTAGGACTAACCTGTTTTCACCACATTTTATTTTCTCTTTCGGAAAAGACCAAGATTAACTTGCTGAATTTAATCTGCTTTGATAGTCATTCCGTATTGATAAATCTACAACTCTACACTAATGCTTTGGGACGAGAATGGCTGCTTGAGGAACCTCGCGATGTCAGCTCTCGGCTGTCAGAAGGCCCTGCTCCCCACCCCCCGCCCCAGCTTTCCCTGCCTTGGCCTCCAGCCCTGGTTCTAGGAGAGAGGGGCTTCTGCCTCCCCAGGACCCCCCACCTGCACTCCTCGCCCTCCAGCAGCTTGCGATAGGTGGCGATCTCCACGTCCAGGGCCAGCTTGACGTTCAGGAGCTCCTGGTAGTCGCGCAGCAGCCGGGTCAGGTCCTCCCGGGCCTGCTGCAGGGCATCCTCCAGGTCCGAGAGCTTGCTCTGGGCATCTTTGAGGGCGTGCTCTCCCTTCTGCTCAGCATCCGCAATGGCTTCTTGCACACTCTTACACTGGGAGAGAAGGAGGAAAGGTTTCTGTTGGTCTGGAGAGTAGAGTCTGCCTGGCAGGGGGGCTTGGGGGGAAAATGTGTTTAGGGTGTGGGAAGCCAGACTCACTGGCCCTGGTCATCCCTGGGGCATTGTCTTCCAGTCACCTGTGACTGGACCCTTATGCTTTCCCCGTGATGACCCTTGTCCTCACAACACAGGGCATTATCCCAGTTTACAGCTGCAGATGAAACATGGACTGCTTCACAGAACTTCTGCTGCCTTGGGAGTCGACTCTTTGCCCCACACGATCTCTTCCAAGCTCACGCCCATCCGCTGGCCAGCTCCCTGCCACACCTGCTGCCCCCACCACCACCGCTGGTGCTTAGGGCCCATGCCAAGCGTGGGAGGGGACCCTCTGCCTCCAACCCCCCGCAACCAAATGACCTTGTGCTTTATCTGTCAGCACTCCCTTTCATTTGTGGAAGCAATCCGAAAGGTAACACAGTCCTTCCCTGCACGAATCCTCACTTTGGAACGTCTCTTAGGCCACCATAAAAATTGTTACAAGCCTTAATTGATGATACGCTCGAGATGTTTGAGATCAACATATGCTAGACGAGAATTTCTCAGTTTCTCCTCTTTCTCACACACGCACACATACACACACGCTCACACATTCCCGCCCCCCCCACACACCGACACATGACTTCCCACCCGCCCAAGCCCCACTCGACCCGACCCCTGGAGCCGCACAGCCCTCAGGGCTGTGCCCACCTGCTTCTTCACATGGGCGATCTCCCCTTGCAGCCTCTGGATCACGCGGTTCAGCTCGCTGATCTCCATCTTGACCTCCTTCAGGCTGTCTCCGTGTTTCCCCGCGGTCACCTGGAGCTCTTCATACTGTACGGGAAGAGGAGGACAGTGGCAGCTTGGAGAAAGCCTGGCTGGAGCTAAGGAAAGTCTACTACAGGGCGGGTCAACCAAGCCGGCTTCGTGAGAGGTGGGGGGCTATCTCACATCCCCAAAAGGAGTCGGTGCCATTCTTAGTTGAGGGCAGTTGTGGTCCCGTGGACACTCTTGCTTGGGAATGAGGCCCAACTTCCATTAGACAAAGGCACCTGTCATCTCACTGGCCACTTCTGGCCGAGGTGAAACCCAGCTTGTTCAAGCTGTGGCTCTCTCTGCTCTCGCGTCCTTGCCTTGCTGTGGTACAGCGCCTCGGCCTCGTCCTTGCTCTTCCGGGCGATCTCCTCGTACTGGGCGCGGACCTCAGAGATGATGCTGTCCAGGTCCAGGCTGCGGTTGTTGTCCATGGACAGGACGACGTTGGTGTCGGTGATAGTCTGCCGGATCTGGGACAGCTCCTGCAACACAATGGGAGGTCTGGCCATGGCTTCCCTGCCCACAGCCAAAAGCGGTGAGGAGGCAGCCCCCTCCCCAGTGTTAGGGAAACACAGACACTCAGACGAAGCTGGGTGGGATACGATGGCTGGGAGAAAGCGAGATCACCACCCATCTTAGGCCTCTGCTAAGGGGATGCAGAGAATTATGGGAGAGGCATCTATTTCTGATCTCCCTGCTGTCTAGCCTCCACCATTTAGACAGTGTTGATAAGTTTGGTGCCCCCAGAAAGAAGCCTGTGGATGACAAATGTTTCGGAAGATATGTGTACACATGGACACGGAGGGGAGGTCTGAAGTACATGAGACATGGGGATGGGAAAAGGACGGCTCTCTTCCTAAGGGCAGCTGGACACTGGAGGAATGGAGTGAAGGGATAGTGTCCCGGGTTTCCCGAGCCTTCACTCCTGTGACATCAGAAGAGATAGTTCCTCTCCTCCAAGACCTGCACCCCAGAAACCCCTAGTAGGCTGGAGTGGTGGCAAAGTGGGAGTCAGCCAGTCCATAAACCCCACTCATCCCCCCTTTTTGCCCATTGAGAAGGACTGCTTTGGTAGGAAGAGTGGGAAGCAAGGGGCTTTCCAGGAGCAGCCTCCTTACCGCATCAAACAGGAATTTAAAGAACTCAATCTCCTGGGTCAGCACGTCCGTCTTGGCCTGTAGCTCCACCTTGGTCATGTAGGTATTGTCCACATCCTGCAGAAAACGTCAGGGGCCTCTGGCGACACTCACGCACGGCTCAAGGTATGGGCCCCACACTTTCTGTCCCTCTCTTCCACCCAGTCCCTGTCAGCTGCTGTCCCACATCCCAGGCACCTCAGGTGAGCCATGTCTCCATGGGGCGTCGTTTGGCGCGGAGTCCACAGTGCACCTCGACTGGGGGCCCCCGCCCTCGTCCACTGCTCACCTTCCCCAAGACCATCAGAGCTCTGGCGGGACGAGCTTTGTCAACCATTCTCTCCCTCCTGCTTGAGACACTGTGTGTTCCCACTACAGGGCCCAGTGCCTGTTAACAGCCCTCAACTCTCCCATGGCGTCCGTCCATCCCACCTCTCTGGAACTTCTGTGGATTTTACACCAAAGCTTCTGCAGGAACCGGCCTGAGAAGCCACACTTCTGCCTTCTAGCCCAAACTCGTCAGCACGACCAACAGCATCTGTTAGCATCCTAAGGGATGTCCATCCCTTCCTCAGCTCTTTAGAAGAAAACGGAAGTGCTTTCTGTTTGCGTCTTGCACAGCCCGCCGTAAGCTTTAAGGAGGTTATCGGTAGAAATGCTCCAGCAGCTTGAACTGCAGACACGTTTGTTTTCAAGAGAACCAGCGGTGCACATGCCTCATCCTTTCCTCTGGTTGCTGCTGTTTCCACTCAGAGTTGTACTCCAGCCCGTCTGCCTGGATCCAGTGGGCTTCTGAAGCCCCCTCAGTCCCACCCAGCCGTGACATTCTCTTGCTCACCTTTTTAAGGGTCACAAAATCATTCTCGGCGGCTGTGCGCTTGTTGATTTCATCCTCGTACCTGTGGGGATCCGGGGACACAGCTGTTAGATTCGTTCTACTTTGTTTACTTTTTTCTTTCCCCTTTCCTACTGGACTCACCCCCAAATCCTCCACTCTCTAAGAGTATGGAACACTCCTTCACTCTCCAAATGCTAACTATGATGTCCCAAATAAGGATGCTTTTTATAAATTAACTCCCAAACATGTGAAGAAAACACGATCTCTGAAGCCCTCAATGTCTTCCTCACAAAGAACAGGCACACACAAATCATCACCACAAATGCAATGGGGACATGAGGGGCCTCCTGGGGGAATGATCGGATGGCTACAGTCAATATCCATTCAGTGTTTACTCGGCCACCTACTTCTTCTTAAAATCCTCAACGAGATCCTGCATGTTGTTCAGCTCTGAATCTTGGGATGTCCGTTCTGCAGAGAGCGTATCCACGTACGTCTTCAGTTTGGCAATGTACGCTTGGAAGATGGGCTCCAGGTTAGTGGTGCGGGTGCCCACGTCCAGCTGCTGCAGCAGCTCCCACTTGGTCTGCAGCACCTGGTTCTGCTGCTCCAGGAACCGCACCTGCGGGGACCAGAGGAAGAGCACGGGAGCTCTGGATTGCCCTTCCCACCGGCGAGCCTCACTTGCCAGAGGCAGCTCTGATCCTGCTTCGGGACATAAAGAAGTCTACGCGGCTTTGTGCTCACAAGCCGGATGCCGGATCCAGCCCAAGCTCCCTGCCTCCACACTTGGAAAGTTCTACAGACTCCTAATGTGACATCTGGCACTTTCCATGCAGAGAACTCTTTCTCCTACTTCACCGCCCACTATCTTGTTTGCAGCTGCTCCCGAGACTCCAGGCCATTTCCCTCTCCCATCCTAGTTGAATTCCCAGCAAAAGTCCTATAAAGTTTTGGGCAAACCAAAAACAGGCGTCCACTGGCACTGCCCCTAAAGGTGCTGAGTGTGCGAGCACTGCAGGGCAGGGCTCCTCGGTCTGATTTTTAAGAGCCTCATAAATTTCTTGGGCAAGTTCATCTGCCTTGAAGTAGGACTAAACCCTGTAACGCTCGAAAGTGACCCCAATAAAGAATTTATAGGTCACAAAACTGAGCATGCTTCTCTTGAAGGCGGGAATTTCACTCAACCCCAAGCAGGTTCAGCTTTCCAGAACTTAAGAGAGTAATGACTTCCAGGGAAGGAAAGACTATCTCAGAAGATGTCTTTCCAACTTCTTCCTTCTGACACCTGCTGCCTCTTGGCCTGAACTCCTCAGTCCATTACCTGTCTATTTCAGTTTTTCCCACGATTTTCCGAATTTTCCATAAATCTTACTTATTTAGGCTGAAACAGTGAAGCCCAAGGCATACTTAATTTCTAGCTGCAGACTGTTTCAGAAGACGCAGCCCATGAAGCCAGCATCTTTGCCATTTGGGAAATAAGCCAGGCTAGTTTGACCACACCAAGGCCTCCTAAAAGAAGTGACTCTGAGCTGCTTCCTCTCCGGTGCGTAGTGGAAGCGGGGCATCCTGAGCATCGGACGGAGCCAGCTTCTCGTGACTCACCTTGTCGATGAAAGAAGCAAATTTGTTGTTGAGTGTCTTGATCTGCTCCCGCTCCTGAGCCTTCACGTTCTGGATCTCTGGGTCCACTTTCACGTTGAGAGGCTGCAGGAGGCTCTGGTTGATGGAGACCTCGTGGATGCCTCCGCCGGGGAATTCTTCAGGCCCAATGCTGCCAAAACCCCCAAAACCTCCAAAACCTCCAAAGCCACCGCCACCTCCAAAGCGGCCTCCGCCAAAGCCACCGCGTCCAAAGCCACCTCCACCGAAGCCACTGCCTCCAAAGCCACCTCCACCGAAGCCACTGCCGCCTCCAAAGCCACCGCCTCTGCCACCAAATCCAGCACCGGCGCCAAAGCTTCCACCTCCTCCGGCCACACTAATAGAGATGCTCTTGGTGCCTCCGAGGCCGACAAGACTCCGACTGCCAAAGCCGCCACCGCCGTAGACCCCTCCGCCACCACCATGGCGGCTCAAGCAGGAGAAGCTAGAGGCCGATCTCCGGCTCCCACCGGAGACCACGGCCGAGCCGCTGCTGAAGCCCCGGAACCCTCCTCCTCCTCCTCTTCGAGATCTGCACGAGATCTGACAACTCATGACGCCTCTGCCCAGTGAGGAAAACTGAGGTTTCTGAGACGAGTTAAGGCTGGAGACTACGCTCTGCTGTCGGGAGACTGTCAGGGTCCCCCCCTTTTATACCTGCCAATGAGGTGTCAGTGTGCATGGGTGTGGACACACTTGTGCATGGGTTTGGTCTCCCTGGAAGCTACGCCTGGTTAGTGATTATCAAGCTAATAGCCATTAAAAATCTACTAATCAGCTCCATCCCAAAACTTGCTTTGACTGCAAACTCCTCCTGTTTATCTGGGCATCTGTCATGCAATTCGATTTTTGTGAAATCATCAAAAGAGGAGATCAGGACGTGGGTTTCTCAATCAGAAAAAAAAAAAAAAAAAGACCTTCTGCAGAATGTTGTTCCCTGCTCTGGACCAACCCAAAGGAGGGCAGCTACCACCGGGCCTGTGCCGGCTTGCCACCCGGTGAGGCTGATGAAAGAGGTGACAGGCTTATTAACTATGGGGCCCCTCAGTGGCAGCTTTAGAGTTCTTGCTTCTCCCTCTGCTCCAGGGAGAGTGTCCACAAGTAATTTTGTGGAGTACAAAGTAACAGGGGCAGGTATGCATGCCCTTACAGAAAGAAGTTGGCCTAGGATGCTTCAAAAAAATTGGCATTTTTCAAAATATCTTGACTCCTTCCCATACATACCACACCAGGAGAGCACAAGAGTCAGTCACTGAGAGGAGGAGAATTTTCTTTCTTGTAACTAGAAGTCCTCATATTTATCAACTCTGTCACTTACCCACATGAAAACCCAAAGGATGAGGGACTTAGAGAAAAACCTCTCTATTCCTGGGTCTGTCCGACTCTGAGCACCCAGCAAGAGGCTGTCATCAAAGGCTTTCCATGACTCCAAGGTCTGAGTGTCTATTGATGTAACCAGTCAGTAATCATGTATTATCGGGTGTTTCTGCTAGGCAGCCGGGAAGTCCGACTTCTCAAGATCACCAGGGACGGACGAATACCAGAAAACCCATCGAGTCACCAAAAGCAGAGAGCATCCACCCCTAAACTCAATCGCAGTCCTTCCTTTGCCTGTGTGGCCAGGCATGTGAGGACTGGAATGGAATTTAAGGTCAAATGGTCTAGGTGTGAGCCCCAATTTGCGATTTCCAGGCTCTGTGACTTTGAATTCAACGTTGAGGCTCTGTACTCTTAGCTATAAAATGGGAAATTCACACAAAGTGTTTTGAAAACCATGACACGATACAAATGTTAGGTATCACTACTATTTTGGGTGAAGCAAAGCTATCTCCTTCTCTTTTCTGGTGCTAAGGTCGTGCATTCCACGTAGCCCATGCGTTGCAGAACCAGGATTTCTCAGGGCCCAGGACAGAGTGAGCAGAAAATAACATAAAAATCATACATTTGAGTTTAAGTCTCAGTTTCATCGTATTTTAGTTAAATGACCCTGGATCATTCAAAATGCTCTTTGAGCCTAAATTTCCTCACTTCCAAAAGCAAATAAGAAGAATATGGCTATTGTAAAAAATAGAGCAGAGCACGTGGCATGTGCTAAACACAGTTCCTAGTTAGTAGCAGAAACTCAGAAAGTGTCATGTTCCTTCTTACATTCCCTCCCCCGCAATCCCCAATCCTGTGATTGGAGCAGGGATAAGGGTGGAGAACAGGGAGCTACCCGCTCGTGCTACTTGGTTTGCAGTAAGAAAATGCTGAAGGAAGCAAACCCATGTGTCTCCTTGATTTTTTTCCCCCAATCTGGCTTATATAATCATAATCAGGCAAATCAATCCTAAGGCTGAAAGCTTTGGAGAGAACCTCAATTCAAAATCAATTGCGTCCTTATCTGTGGATATCTGAGCACCGCCCTAATTGTCCATTACTCCAGCATGACTATGCCCAGGCCACGCCAGCCACAGGCGTCTCAGTCCCTCTGTGAAGGAAAGGAAGGGACATTTATGGAGCATCTGCTATGCCCCAGGCTTGTGCCGGGCACACAGTCTGCCTACGTTACTGCTCTATGATTCTGCTTTCACTCCAAGTCTCCCTTCCCATTGTCTCCACTGGGCGTCTGCCCTTTCTAGACCCATTTGCCAGTTTTTAAAAGTCAAGTTCAAGAAGGAGAGTCCTCTTCTCTTGAAATGTGGAGGGTAGAATTAATGCAACTTTGATATCATACACCATTTTACTTCCATACTCTTAACCTTACCTTTTACGTAACCTCCAGGTGCTTAAATATCAGATAACATTTTATTTCCATATTTTTAAGCTTTACCTTTTATATCACCTCGGTGTGCTCGTCCAGATAACATGTCCCGCATTCGCTAAGGGAGCGCGGTGGGAGTGGAGACTCAGGTCTGCCTGTGATTTGGCGGCTGACTTCCCCTGTGATCCTCAGTGCCTTTACCTATAAAATGGGAACATTTGCCCCGGATCCCCCACTACCCCACAAGGATATCGATCTGTTGGTGTAATGGGTTTTAGGCTTTACTGCCTCTGATAACAGAAGAGGGATCATCCTGTAGGACGAAATCTTTCTTTCAACAAGCTGCTGGCAAGCGCAGACCCCTAAACACTTTCCTCCTAAGCGTCAAAAGCCTCTAACGTGGCCAGTGGAGCAGAAAAGCAAGCCCCCGCTGTGAAGGGAACTGTTCAGCCCCTGAGAAATACACATGGACGCAGAGGGCAGACTCTCCTGGTAGGACTGGATCCCCCCTGCCCACAATCCCTTGTACCTCTCTCACAGCCCGTCACGTCCTCCTTGTGCTGCAAGGAGCCACGTCCCCGGATGTGAGCTTGGGTCGCATTCATCTTTACCCCAAACCTCCAACCCCTCAGCACAGAGCAGTCACTCAGAGAATAAGCCTAAGGATCCAAAAATCATGCTTAGGGTTTGGGGTTGGGAATTGGCAGCCTTCCCTGACACGGGAATGTGATGTGAGCAGCGTTTGAGTCTTTACAGCCTGCCCTGCACCTGTTCCCCAAAGATCCCACCTGGACCTTGTCTCCGGCTTCTGACTCACCCTTATCAAGGAGGGGCTCCCCTCCACCTGCCAGCAACGTGAGTCCCTCCTTCCAAGGACTCAAAGCATCGCTGAACCAAGCTGCTGAAACCAAGTGCTTGGATTTCAAAAACAAAACAAACCGCAAACCCTCCTCTTCCAGCCCCAGCAGCTGAGTTCAGGGTGCTCTAGGGGCTAACAGTCAACAGAGCCCAATAACATCAACAGCTCAGAAAGCACACAGGCTGGAAACCAGCCACCCACAGGCCAGCCTGCCGCAGAGACCCGTAAAGGCAGCAGATGTCCTGTCCCGGTCCCTGCACTGGCTGCTAAACAGGGTACTCTCCGTCAAAGTGTCCGGATCCTGCTCCAAAGCCTGGCGGCTCCGGGGCCAAGGGAAGGGGGGACAGGAGGCTCCCAGGCTCCCAGGAGAAGCCACTTGCTCAATATCTCCCCTGGGACACTGGATTGTCAATGATTATCTTAACCCCGCTCACTCAGTCACTCGTCCCAGGGTCATTCTTTGCAGCCCCAGACCTCTCCTTTCTTGTTCTGTCCTTTTTTGGCTTTTTTATTTGACTCCTTTTTCTTTTTAGAGCCACGAACCGCACGGCTACTGATTTGAAGGTGTCCTGGCCAAACTGGTGTAACTGAGACGCCAAGCTGGTGGGCAGCCAGGCACCCAGAGCATGAAAAGCCCCACACTCTGTTGTGTGGACTCCGTTTGGGAATGCAGAGTCCTTGGAACATAGGACGTAACAGGCTTATCAGGAAATCAGAGTGTGCCCACTGCTCGGAAGCAGCACAGACCCCAGCAACAGTCGGATAAGGGCAGGGACGCTGCCGGGGCCACAGCAGGGCCTCATCGCATGCTGCTCGGACCAATGAAGCACACCAGCAGTCCTGACACGCAGCCTCCAGCACAGGGCCTGACGCAGCAGGCACTCGGCACCGTCACCTCCTTTCCCTCTGCTGTGGCCATGGAGGTCACACGCAGTTCTCATTTTCTATTTGGGAATTTTCTAATTCCCAGGAGATCTGCATCAGAAAATGGGAAGTTACCCCTCCCTGTTTCATTCTCCACGGCGTCAGGGCACAGGCTCAGTGCATGGCTGCGTGAACTCAGTTCTCTCGGGGCTACCTACAGCTCGCGGGGACAGGCGTCTGGGTGCTTCCATGCTGTCTGGTTCATGATACCCCTCTGACATGTCTGCCTCTGTGTTCTCACCTGCAACACGTCTTCACTCACAACACGGAGAGCCAGAAATGGGTCTTCATGGAAAGTTCTTGTCCTTCCCAGCCCCAACCCTCATTCGGGCCTGTTTCCCAGACCATGTTTCCCCCCATGCTGGCACTAATGTTCTTTCTCTTGCCCGTTAACTGTAGAGCCACCGCAGCGTGGAAGGACAGACAGCTGTCAGACAGTCCATTCCACCCTGGTTGTGATTTCAGAAAAGTAAGGGCGTCATAGAGACACCACTCAGGCCTTCCTCACAGTTCAGATATTCCTCCAGCCCACCCCAGATGTAATGCTGCCTCCTTCTTCCCCTTCCCCTCACCCTCGGGGTGCCTTCCCGCTATGTCGGCTTTACACGGCTGTCATTCGCCCTCGGCTCCTCTACCTGGACGCCTGCCGGTCCTGCAGCAGTGCCCCTGTGCCGAGCTGTCAGACCACACCTGTCCTCCCACCCCTAGCCCCTGCCTCTCCCCTCCCCATCATTAAAGCTGCCCCCATGTGACCTATTTCAAGGCTCCCTGTGTTGGCCTGACTGCGGATAATGGTAGGAGGAGGCAGGAGAAGAAACCTCCCCCTCAAAAAAACGAGAGAGAGAAAAGCATGAAAACAAATGGAATTGTGGAAAACCAAACAAATCACCTCTTATTTCAAGAGATTCCTAGCAGCATTGTCCACAACAGCTAAATCGTGGAAGGAGTCGAGATGTCCTTCAACAGATGACTGGATTAAGAAGTTGTGGTCCATATACACAATGGAATATTACTCAGCTATCAAAAAGAATGATTTCTCAACATTTGCTGCAACATGGACGGCACTGGAGGAGATAATGCTAAGTGAAATAAGTCAAGCAGAGAAAGACAACTATCATATGATTTCTCTCATCTATGGAACATAAGAACTAGGAAGATCGGTAGGGGAAGAAAGGGATAAAGAAAGGGGGGGTAATCAGAAGGGGGAATGAAGCATGAGAGACTATGGACTCTGAGAAACAAACTGAGGGCCTCAGAGGGGAGGGGGTGGGGGAATGGGATGGACCGGTGATGGGTAGTAAGGAGGGCACATATTGCATGGTGCACTGGGTGTTATACGCAACTAATGAATCATCGAACTTTACATCGGAAACCAGGGATGTACTGTATGGTGACTAACATAATATAATAAAAAAATTTAAAAAAAAAAAGAGATTTCTGCTCCTCGGTGTAGCAACAAAGCTCTTCCAGATGCTTTCAGACCTATGGCTCCGGGCTGCCTCATTTGGAAGGAACAGCCAAAGAGCTTGCCTCTGGATGACCTGCTTGCCCAGGAATTTTTATTAAGAAAAAAAAGATAACTGTTCAAAATTCTCTGCCACCTTTTTTTTTTTCACATCGGAAACCATGGGTCTTCCAAACTCTTCTTTAAGAACCTTTTAAACCTTAAGAAAAGCTAGTGAAATCATTGCTAATTAAACAGCAAATGACTAATAGGACTAATACAGGCGTTCTTTCTGGCGTCACGTTCGTGACACGAACTAGAGCTGCATGAGCCACGGGCACACTCACAGCCTGCCAGGTGGTCAAAGCAGTCTGTGTGCGTCTATTTAGCAGTACTTTTATGAGGGAAGCTTTGTGACAAACTGGGAAGAGCCTGTTCAGTTGTAAAGGTCGAGCCCCTCTGCCTGCAAGTGACTGTGTGACCATGGCATGTCCTCCTCCTGCCAGGCTTCCCCTTCCTCCCCTGTGGGCTGAGGGGCTTGGAAACCAAGAGGACTGGGAAGAACGTTGCAAGTGGAGTCAGAGGATCTACATCCTCCTTGCAGCCCTGGGACCGACTGCCTCTAGGACCTAGGGGCAGCCCTCCGCCTTTCTGAGCCTTGGTTTTCCCATCTGCAAAATGGACGTGCTGCAAAACAGAGCCGGAAGGATCCCTTCAGCTCAGGAGTCAGTCTGTGCTTCAAAGGGACATGAAGAAGTGAAGCCCTGCGAGCTGGGGCAAACTCCGGGAGAACCTGGAGAACAAAACGTGCAGACCCAGACCTTCGTTGATTTTCTCACTGAAAATAAAGAAATGACAGGAGGGGAGGGGAGGGGAGGAAATGGCAGCAGCAAGGCAGACAGAGGGAAGCCGGAGAGGAAGGAGAAGGTCAAACAAGTATGGCTTCGGCTGGAGAAGGAGAGCTTTGGTAGCAGGCAGGAACCGAGATGCCCCTGCAGGCTTGGCCAGTTTGGATCTGAGAGGCGTGATTTCCTTCCGTCTTGAGCACCACCCCCACCCCCACCACCCCCACCCAGAAGCTCCTCCAGTTTATATCTCTGTGTTTCAGAGATGTCTAGAAATAGAGCTGGTAATAATTAGTTGTGTCTTTGAAATAGCATTTCGCCACCTCCAAACGCCGGGCACAGCAGCTAAAACCTAGATCTGCCGCTTCTCCTTCCCTTCCCTGTCCTGGGCATCAGAGCTCACCAGCAGCCCTGGGAGCAGCAGAGAACTTTGCCTCTCCTTTTGGGACCCCACATGAGTGAGTCAGAAAAATTTTAAGAGAAGTCCGTCGGTCGGAGATTTGGAGCCCTTGGGATGTGAAATCTCCAGGCTCTCTCTCCTCCTTTGGGTGGAAATAGCTTTGCCGTTTCTGGCATTTGTCTGGCTACTCATTGGCCTGGGTTTGCGGGCTTCAGTGCTGTCTCTCTCCCATGCAGAGCAAGAGCCAGAGACGGGACTGTCACAGGACCTCCCGACAAAGACCCTTAGGAGCAGAACCGGCAGTGGAGAGTCTGTATGGAGCCCACCTTCCCCACCAGGCCTCTAAGTCGCATTTCAGCTGGCCCTTAGACCCCAAAGGGTAATATGTTGACCGTTTCCCGGGCCCCATGTTTCAGGGAGGCTCCCAGGCAGCCGCGCCCTCTGGTCAAGGCCTGTCCTCCGGCGACCGCTTACTCTATCCATGCAGTTGGCTCAGGATCCGTACGACGGAAGTCCCCAGAGGACCAGGATGATGTCCATACTTCTCCCTGTAGGTTTAGCTCCAATGCTTGTCACTATTAAACAGAAACAATGCTTCTCTGGTAAGAAAGAGAGATGAAAATGACAGAATTTTATGTTGGGGATGTTGTGGTAGGGCTGTCTAGGCAAGCCCAGGACATCTTCTGATGCCCCGTACCATGTGGGCGCTCACCTAGACAGCAGAAAGGAGGGCAGGAGCCACCAAGCAGGGCTTCCTGGGGAGCAGGAGTCACAGCAGCTGGAGGCACTGACCACGGAGGGGACGGGGTGGTGCGTCCACCTGGTTTGGCCTCCTTGGCAGGACCTCAGTATCTCCCCTCTGCATAGGACTTTGTCCTTTATTAGCGGGTTGCTTTCCCATCCCTCATTCTATTCCCCAGGGTGTGGTATGAGACGAGGAAACTGAGGCATGGAAGGGTTTGCTGTAAGGACACAGGCCTCGTGCCCAGGACACACGCTGTTGTTCATCGCAGGGATTCCCAGTGTCTCTCCAGACACCAGAGGGCCAATCGTTTGGACCGGCCGCCCTCCTGGCTCCTCCCCACACATCCCACGTCCCCAAGGAGAGCCTGCTCCGTCTGAATCCCCCTTTGCTGGAAAGCTTTTCCGATTGACCCAGGCGTGCCCACCCCCCCAGCACTGCGCTCCCGCACTCTGCAGCACCTGTGCCTTGTTCCCCTCACTGGTTTACTGCACCCCTTTCTCGAGTGGTCACACCGTGTTTGCCCATCTCAGCGCACAGACTCCCAAGCTGGGTTCTGAAGCATGAGACCATGGCGGGGCTCTGGGCAGTGCTTGCAAAGCTGCGTTCTTACAAAATGCTCGTGTGGGGCTGTGCAGTTTCACTAAGGAGACGGGGTAAAGCTCTTCCGGAGTCGCTCCGGGACCCATGACCCAAATATGCTGACACACCACTGTCCTGAATTGATCTCACTTCCTTGTGTCTCTTGCCGCCTGCGCCAGGCCTTGACTCCCAGAATTGGATTCCACACTCGATGTTGCCCAAATGTGCTGACGGACTCGTCTCTCTCAAGCCACTGCTTCGCAGCGGCACATGGGGGCCGAGAGAAGAGGCCTTTGCCAGGTCAGCGTGGTCAGGGTTTCTGTTCACACTCAAGGGGGTGGAGACAGTGGGCAGGGAGCAAGGAGGAGGGGAGGTGCATGTGGGCGGAGGGGTGGGGGGGCGGAGAAGGAGGATGACAGATCATCAGATAACAGTGTGAGAAAGAGGAGTGGTCTTCTCCCTCCTCCCGCCTCCCTGAAAATGGGTGTGTCACCAACTAGAAAGGACAGGGCAAATCTCAGCCGCCTTCTCCTCCCTTCACAGAGTGAATTCAGCTCGCAAGCCCTGTGTTGTGTTACTGCAGGAGACAGCAGGCACGAACCAAGGGTCTCGCTGAGAACAGGTTTCAGAGGCCCTGGAGCTGCTGTCTTTGGGCACAGAGGTTCTGGCATAGCAGTGCTCCGAGGGCAGTGCTCCAGGCCAGTGGGAAATGAGTAAATCAAGGCTGTATCAGGGCCACTAAACCCCCTGGGGGAATGGGTCTCAGCACTTGTGGGGAGGCTGGGAGCTAAAGAGTGCCCTGGGGGCTGGAGGGCCTTCCAGGGGCAGACACTAGGGTGGCCGTGACTAGATGAGTGACTCCCCCTGGGAGGACTAGAGCAGGGCTGCAAGAATGCAGGGAGTGAGGAGCCTGTCCCGCTGCTAATCTCAGTGCTGTTGAAAGAAGTGCCAGGCTGTCTCCACAGAGTTTTAATAGCTCCCACACCCTTGGGGTTTGATGTCTTACTCACCAGGTGCCCTCCTCCCGTATTTTCCACTTCCCTGCTTCCCTAGAGCAGTAGCTGGGAGATTGGGTTTAGTTTGACCCCCAGGATGACCCTGAACCTTCCTAACCCTTGCTCCCGCAGAAAGTTCCTACAGCCCCAGTCCCCACATAGACCCTGGTGTGGGTCTGGCATCGTGGCTCTCCTAGGAGCAAACTGTTTCCCAGACAGTGACCTGGAGAATGTCATCGTCCAGCCCTCACACTGCTTAGATGGTTTTTCCTGGAAAAACAGGCTTTCCCTTTGCCTTAAAACTCTGACAACCACCTTGGGGGGGGGGGGGCGTAGTGTCCACCAGCTTCTCCTGAGAGCCTGGGAAGGGAGTAATGCCAGGCAGTGGAGGGAAGGGATTTAGGTTAAGCTACTGCTGAGGCCGGGAGATGGCAGAGGAGATGGCCTCACTGGGGTTTTCAGCAACAGCACTTGGCTCTCTGCTTGGTGCTGGGGAAAGCAGCCTCCCCCGTACCCGGGCAGACCCGGGGTCCTTCAAAGGACTGGGAGGGCAAGGCTCCTTATCAACCTTTGTGAGGCTCCTGGTGGGGAAACAGCATGAGAAGGAGCTTCTGAGACTGGGTCCAAGGCCAAGCTGCCCTGCTCTAACTGGGTGGTGGAAGCACTGCCTTCCAGAACTGGGCCTTTGGGGGCTCTTCCTATCCCTTCGGTCTTCTCCTCGCCCTCTGCCTCCGTGGAAAATGTGACCACAGTCTCCCAACAGAAAAGATTCTGAGGGGGGCGCCTGGGTGGCTCAGTCAGGTAAGCGTCTGCCTTCGGCTCAGGTCATGATCCTGGGGTCCTGGGATCGAGCCCCACATTGGGCTCCCTGCTCAGCAGGGAGTCTGCTTCTCCCTCTCCCTCTGCCTACTGCTCCCCCTGCTTGTGCTCTCTCTCTTTCTCTATCAAATAAATAAATAAAATCTTTAAAAAAAAAAAAAAAGGAAGACAAGATTCTGAGGGACTCTGTGTTCAGGGGGAGAAAAGCTATGATGATAAATGACCCTCACATGTAATACACAAAGGCCACATCACACGCTGGTTAAGGACATGGATGTGTGTCACACGCCTACAGTGAATCCCAGCTCCACCACTTACCAGCTCCGTGACTTTAAAAGGGCTACCTTCCCTTTCGTGGTCTCTATTTCCTCATCTGTAAAGTGGGCATGATGGTGGTCTTTACTTCAGAGAGTTGATATGAAAATAAAGGAAATAATGCATGTGGCGCTTAGCACAGTTTCCAGCAGGAAGCACATGGTTCTGTTTTCCCATTGCCCACAGAAGTCACAGACGTCTAGAAATGTCAACATTGCGGTAAAATAAAATAAAAACAACATCACCACCCAACCCTGCTCTCGAGCCCACTGCCCGGTCCCCTGCTCCCTGCAGCTCCTGTCGCTTCCCCAGCTGGGTCCCCACTGGGGAACCGATACTGGCAGTCGGCTCAGCCCTGCTCGGGTATGAACCAGCCACTCCTTGCGGAGCTAGTGGTATCGGTTCTAGAATATGAAACTGCCCCATGGATGAGTACTTCTTTTAAAAGGAAGATTCTTGAGTGTTCCAAGACCTGTAAGAATGAGCCATAGGGAAGAACCTTGGACCCTAAGGAAGCAGCCTTCTCCAGGCACCCCAGCTATGTGGCTGCCCACCGGCCCCGCCCCACACTCAAGGGCTTTCTCCAAGAACAGTGGTCGTGATGCGCCCTCCCCGTAACAGTTCAGATCACCCTCACAGATGTCACTTCGCTTTCACAATCTGAAGTAAGTAGGGCAGGTGCTCTTATGCCCACTTCGCACATGAGCAAACTGAGCCTGTAAGGTCATAAGAGATGTGCCTGAGGTCACCAGGTGAGTAATATGGCAGACTTAGGACTTGTACCAACGTCTTCAGGCTCCACATCCCTCTGTGAGCCCCACTTCTGCTCACTCCACCCTCTTCTGCCTAATGCTTGCTCCCCACACAGAGATTTGAGGAGAGTGCTCTGCCCTCCTCTGAAAGGCTCTCCGCTCTGTTCCAGGCTCTGGATTAACAGCTCAGAAACAGGTTAGAGACCACCCCAACTGATGCCTTCATTTGTAAGGAGAAACTGAGTTCAGTGACCTGTCAAGGTCCCGTGACACAAGAAGAACCCAGCCCAGCAGCCCTGCCACTGACCCACCTACCCCTGACAGCGTGGAATTTCCAGCCAGAAAAGGCTTCAGGTAAACCAGCTGTGAGGGCTTAATAGATACCACAATCAATGCTCAGTTACCCACAATGACGGAAAATAGGAAGTAAACAGGAGTTGTGTCCTTTCCAGGCTGTTAAATCTTTCATTGCAACACTTCCCCCAGGATGTTAAGGCATCAAACCGCCTGCTCCTTCCTGTTCACACCTCTGTGGATGGCCCAGGAAGAGGCTAATAGGTTGGGTCCGGCAGCAAGATCATCCAACCTTCACTCCATCAGACCTTCAACAACCACAGGCTGGTGATTGTCCTACCACGGGATAGTCTGCATTTCTTGCCCTGGTCCTGCCAGGTACAGTCCTCCCTGTGGTGGCACGTGGCAGGTCACATGTGCCAATGAGATGGCGTGAGGCTCCTACCACACAGCCTTGCCTCAAAGGCTGATGTCCTCACCATGGAAACCTTGTTTATGCATTATCAAGCCAAGAGAGAGGATTACTGAGGAGAAGGCAGCCAAAACTGGGCGCTTCCCCTGGAGCCCAGAGGAGTTTCTCCAATCCCAACACACCCTAGCAGTGAGCACAGTGTGAGTGAAGATACTCGAATGTCAACCTGCGAATGTTGATGAGGAATGGTTTCAACTGCAGGAACAACTGCAGGAACATCTCAAGCTTTCTTCTGGGACACTGAGGTAGCACACGCTGTTTTTTACTTGCCCAGAATATTCTTCCAGTTCCACCAGGTATAGAACAAAAGGGAATCAACTGTGCTGACAACAGGAGAAATTTAAGGCTGGTAATAAAAGGGGCTAATCAACTACCCTGTTGCATACAGAGTAGGAATGAGAGTAGAAGACCCACCCGTCCCCACACCCCTTCTCACCTTCCAAATAACTGAAGTTAATTAAGAATACCTCCATTTAGCTAGAGGAGGGGCAAGATGGCCTCACCTCAGTCCTTGCCTCAGGTACACCCCATCATGAACAACCCATGCTCAAGGATTGAATTCTGGCATTTTCTCAACTGAACAAACAAAAATGTTCTCCAAATCACCTATCCAATCAGTTCAAACCAAGATCACACTTTGATACCTTCTTAAATAAAGAGTCAAAATATTCTGAAAGTTGAATCTGAGACTTGGAGAAGGAAGAGATGAAGAAGAATATGGAGGATTTGGGGAGATTATGGGGGAAGGAAGAAGGAGATCTCAAGGTTGGAAGTGGTTCCATTCACAGTTGACTCTCTCCTGAAGTACCCTGGCCTTGGGAAAGGCCAGTCTACTCATGTAGCTCTGGTGGAAATTAAGTTGTCATCTCACGGGGCAGTTCCTACCACCATCAGACAACTGGACAGGGGTGAAAGATTTTCTTCAGAGGGACCCTTGTCACTGCCAAGCAAGAACAGGTCTCACTCTCTTCCTTCAACAATGGTGTGGTCCATCTTCAGTGAAAGTGACCATCATGCCCACCCTTGGTCATCTTTGATCTCCTTTCAAGTCCTTCCTTCGCCTCAGTTCTTGCCCCTGAGTTCACATTAGCTTTGCAGAGAGTCACACAAACTTTCCAAATGCTCAGGATTGAGCACCACACTGCGGGGAGACCTTTTCCCCACTACCAGAGGCTCTCTGGACCAAGAAGGATTTAACTGCTTCCTTACGTCTTCATGACTAGCAGAACAGAACCCAGAAAAACGTCTTTTTATTATTCCCGAGAACTTTCTGAAATACTCGAATTGCATGATCTTCACCCTCACTGCGCCTGGGAACAACTGCCTTGCGATACCCAATACAGGTCCCATCGTGGTGTGTAAAGGAGCCTTTTACCAGCAGAGTTCACCCTGTACTGCTTAGACAGAACTCACAGAGCCTATTGACAGATTGGAAACTGGGCGTGGGCATGAGGGAGGAGTGGGAATAACCCAAGGTGAACCTGGGAAGGTCATAAGTTGACTAAGACTGCTCCATTTTTCTGATAATGGATGTCAGGGAGTGCCACATTCCCTCCAGCAGATATGGGAGGAGCAACATAGTGACACAGAGCATCCTAGGGCAGCTTGGGTATCCATCCTTCCAACAAACACCAAAAATTGCTGGCACCACCCAAATATCTTGGGGGTATCTTCACCCTCCCTTTCATCTGGCACAAAACGCCAGCAAACTCTGGCTCCAGCAACTTTATAGAACACTTCTCTGGCCTCCCACTGTAGCCAGCCTATTAGCCACATCCTCTTCACAAGGGAATGGGCCAGTAGTGCCCACTTCATCCCTTTCATCTGCCCAAATCCCGACCATGTTTCTAGGCTCTTCTCAATGTGTAGCTCCTCCTGGAACCTTCCACTCACACTTGACCTCTCTTCCTGGCTGTTTCTTGGACTGTGCTTCCTCCTTCTTGGTTTCCATGACATCACACTCTCATTTCTCCCATCTTCCATGACTGCTCCTGTACACTCTACTGATTTGTCTTTCTTTTCTGTCCTTGGGAAGAATGGTCTTGGGAGTCTGTTCTTGATTCTCCTCTTTCTCTCCTTTTTTTTTAAGGGAGTAAGATTCTTTGATTGCAAATGAAACAGAAACTAATGGAAACAGTCACACAAATCGGGGTCCATCTCTGAGATGGAGTTTAGCTTTTCCACAACTTCTCCCACTCCACGAGCACATGTGCACACACACACACACACACACACACACACACACACCACCAACAACAACGGTATTGCCCTAGAAATCTTTAGGAAATCTGCGGAGTCAGTTGTTTGCTTGTCACTGTGATTTGGGGGGCTGCTACTGACATTTAGTGAGCATGATCCAGATTATGCTAGACTTCCTGAACAACTTTTGAACACCCCCCCATTTATAATGGCTCAGCCCAGAACCCAACTCCATGTCACATACACACACAAAGTGGTTTTACTCAGTTTTCTGTTCTCAACAACTGCGTTGTTGAGGAATGCAACAGCTGTGCAAATCAAGAGGAGTATATTTTCTTTTCCTGAGAACGCTTACAGGAATTTTCACCTTGCAGGAAAGTTGTGTTGGTCAAGGGCAAAGTTGCTCATAGCATTCAGATTGCCAGTAAGCAGACCTGCGTCCGCCTGCAGTTGTAGCTGGTGGAACGTATGGCAACTCCATCTGTCAGTGCAAACATCTAACGCTTCATTATGTTTTCAGTACAATCCTGTCTGACAAGTTACAAAGTGAAATATAGGCCATACGATTACCAGTTTTTTCCTTTTTGTGTCTCCTTTATATTGCAGTTAAAGCGCTGTGTTGCTTTGTTTTAATTCTACGTGATTGCAAGGTTTACTATCTATGCTTTTCCTGACGGTAAAAGGATATTGTTTGAATTTTTGTTATAAAACAGAGGGCAATGAGACTGATACCTTTAGAATAACGGACCTAAAGAAAGAATATTCCTTTTCAAAGTAAACTTTTATCAATGTCCATAAAGCCCCTGTTAACATTTCCACACATGTTTTTGAGAGAACAGAGGAGTTGAATGAGGCTTCCTCATAATCCCTCCTAGAGACTGACAGAAGGTCCCCATTCCAATGAAGACTGTCCCGGGAGGTTATGGTTCCTAAAATTCCGTGCAAAGACATAAGCTCTGGCTCAAGATCATCTTTGGAATCCTCTGTCCCAAGGGCTAGTGAACACCCCTAAGGCTAGTGAAGACCCTCCCGCATGGGAGGGAGTGGAGATGGCAGAAGTGAGCTAAGCTGAACTAGGACCTGAGACGTTGCAGGAAGAGTTGCTGGATTCTGCTTTTTTCCCACGGGCAGTAGATGATTGTCCGAGGCCTGGAATTGTAGGAGAGGCACTCAGCGTGGGAGAAAGGGAGAAGGTGGGAAGGCCGCCCTTCTTCAGAGTTAGATGAATCTCAGAACGCTATTAGGGATACGGCTATGCTCAAGCCAGACAGTTATGAAAAGAAACTTTGGCCAGTTTAGAACTTTGGAAGATGGGCCACTGAACTTATGGCTGCAGCACTGCGACCATTCAAGGAAGAAGAATGGCCCAAATGGAGCCCAAGGGCCGACGGAAGGATTCTGTCCCTCCACCTGAGACGTTAGGAGTGAGACACATGGATCTAGACCCAGGGAGAGGAGCTGTGTGCAGGCAATTTAAGGTAAGGACAAAAGGCTAAAATTGGCTCATAGGCTGTGGTGTATAGGCAGAAGCCACAGCCAAATTCCAAAAGGCTTATCTGCTGAAGAAGTTGCAGTTCAAATCCCAATGGAGACAGTCAAGTCTGGTGCTGGGTGGGGGGAGGCCAGAGTGGCAGGACCTCTGAGAAAGAGATTAAATATATAGGTATATTTTTGCTTGCATGTGCATACGCACACACCTTTGGAGGGATACCCAAGAAATTACTGGTTGCCACAGAGAAAGGGAACTCAGTGGTGGGGGATGGGAGAATTGTTATCATACAGTTTTACTTATAGATTTCCATCCTTCTGAATGCCATTACTTGGATAAGCACCAGGCATCAAATTCACACTAGACTTACCCAAGGATGAAATATGGGAGTCTAAGGGATGCCTAGGTGGCTCAGTTGGTTAAGTGTCTGCCTTTGGCTCAGGTCATGATACCAGGGTCCTGGGATCAAGTCCTGCATCGGGCTCCCTGCTTATCTAGAAGCTTGCTTCTCCCTCTGCCTGCTGCTTCCCCTGCTTATACACTCTTGCTCTGTCTCTTTCTCTCTCTCTGACAAATAAATAAACAAAATCTTTTAACAAAAGAAATATGGGAGTCCAAGATTTTGAGAAGTCGTCACTAGATCTGGGGGACTCCGCTGTCTTGGCTGGAGAGCCCCCAAAGAATCATGTCTGGTCTCATGACCTTCAAATTTTCTCCTTTTGTGCAAGCTCCTCTCATATCTGTTTTACTTTGCTACTGCGTGTTCTCTGCAATTCTCCTTCTACCCCTTCTTCCTGAGTTATCTCACAGCTTGACTTTCAGATTTTGATGAAGTTCAGTTTACACCTCTAGCCCCAATAATTACATGGATAGAGCAGAGGCACCTCAAAAGACCTAACTCATCATTTCTCCACATTAGCCCTCTTGCTACATTATCTGTTACCACCCAAGCCAGAAACATGGAGAATTCCTCAACTCTTCCCTTTGTGTCACCCATCCCCAACCCAGACACCAATCCGTCACCAAGTCCTGATGATGTGAATCCTAACTACCTGTGGAATGAAGATCCACACCCTCATTTCTGGCCACCCACCCACCTCGAAGGACCTGAACTTAAGGTGTGAGACTTTATCATCTTTTGCCCGCACCTTTGCAATCATTCCCTATCAAGTCTTCCTACTCCACTATGGTCCCCTCCAATCTGGCCTGAGTGATTCCTTTAAAACACCCATCTGACCATGCCAATCTCCTAAATCCCTTCACTGGCTCCTTCTCACCTATAATAGCTGTTGCAGCTCCTAAATACCTTAAAAAAAAATGGCGTTTCCATGAGCAGATCTCCCATAAGCAGAGCAGATTTCTTATGGGATACTCAAGGACGAGACAAACTGTGGTCCATACTCAATTCTTATTCCACAGCAGTAAAACAACCCCTTCATCTTCCACTGTCGCAGGACATAGTACGTTACAATAAGCCCATAGGTCCAAAACCCCACCTGAGAACTTCTGACCCACAAACTAGAGTCCAGACTCCTTTGATGCCTACAGGGAAGGTCCTTTCTGAGTGGATCTGATGAACTCTTCACCCTTATTTCTTGTCACTAACTTCATGCTCCTTCAGATGATCAAACACTTCATGTGATTTCATTCTCCCATGTCTTTACCCACATTATTCCTCCCGTCTGGAGTGTCCTTCTCTGCCTTGTCTGCTGGACAAACTCCTGTTTATCCTCTAAAACCCTGCCTGCACCCCTTCCGTATGTACCATTTCTACACCTTACATGTGTTTTTATCACTGCAGGGGTTGGGTGCATTGTAACGGCACATTTGCATACACCCCATCACCCAAGCCTCTGAGCTCTTTCACGGCAAGAGCCATGTCTCGCTCATCCTAGTATCCCCGAACGTGTGGACTTGCTCCTGACACATAGCATGTGTGCAGGAACTGTTTGTCGAACTGAATGGAATCCCAGATTTTTCCTCGGCTCTCTCTCTGTGCACTTTGGCACTTCGTAGTGTTCCGTTTAGTTCTTCGTTATATACTGACCTACACGTGGTTTTCATTTAGTCCCGTGACCTGACAGGTTTTGATAAGTTTCACTGCAAATTGTAGGGTCTGTGTTTCATATCTGACCTTACCAAGAAAACCCAAGTCCAAACAAGATGAGCAAGGGTAACGCCAATGTAAAATGTAACCAAAGAAAGTTGTAAGAAAGAAGTTAGAAAATGTGTGCCAGAGCCCTAGAACACTCTCACTGGTTCATTCACTCAGTAGTATCCCGGGTGTTGAATCTAGTGGCCCCGGAAGTCTTCTCTCCTGTGGAGGAAAGTAAACCATTTCCTTCAAGGCCACTCAACTCCCATTGTTCTAAATTAACAAGCACCAAACCACCTATTTTGACTAACTCAGTTTCCTAGGTACCTTGATAACAGGATGGGGAGCTCTGGCATCTCAGTGACTGAGTGTGTCACGAACTAATACATGGATATGGTTCACACATCCATCGCTTGTGTGTTTGGTTCACAAATATTAATCCTCAGGAGCACATTCAAATTGGGTACATTAACGGAATCAATTCTACATCACTACAGAGCTATCACTGGGCCACAGTGACCACGCCAAGGCACTTCTGTCCTGGTGCCCTTGACAGCCAGCTGTCTTCTACTTCTTTGCCATTCCCTTTCGATTTCATTTACCTACTTCTGTATAACATATTCACAGTTCACAAAGCATTTCACACTATGTATTTTATCCTTTTGAGGTCCAGAAGCAAATAGTCTCATCCCATTTTACCTACAAGACAAACGAAGCTCAGAATGGCCAAGTGTCTTGTCCAAGGATCCACACATCCAGTGAGCTGCGGATTATTTTCCTGAGCCTGCCCCTTAAATACCACAGTAGCTTAAACCCAGTTCCTCTGAATTGAAGTTTGTTCTTTTATCCACCATAATGCTTCTCTGACTTTCACATCAGTCCAGACAGGATTGGAGAGGAGAGATCTAGCTGAGCACGTTGTATTTACATCATACTCTTGTCGGTCTATACTCTCTTTACTCCCCTCAGTTCTGGTTGACACCGGAGCTAGGAAGGCTTTTCCTAATTGGAAGTTAAGAAAATTGATCTTCAGGGGCGGCTGGGTGGCACAGCGGTTAAGCGTCTGCTTTCAGCTCAGGGCGTGATCCCGGCATTCTGGGATCGAGCCCCACATCAGGCTCCTCTGCTATGAGCCTGCTTCTTCCTCTCCCACTCCCCCTGCTTGTGTTCCCTCTCTCGCTGGCTGTCTCTCTGTCTGTCGAATAAATAAATAAAATCTTTAAAAAAAAAATTGATCTTCAGGGAAGTTGACTGACTTTTTCATGGTTGTAGATCCCCTTGGAAGCCGATGTTCATGGGTCTTTAAAGCGAGCATCTCCTGAACCATCTAGAGACCAACAAGCAACGTTACAACAGCCAGATCAGCAGCGACATTACTCTCAAAAATGGCGCCCGCTGAGTGCTTACTGGTGCTAAACCATGTTCATTCATTCAATCCTTACAAAAAGTCCCACAGGGAAAGCATTGTTATCCCCATTTTAGAGATAATAAAACTGAGGTACGGAGAAGTCTATAACTTACACATTATCACAGAGCTAGTAAATGGGGTAGTGAGATTCAAATCCAAGCATATCTGAGTCCAAATGCCCATGCTTCTGATCGCCAGGCTTTCCCATTGAACTACTTCACGAGTACGAGATATTCGTGCACACTGAACTTTCTAGATTGAACAGAGCTTTGAGTAGGGCACTGAAAAGAGGGAAATGGCTGTCTAGCTGTTCAGTACCACTCTTGGTTCTTGAACTCCCTAGCCAAAGTCTTCATTCTGGCTGTAGCAGCTGCCAACCCTGTGTTACCCACGCCCCTCTCATCACTGACTGTTCCCCATGAAAAATTACTTTTCCACGCCATACTTCCCTCTCTCCTCAATGCCGAACTCCTCCTTCCCAAACTACTTGCTCACTGCTCTTTCCAAGAAAGACTTCTCAGATGAATGAAAGCTTCTCAGATGAATACTCTGGTCTCTCCGTGTCTCCATTATATCTGCACACTCTGGGAAAGAGTGTGTTGTATTTAACTACCAAATGCTTAAAGATGAATGATGCCAGACCAGCCTCCCCATCTTGCCAATCATTTTTCTGTGTCCCAGCTCCCCCATGTGCCATGTGGCTCCGAGGTCTTCTTCCCCTCCCACAAAGCACCCGCGCAGGACAGACAGTGCCGTGAACATAAGAGATTGAGACTCAGAGAGAATTTCAAAATGCAGTTTATTGCAGCAATACAAGGAAGGGGGGAGTTTAGACCTCTACACAAAAGACAATCAACTTGCTCACACCTTATATACAAAACCAAAGCAGCACAGAGCTTGCTCCAAGAAACAAGATACTAAGGAGTGTCCAGAGCCTGTGCTCCACACACAGCAAAGAAGCTGTGTCCTAGCCAGCCCTCACCTCGCTGACTTAAGAAGGTGCTTTGAAATGTAATGTGTGTAGTGGTCATTGCTGGACTGTTTCTCAGGTAAAGCACAAAGCAGGGTCATAGCCAGAGGGACGGAGATTGCCACTGATCTAAAAACTGCTTTGGGAAGCAGAGAAGAAAGGAAAGAGCTATAGGGAACTAGGGTGAACTGGTGTAACTGACGATAGCTCTTCTCTCCAGTGAGGCCGGGACAACGGACCTCGGTCTTGCCAAGCGTATTTGGTGGCAATGGAGAGGGAGAGCTAACAGAATAGAGGACACCCCTTTATCTGACTGCTCTGGAATAGCTGGTGGAAACAAACTTCACGCTGGAACTGCCACTAGAGGACTTGGTACCCCCAGAGCTGGATCCCCGGCCTCCGGAGCTCCCGCCGGAACCCCAGCCGCCCCCTCCAGAGCCGCCTCTGTGGCCGCCACTGCTGCTACCGGAGCCATAGCCGCCGCCGCCTCTGGAGCCATAGCTGCCGCCGCCGCCGCCTCCGGAGCCATAGCTGCTACCTCCAGATCCGTAACTGACACCTCCAGAGCCATAGCCGCCGCCGCCTCCGGAGCCGAAACCCCCACCTCCTCGGCCACCACCCCCACTGATGGTGGTGTGGCTGGTGTTCACAGCTGCAAGGGGACACGCCGTGATCGTCAGCCCAACGCCGGTTCCCAGCCCAGCAAAACCTGCGCGTGGCCCTGAGAAAGCGGCTTGTACTTACACACGCTCACGTTCGGGGCACACTCTCCGGACATCCTGTAGGAGGAAGAAAAGCAAGTCCCTCGTGACTCTCCAGCTGCACGAACCCTCTCAGCTCTGGCGGAGATTCTCCGCATTTGGGGCTCGTCCTCCCCACTTGATCTGAAACCTAAGCCAGTCCCCTTGGCCTCCCAAACTGCTGCCATTTTGGCAGCGTGAGCACAAACAGGGAGAAATCTCTAGAAAGTAGGCAAGAGTCTTGCAGAGAGTATGGGTTAACTCTAACAGTGCCATTGACGGTTAGGCCACAGGACATCTGAGCCAGGCCAGATGGAGAATAAATTATTCCTTCTCAAAGCACTTCATACAGCCCTCCAAACAACGTTGGGGTCCCAACATGAGACCAAGTCTTTCCTCCTGCGCCCTGTTCCTTTCCTCTCCTCATACCCAGGACAAGCTACAATCCCTCGGCTGCAGGCTGGACAGCAGTCAGCCTTCGAGGGAGGAAGCACCATAAGAAATGGCCAAACTGCCCAGGATTCTGTCCTCACCTGCTTTCCTCTCCTTCCAGAAGGGTTCTGTAGGTGGCGATCTCCATATCCAGGGCCAGTTTGGTGTTCATCAGCTCCTGGTAGTCACGCAGCAGGCGGGCCAGGTCCTCCTTGGCCTTCTGCAGGGCGTCCTCCAGCTCGGCCAGCTTGCCCTGGGCATCTTTAAGGGCGTTCTCACCACGCTGCTCGGCATCGCTGATGGACTGCTGGAGCGCCGAGATCTGAGAGAGGAGAGGCTCACACGTTACCCACTGTCCTATCACCTAATCCCACCCTGGCCTTCTTATCTGATTCCTCTGTCCACCTCAGTGAGGCCAGTACTCCGGGTCCAACCAAATCACAACAGTTTTAAGTCAACTCATGGCTCTGGATAACATCACTGCCTCTGGATAGCTCGTCACTGCGTTGACTTCCTTAAAAGCCCTTAAACGGAATGCAGCAGCCTCTCTTGGCCCTGAGTGGAGGCTTCTCCACCCCTTACAGACCTTCTTCTAAACGTCTACCCTGAAACCTCCTGGCTGCATTTTCATCATGGGCTAGATCACTCATGACCATCACATCCATTTCTCTGCTAGGTCATTTTCGCAAGCTTCCCTAAAGAGAACCCAGCATGAAAGCTGAATTGTGGAAACCAGAATAGTCACCAAAGTCTTGGAGTGGATTTCAAGGTTCGACACTAGGGAAGTGTCCTCTAGTTACCTGAGCCTCCCTCCCCAACGCCATGTAGTGATCGCTGAGCAGTAGAAGGAGGGAATAAGTACCTGCTTCTTGACACTGTCAATTTCAGATCGCAGTCTCTGGGCCACCCGGTTCAGCTCTGAAATCTCCATCTTTGTACTTTTCAGATTGTCCCCGTGTTTGCCAGCAGTTATCTGGAGCTCTTCGTACTAAAGATGGTGGATCAAGTCAATCAGATGCGGCAGAGCATACCGTGGCTCACACATACGCATATAAGAGAAAACACAGGACGGCGAGACAAGACATTTCAGAAAAACTGGCTAGACATTAGGCCCATTCACCTTGGTCTGGTACAGCGCCTCGGCCTCAGCCTTGCTCTTCTGGGCGATCTCCTCATACTGAGCTTTGACCTCAGCGATGATGCTGTCCAGGTCCAGGTTGCGGTTGTTGTCCATGGACAGGATGACATTGGTCTCGCTGATCTGAGTCTGCATCTGGGACAGCTCCTGCAAGACATAATAGTTCAGTGACTCTTACAGTGTTAAAACAAAGCACAACTTAGACAGAGGGAGGAGCCAGGAGATGGAAGATGTATCTTTGTTCTTCTGGGTAATGTTGGGCACTGGCTCAGAGGCTCTTCATTTGGGTAAACGTGGTCGAAAGCAGAGGACTTACTGCCTGGTAGAGTGCTGTGAGGAAGTCAATTTCCTGCTGCAAGTTGTCAACTTTGGCCTGAAGGTCCACCTTAGTCATATAAGCAGTATCCACATCCTAGAGGAACAATGGACATCGTGACATCATGTTCTTCCCAGGACAAGTCGCTCTCGCCAGCTGTGAGAGGCTTCTCCAAGTAGAACAAGGGTTTGGAGTCTCCTTCACATCTTCCTACGCCAGGCGGATCTCAATCCCTAGACTGCCCCACCCCTTGGAATCACAATCACAGGACAGCTCGCCTGAGTTGATAAGAACGTGCCTCCCCGCCTTCTCCACGAAGGGCTGAGAGAGCTGGAGAAGCAAAGGGCCTGGAGAAGCCCAGGTCCGTGATAATGTGGGGGGAAAACTCTATTCGGCTATTCATCAGGCCCCCCACTAGGTATCCCACATCATGACTTCCTTCTGCTTAGTAATTGGAGACCCTCTTCTATTCTTTATTTCAGATGTGAGATCCATCCTACAGATTTGCTCACCTTCTTGATGGTCACAAATTCATTTTCTGCATTTGTCCGCTTGTTAATCTCGTCCTCATACCTGCAAAGAAATCAGAGGGATTTGGGTTTTCGGAGAAGGTGAGACCCGAAGTTCGGCTTCCCTGACTGAGATTGGCATCACCTGTCATTGCCTCCTGTTTTTAGCCTAGGACAGCTTGGCCACCCCTTCCTTCTGAGCAACAAAACTGCTAAGTTATCTCCAGCTTCTGAGAAGAGGAAGAATTCTGAAAATGCCAAATTAATTGGCCTCGAACCTGAGAATAGACATCACTACATACTGTCTTAGCTTAAGACTCGTAGTCTTAGCTTGCCACTTTCTGGAAATATTTTAGAACGCAAGTCAAAGGTTGCCTGGCCAGTCTCCCTTACTTGTTCCGGTAATCTTCCACCAGGTCTTGCATGTTCTTCAATTCCGAATCCATCCGAGACTGGTCACTCTTCAGTTGGTCCACTCTCCTTCTAAGATTGTTGATGTAGGACTCAAAGTAGGGCTCTAAGTTGTGGGTCCGAGTGGTGGTGTCTACCTGCTGCAACAGCTCCCATTTTGTTTGCAGCACCTGGTTCTGCTGTTCTAGGAACCGCACCTGAGAACACAAGCTCCCATTACCGACTGGGGCAGAAACGGAGTCCACTGGCCACTGAGTGCCATAGGCTACCACACAGTGAAACCCATGCCTCCTTTGGAAAAGAACTTGTTCTTTCAAGCCCTGTTTTCCTAGCCATGGCAGAGAAACAGGAAGAAGAAGATCCACTTAGCATCATTTTTTTATAACAAAATCTAACTCACTGTTAATTCACAGAAGCTTTAATTTCCCTGAGAAGGGTAATTACTGTGCTGTTGCAGCTGGAACTTTTAAAGGGAGTAACTAAACAAACACCAAACAGCAAAGCCCCATATAAAATTACTGAAATTACACTTGAGATAGATACATGACACTTACGAGATTTGCCTTTCAATGTTTTTTAGGTAGATTGCCATAAACGTTGAAATGCATTCTGTAAGCATTCACACATTCAGAGGTATGTTGGGAAATCCAAAACAGAATTTGAAATCTATTGTAGATAACTTTGAGTTGACATGATTGATGAATAAGCAAAAACCAAGAAATGGTTTACATGTTTTTCCAGAGCAGATACTCAGAATATAAGTATTAGAAAACCTGGTCCCAATGTAATATTTTCAGAGGGCAGACTCCCCACCTGAAAGCAAAGATGTTTGGTGCTGCCTTACGAACTCCTTTCAGCTACATTATCACAGTGCACTCTCTTCACCCTCAACTCCCTTCTCATGGTTAGGAAGACCTTTCCAGAGCTCTTGTTTGCACCCTAGAAAGCTGAGTCAGCCCCATCTCTATTGCCTTCGTTCACCATATGCAAGTCCCAATTCAGCTCAAGAGCTGAATGAAAAGACACTTCAAGGTGATGTCACATTGACCCACACTTACGTAGACCACAGACCTCTTTGTTCGAGAGAGAGTTTAGTCATTAGAATCATTCGCGAGAATACTTTGAACGTATCTCCTAGAAGACAATTCCACACATACCCAAACAGAAACTTGAGGCTGAAACCCAGGCCATCTCAAATGGACCAAGAGAAGGCCTCCCAGGGCACTGAGCAGAATGACTCACCTTGTCAATGAAGGAGGCGAATTGGTTGTTGAGCGACTTGATCTGCTCCCTTTCTCGAGTCTTTACTTTTTGGATCTCAGGGTCGATCTCCACATTAAGGGGTTGCAGAAGGCTCTGGTTGATGGTGACTTCCTGTATGCCACCAGGGGGGCAGACGGGCCCAAAACTTCCTCCACCAAAACCTCCTCCACCAAAACCACCCCCCCCAAAGCCACCACCACCAAAGCCACCTCCACTGCCAAAACCTAGAGAGCCGATGCCACCAAAACCACCCCCCCCAAAGCCACCACCACCATAACCACCACCCCCAAAGCCACCACCACCATAACCACCACCAAAACCACCACGTCCACCTCCTCTGGCCACGCTTATGGAGATACTTTTACTGCCACCAAGGTTGACAAGGCTTCGACTTCCAAAACCACCGCCGCCACCACCGCCACCTCCACATCTTCCCCCTGAAAATCTCCCGCCTCCTCCCCCACCGTGGCGCACAGAGCTGCTCGTGGTTCTGCGTTGGAAGCTGACCACTCCGGCAGAGCCAGAGCTGAAGCCCCCTCCACTCCGGAGCCCAGACCTAGAACTAAAGTGTCGGCTCATGCTGCCTTGGAGAGAGTTGGAGCAAAGTCGGGAAAGGAAAGGAGCTCACACTCCTCTACCCCGAGCACAGAGACCGTCCCTTATATACAGGGAGCACATCTGGGCTTGGTCCTCGAGTCAGCGGGACGCAGAGCCTGGTTTGCCTGCAGCCATACAAGATTTTTACGAGACTCAACAATACGATAAACACTACACACCTAGCTCCCAGGATAGCTCTCAAAATTGCTGTGCCTGCAAGATTGATCGTGTGGTAATCGTTTTATCAGAGAAAATCTCTCCTTCAAGTGCTTGTGACTTTGGGAAAACAGGACCCTGCATCTGCCACCTGGTGCTTCTTGGTAGGATTGCCTAACCTCCTGTCACAGAGATATGGATGCTCCCATCCTTGCCTTGGCCTTGTAAGCTGCTAAGCACACCGTCCCCTCAGCCTGGCAGGTGCAACTCTTCATGCTCGAATCGGAGGAGGAACTCTCTGGCCCATTTCTGAGACTGCTCTCTAGAGCCCAGAGCTCATCAAGTCATATCTCCTGACCCCGAATAAGAGCTTTAATAAGTGAAATATTAAAAGAACTTATTTTTATTACATAAGCTTTACCAACATGTGCATTCATATTATAGGAAGAGACACTGGCCAAGAACAGGATGGGTGGGCAGGGGCTCTGGAAGAGCCAGAGGGAAAGACATGTTCTTTTCTAAGTTTGCCAGTTGTTCCTTTTCCTCAGAGACAGGCCAGGGCAGGCGGCAGAGAAACCAGCAAAAGGAAACTGGTGCAAACAGAGGCCATGGGGATGCCAGTGGGAGAAGCCTCGCGAGCTGGGAGGTAACAGGGAGTACCCATTCCATACATTTTGTAAAGCGAAGGGCTGGAGGTGAGGCTTCACGGAGGCGTCAGGAGTGATCCCAGATGGCATGCAGAGACGAATGTAGATTTGGAAGGGAGGACAACGATGTGATTCTGGAAAGCCCGATCCGAGAAGTGAAAACTGTTTCCAGACAACAGTACTGACAATAGTTGAGATGTACGAGAAACCGGTGCGGTTCCAGGCACTGTTCTACAGCTTTTATATGTAGCCATCTGTCTCATTTTCACAACTCTGAGACAGATGCTATTGTGCTGCCCATTTTTAAAACAGGGAACTGGGGGCGCCTGGGTGGCTCAGTCATTAAGCGTCTGCCTTCGGCTCAGGGCGTGATCCCGGTGTTCTGGGATCGAGCCCCACATCAGGCTCCTCTGCTGGGAGACTGCTTCTCCCTCTCCCACTCCCCCTGCTTGTGTTCCCTCTCTCGCTGGCTGTCTCTCTCTGTCAAATAAATAAATAAAATCTTTAAAAATAAATAAATAAATAAATAAATAAATAAATAAATAAATAAAACCGGGAAACTGAGGCACCAAAGCTGAAGTTTACAAAGGCAGTAAGGGGCATGGCGGGGGGTTGATCTGAGGATGCTGAGTGACAGCGTGTGGGATCCTGACCAGCGTGTTGTATGACACCACGGCAATGACTTTGGGGTGTGCTGGCCGCTGCCTGTCAAGCCGGACGACACAGGCAGCTTCCCGCCACAGAGAGCTGGTCCCCGGCACATGCAAGCACTTGCCAAGTGCCTCAGTCACTCGCAGGAGGGGAAACTGCAGGCACGGAGCTCCGTGGGGAGATTTCGCTTCCATCCGGGTACAAGAGTGTCCCGACTGCATAGACTGGCCAGGAAGCCGCAGGGGTGCTCCTGGAGGAGCACCCTTTGATCAATCTTAATAGACAGAAGTGGGGTCGAGATCTGGAACGACCTGAACCCCACTTAGACTTCCATTCTGAGACTGCTTAGAAGCCCAGCCTGCTCCCTACCCTTGCACATGAACACAGAATGGAAGACTCGGTGAGAAGCCCGCACTAAGTTCGGCTGGGTCTGAGTGGTCCCAGGCCTGTGTGCGAGGTCCCACTGTGGAATACAAGACACACGGGAGAAGGGAGAGCCTGGGGAGACCCTCCAGACTGGTTCCCTGTGCTCCTAAAGCAGCCCAGCTGCATGTCAGCCCTCCCCAGCCCAGGCGTCAGCGCTGAGCCTTATCCCTCCTCTTCTCCCACAGTTTTTGCACACACCCTCCTCCAGAAAGTGCCCCTCACCTCTCCACTAATCCCCCTCTCGCCCCTCATCTTTGTGACACTGTTGTCTGGGACTCGGTCCTAACACTAACATCCGTGGGCTGCTAAACCAGCCATCTATCTGGGGAATGAGTAATTCAGATCTTGTTCCTAAGTAGGAATCATGGGACCTGGGACGGGCTTGGCATGCTAGTGACTGTTGCCTAATCACCTCCCGACAGGCAATCAAAACTCCTTTAGTTCAGCATACTCCCTTGTGAGACACGTCGCGCTGCACATTGACTCCTTCTAGCAGTTTGGAGGGGTGTGCACCTGTGTGTGCATGCGTGTGTGTGTGTGTGTTTATTCTCTCACCTCTGCCAGCCAACAACAGGTTCTCAGGGACCCGTGCTTCCAACCCCAAACTAAGAAACTGACAGTACAAGCAAAGAGGTGGACAGACAATTGATTGACAATTTACAGAGCTGCAAAACTTACCGTGGGGGGTACCGTGAGGGGGGGGAGTCAGAGGGAACAGAAGAAACGAGAAGGCATAAAAATCACCGTCCGCTGACGTTTGTGCCCGTCGCCTGACCGAGCGCGTACACCAAACTGTCCCCAAGGCAGCCGCGAGAACGAAGCAGTCAGACTGTTTAGACCCATTTACAAAGTGGAAAACCGAGGCTCAGGGAGATGAGGAGACTTGCTTAGACTCTCCACCCGGGAAAACACACATCTGGGACTAGAACCCAAGTTTCCTCGTTTCAGTTCAAGTGTTCTTCCTTCTAAAGGAAGAGGCTTGAGAAGAGGCTCAAGGACCGGCAAGTGGAACGGGTTCCTGGACACGAGTGTCAGACGATCACAGAATGTTCCCATCTGCAGGGACTCAGAGACCACACCGTCTCACCCACTGATGAAACAAGTGAGAAGGCAGACCCAAAGAGGTCAAAAAATGTGTCCAAGTCATGCAATCCATTCCTGGGAATCGTCCAGTTTCTGAATCAAACTCGCATTTTATTCCCACTGCTCACTTTTGCGGGAACCCAGCGGGGCTGGAAGCTACAATGTCACCAGCGATCCCAGCTCATCCTTCCCCACCATGTCCCCAGGACCGTGGTGAGCATGTGGCCATCGTAAAAAGCGAATGTGGGAGAAAGGGGTGAGCCACCCACCTTTCCTCCTGGCTTCCTTGCGGGCCCTGCCTTTATAAAAGAAAGAGCATGAAAGAGGAGAGAGGCACCCGCACCCACAGGTACCGACTATGGGCTGGGAGCCACGTGTCATCTGAACATCACCCAAGGTCCTCACAGTGGTCACTGAGATAAGCTCCATTTTAAAGAAAAGACAACTTAGGTCCATGGAGGTTAAAAGATGTGCCCCCAGCTGGGAACGGACAAGCCAAGCCTGTCAAACTGCGAGAACATGCCTGCCTCCATCCCGAAGGCCTCCTCATGTTATGGTCCTGCCCCCATGGCCTACAGCTTTCCTGCCGCCCTCATGCCTTGACCTTTCCACTCCCGTGCTTTGCCCAAACCATTCAACCCTCTTCGCTCTTCCTCTGCTCCTCTCCATCTGCCAAATCCATTCACGTGCTTCTCTCCCTGATGGGCCTTCCAGCCTGTCAGTGACCCACTCTGAACTTCTACTCATAGGCAAGCTCTGGGGCACCCACGATCTCAGTTCCTGAGCGTTTGGGCCTGAATCTGGATTTGTCCATCAGGCCTTGAGAGCAAATGCCTACAGCACCCCTGCTCCTCCAGGCAGTGGACAAGGCCCCCTCTTCCAGGGAGTTTCCCTTGATTAAAGCCACTCGGCTGCTCCATTGGTTTCTTTTTCTAAGCTCAGCTGCTGCCAGATTCAAGTGCATGTTCACACGTGTGTGTGTGTGTGTGTGTGTGTGTGTGTGTTTACTAGTCCCTCAATTGCTCTGAAAGCCCTTTTATAAAGCAAAACTAAGTCCTCTGTGTCTTTGGGTGCCCTCCTCGCACCCCCACTTGCTCCAGCCTCCCACACAGTCCCCTGCACCTCAAGGGTACCCCCATCCGTGCTGGCTATCAGAGTGCCAGAGCACCTCCAATCCTGAGAACCCACAAGCACACCCTGGAACCGATCACGGGGATGAAGCCACCACAGGCGGGCTGTGGCCGTGGGCAGGGGCAGGGGTGGTGATGTTTTGATAGCTTTTTGCAGGATGGGACTGAGAAAAAAGTTGACGAGAGACATGCAGTGACAAGCCACCCAGCCCTGTGGGACTCCACCAGGGACGTAGGAGCAGGAAATTTCAGGGGAGTGGGGAAAGCTGAAGCCTGGGGGGCATAAAGGAGAGTCAGAGACAATGGGGAGGCGGGGTGAGATGTGGAAAGCCGGCAGCCAGCCGAGGCTTTTTAGGCAGGAGGGAGAGGTGCCCAACTGAGGCAGCCTGCCCAGGACAGACAGCAGGGAAGGAGGCCCCCAGTGGCTTGCTAGCAGTGTTGGAGTGGAATAGAGGACAGGAAGGAGGAAGCCAAAGATGAGCATGTAGGAGAGGGGAGGTGGAGGTTGTCTGAGCCATGGAGTCAGCCAGAGACCCACTCTTGACTGCAAATTTCTAGCTGTGTGACTCTGGGTAGGTCACTAGCCCTCTATGAGCCTGAGTTTCCTCATCTTAAAGAGGGACTGCATCTACCTTAGAGGGAAACCGAAGTGTAGTAGATGCGGGAAAGATTCTCACTATTGCATTTGGAAGGATCCAGAAGATGATATAACAATCAGGAAAAGCTTTGGAACAAGCTCCTGTTTCATTGGAAGCTGAAAGGACCTGGAAAGGCACCTTAAGTTCTTGTGATGAGGTCATCTCGTGGGCAAAAGTCTTAGGGGAGGAGGGGGACATAAATCTTTAACAGGGAAGTTAGGGGCCCATCACACACAGGAGGGAATGCAGAATGCACCTGCAGCCAAGGGGGCTGGGCTAGCCGGGAACTACTGTCACTGTGGAATCCCTGCTCCGCAGGGTGGGGACAGAGCCCCATGGCTGAGCATGCTGGGACAGGTGTGGAAGCTGGAACACACCCTCGGAGCCCCCAGAAGTCCTTCCGGCCCAGCACTGAGACATTCAGAACCAGTCCTCCATGCTCAAGTACCTCCCAGCGCCCCAAGTTCCCAGCTCAGTCTTCAGCCGAGTATTGATCAACCTGCAGATACTGTTTCCCGGACTGATCAGAAAGCTGATAAAACCAGGGCAGCAGGTCCAACCAAATGATGGGAGTTACACGGAGCTGGAAGAAGGCCTATTGGAGCACTTGGCTCCTAATTGGAAGATGCATCCTGGGCCAAAGGTCCAGTAATGGAGGGTGAAGCAACGCTCTTCACAGGCTTCCTGATATCGAGGACTTTCCCAGCCCAGAAACGTACACCTTGTTCGAGGTCAGACAGAGTTAGAATTTTATCGAGCCAATGGTTGCTCCTCCTGTCACCGTGTTCCTAGATGAGAATCTATGTAGATGAGGAGCTGGTGGAATTAAATTTAGATTCCCAGAGCGCCCTGCCCTGCCCCAGCCTCTCGGCGGGAGGGGCAGCTGGCAAACTCTCCCTGGGAGCGGCCTCCTGCCCTCCTCCGTGCTCCCTCCTGCCCACCCCTCTGTTGCTGGGTGGATGGGCCTGCTTGACTCTCCCTCTGAGTGTCAGCACCGTGGGAACAGCACTGACCACAAGCAGGGATGGAATGCTTCCTGGCCTCTGGAAGGACCACAGGTGATCCCCCCCAGCCTCCCCCAGGGGCCCGTGACGTTTGTACGAGATACTGTGTGTGGAAGCATTTTGAACATGGTTAGGGGGCTACGGAATGGCCCCTTGTTGTCACGGGGTGAGCTACAGTGAGAGGCATTTGCTCCTGATGGGATCTCAGTGTCTCTAACAGGAGTATTGTTTATACCAGGAGGCCTCGTCCAGCATCTTTAGTGCTAGCCCCCTTGCTGAGGCCCAGAGCATGACATCGAGGCCTCTCCCTGGAGTCCAAGATCCTCTTTGGCTAACTCCTCTCTCCTTGCCCTACCTATCTCATGCCCTTACCCTGTGGAATCTCCGTTCCAATATTCTAGGATTCAGGCACGTGGTTCCCTCCATCTGTCCCCCAGTTCTCTGTGATTGAGAAGGTCAAGGCTTCTGAAGAGAAAAAGCAGGGCCATGTTTTCTGGGACAACCCAATCCCCGCCCAGAAGGAGAAGGATAGGGCGAGATGACCTCTGATCCACCTTGCCCTGTGTTCGTATCCAGAGCCAGCCTGGATTCCCTAAGCACGTCATATGCACATGCATGATCCTGGGGAGACTCTCGTCCGCACCCGGGACTAGGGCTGTGGTGTCAGAAAACTTGAGTTCATTTCACAATCCTTGGCCCTTGGGCCCTTGGCCTCTCCATGGCTTGATCCTTCCTTGGCATCTGACCTCAATTTTCCCCAGTATAAAATAGACAGAAAAATTCCTTTTTTCTCAGGCTCCATCACATGAACTCTTAGGGCAGCAAAGGGATGCATGGCGGCCATACACATATTCCCACATACCCCACAGTCCCTCCCTCATCCTCCTGCCCGATAGTTGGCCAACCTCTGCTTGAGATGGGCCAACTCCTCATGCCTCTCCCATCTGAGGACCAATAAAAATTGCTTCTAGGGGCGCCTGGGTGGCTCAGTTGTTAAGCGTCTGCCTCCGGCCCAGGGCGTGATCCCAGAGTCCTGGGATCGAGTCCCACATCAGGCTCCTCCGCTGGGAGCCTGCTTCTTCCTCTCCCACTCCCCCTGTTTGTGTTCCTTCTCTCGCTGGCTGTCTCTCTCTCTGTCAAATAAATAAATAAAATCTTAAAAAAAAAATTGCTTCTAACACTGAGCCAAATCTGCCACAGTTCCCACCTGCCCATCTGGTCACCAGCTCGGGTCAATCCCTCTTTGCCAGGGAAGCTCTTCCAATCTTTGCAGTTAACTCTCACATCTCCTCCCAAAGACTTCCAGGGCCTTCCACTGTCCCCCTGTGGTCAGGTTTCTGATCGCTCACCACTGCATCCTGGCCACTGCCACCTGAATGGACTCCTCTCTAGTAACGTCCTCAGAGTGGTCAGACTACGGAAGAGCCCAAGCGGGTTCGGCACACTACTACCTTCCTGGTCCCCACGCCTGTCCCCAGGGGCCGCCAACCGCTGTCGGCTCATGTGCTGTCTCCATTGGCTGTCTCCAGTGGCTGATACACCCACTGCTATTTTCTCTCGCCCTGTCCCTGCCCCGTGCTCTTGGTTTGTTTTTTTTTACTTTAAGCGTGACATGGCTTCTGTCTACGCCCTCTCTCCTTCCCTTCGGGCAGCCCCTCTGCCCACCTCTCCTTTCCCAGCCCGTCCCCCCACGGGGCTGTCGCTAAGGTGAGATGGGGAGAAACCTCTCAGAGAGGAGGTAGGGGCGTGCGTGGGAACACACAGTCTTATCAGTATGGGCCGCAGTCATATTTGAATGAATCCCATATCCGACTGCCATCTGCACTCCTTCAGGGAAGGAGAAAGTAGGTCACGTCTTCTATAGGACTCTTTTACGCAGACTCAGAAATATCACACAGGATAAGGCGGTAGCTTAACTTGCTCCGTTCTTCAATGTCTGCATCTGTGCTTCCCCCAGAACATGGATTCGAGACACCCCTGCCCAGGACCCCACTGGATGAATGGACTCGGTCTCTTGTCTTCTGAGCTCGTGTCTCCTGGGAGGCCGACCCCTCTCACTCACACATATTCACTTTCTCTTATTCTTGAGTCTCCGGCAGACTAGTCCCCTGTCTGAAGGGCCCTTCCCTGAGTTCCCGCCCAGACCTACTTCTACTCTGTTCCCCAGTCCCGTTCCACGTTCTAGCCCTCTAGGATGGCCAAGCTCTGGGGCCAAGCTTCCCTTCCCCAGCATTGGCAGCTCCTGCATGGCCCCATTGCTCCTGCAATGGAGGGTCTGCCTCTGTCCACAGGACAGGCCTCGCTTCCACCTTCAGGCTAAAAGGTCCACAGGGACACATTGCTCTGATTTCTCCTCCCTCTGAACCTTCCCCTCCCCCATAACCTATCGTCTGGGTTGTGAGTCCCTGAAGAGTCAGAAACGTGTTCATTCAACACTACATTCCCAGGGCCAAGGCCACCACCTTGCATACAGCAGGAGCTGAATAAATGCATGCTGAAAGAATGTGTCACTGACTTTGGAACTCTCAGCCACTTTCAGCACTAGTAAGTGTATGTCTGTCAGGTCTTTTAAGATCACATATCAGTCATGCAATAAAAAATAATAATAATAAAACTTTCCACATATGAATCATTTCAGAGGCCTGCAGAAATTTAAGAAGAAATCACTTATCTCTGACTAAACAGCCGTTTGAGATCACAGAAAATTTTATTGTAGAAACACCAGAAATGGCAAGCCCTTCGAAGTACAACCTTCAACCAAGAAATGATGAAGTCACAGCATTCCTCCGCAAGGGACCCACGCTGAACCCGTCCGATGCCCCAAGAGAATCATGGACTTGGAGTTTGCATTAGGACTCAGCAAGGAAGAGAAGGTGACTCCAGATCTTAGAAGCAACATCACCCTCCCCCTCCCCAGGCCTGCTAGTTGGCTGATAGCAGAACCCCATTGCTTGCCCACTGGCTTCTCCACCCACGGGTAATTAGTCCTCCCGGGGGACAAGGACACACGCCCTCTCAGTACTCCCACCTTGGGCTGTTAACCCAGAGAGTGATGCTTCTTAAGACAGAGATGCAGAGTCAGCACCAGACATGACTTCGAGGTGTCTGATGAGGACAGCAAATCCATACTCTCCATGGACATGAAAGTATGAGGCTAACGGACCAACAGACAGGAATGGGTCCCTGGCACAGGGGTTCCTCTTGCCAACCTATTCCCCGGAAGGCCTCACTCTGTGGTCCCCTAAGGTATGGATTACTGTTCACAGGGCAGCCCAGCTGCAGGAAAGGGGGCTTGGGGGTGAGAAACCTAGTGTCCTTGACTTTAACTCTCCATTATCCGCTTTGTAGATACTCTACAGGCTCTTTTTCTCCAGTGCTAAACTGGGCCCCCGGGTGTCCCCAGGGCCAGGAGCAGGGCCAGCTGAGTGGAGTCTGCGCGCAGAGCGGTCTGGCGGTGATTCTAAACGCCAGCCAGCGCCCTCCGAAGACAGGTGGGCTGCTTGGGGGTATCCGCCTGCTTCCCCAGCTAGCGCGGAAGGTATTGGCAAAGCCGCTGAGACCCATGAGGCAAAGGTAAGCGAGAGGGGTTCAGGGAGGGCGCGGGGGAGGGGACGGGCGAGCGCCCTGCCGGCGGGGCCGTGGGAGCCTTCCTCTACCCCACGATCCGCTTGTGCGACGTGTTCGTGGAGGTCTGGATAATCTGCACGCGCGACGAGCCGCCGCCGCCTCTGTCCCCGTACTTGATGCTGCTGCTCCGGCTGCTCCCACCGTAGCTCCCGCCGCCGCCGCCGCCGCCCGCGTAACCACCTCCGCCGCCCCCTCGGGAGCCCGCGCCGTAGCCGCCTCCGCCCCCGCGGGAGTCGCTGCCAGAGCCCGCGTAGCCGCCGCCGGAGCCTCCGCGGGAGCCTCCAGAGCCTCTGCCGCCGCCGCCCCCGCCGCCCCCGCCGCTGACGGTCCTCTGGCTGCTGTGCACAGCTGTGGGGAGAGGGCCGCGGAGCGCGGGTCAGAAGAGCTGGCCAGAGGACCCGCCTGCACCCCTCTGCACCTGCCCTCCGGCAGCCTCCTGCATCCTGAGTGGCGGGCAGTCTCTGACTTGCAAAGAGATGCATGGGATGAAGGGATTCCCCTTTTCCAAGTATTCTTCATGGGACAAAGCGATGTCAGGACGGACCCATTTTCCTTGGCCGTATACCCTGACGAGTTCTAAGCTGCTACTGATGATTCGGTCTCATAAACATTAAGATACATAAGAACTAAAATCATAATTTATTTCAGCGAATTTCTCCAGGCTTTGCAGTTTGTTGGCTCACTGTGGATTTTCAGGGTGAAAGGACCAGAAACTACACGGCTGACTGCCCGTCCCTGCTGGTCAGCCCTCCCGGGCCCTCCCTCCACCCGGCCCAACCAGCCCCGGCCTGTGCCCTGCTACTTACAGATGCTCACTTGGCTCTGCAGCTCCCCTGACATCCTGTAAAACCAAAGCACACACATCAGAGGGAGGGGGAAGGCAGGCAGGTGACAGCCTGGAGACATCTGGAACAGAGGTATCCCTGTGAAGTGAAACTGTCCCCAAGCATTAGGGAAAGGTGGGTGCACAGGCCAGGAGGTCAGGGAGCATGGGGCTAAAGGGGGTTTTACACAGTTTCTTGAAGCCGTTTACAATGGCCGCAGTGGCTTGGGTTGGGGTATAGGGCCATTCTGCTGGGAGGCAGGGGAATGATGACAATGACACATGCTCAGCTCTGATTTGAATGTTTCTGTTTCTGTTGCTGCTCAGCCCCGGCTACCAGTCTTCCCAGAAAAGCGGGGATTGTCTTCTCTCCAAATAGTCAGTCCCTCCTCTCCACAGGTGCAGCCTGCACGTGGGCCCCAGAGGCACGGCCCACCTGCACTCCTCGCCCTCCAGCAGCTTGCGGTAGGTGGCAATCTCCACGTCCAGGGACAGCTTGGCCCCCAGCAGCGCCTGGTAGTCTCGCAGCAGCCGGGCCAGCTCCTCCTTGGACTGCTGCAGGGCCTCCTCCAGGTCCTGCAGCTTCTGCTTCGCATCCTGAAGGGCCCGCTCTCCTCTCTCCTCTGCATCCGAAATGGCCATATGCATCTGCTCGATCTGCTTGGGAGACCGTCACAGAGGAGAACCAAATGGGGGTTGAGTTTCAGGAGCCCCCGCTGGCAGGGCCTGGTGGGAGGCGGCGTGTCTGGTCAGCCCACCCTGAGCGTCCTTCTCACCTGCTTCTTGATGTTGCTGATCTCTGCCTGCAGCCTCTGGATGGTGCGGTTGAGCTCAGCGATCTCCATCTTGCTGTTCTTCAGTTCGTCTCCTTGTCTCCCCGCCGAGATCTGCAGCTCCTGGTACTGAGGGTCAAAGGCAGCATCGTGGTCAACCCGCTGCTCACCACGAGGCCCTCTACCTTCCCAGACCCTGCCAGAGCTGCTGTCTCAGGACAGTACCCGGGTATGCCCCACCCCCAGAGCTGTGATACCCCCCCATACACACCCTCCTGCACCAAAGGTCCCTCACTGAGCCGTGACACACCACACGCGCACACACACACACACACACACGCACACACACGCACACAGTCTTGTTCAAGCCTCCCTCCTTCTCACCAGTCTCTGGGCCAGACCCACATCCCAGACAGACAAAGCTGTTCCACCTACTTGTTCCCCCATCGAAGCCTTCCTAGTGGCCCTTACCTACATCGGGACCTCTTCCCTTTTGCCACCACATCATATTCCTTCCTACCCTTTTCCAGGATGGTTTCCCTAGCAGCCACAATCTCACTTCCTCAGAGGCCCTCAGCACGCCCTTTGTTTACTCCCACTGTCCTCTCTCTGTCGTTTCTGTATCTACAGTAGGCTCTCACGGGCAGGGCTCTGGAGGAAGCAAGGCGGCCGGGTGGGGGGGGCGGGGGGGTTGCTGGTTCAAGGGAAGCTCTGCATTCTGATGCTTTCACTGTTGACCATCTGCCTCCCTAGTCTGACGCTGAAATCCACGCCATTCAGAACGCCTGCCTGCAGGGCGGTGGGACAGAGGTCCTCCAGGACTGGAGTTGAGAAAGCAGATCTCAAGTGCCAGGAGTTCAGAATGAAGGGACCGGCCTTTGATCCTTAACTACAGTCTTCACCGTCCAAAAAGATCCGAGTCCATTGATATTAAAGAAGTAATCAAAAATGTGCCCAAAGATTTAGGCACAGAGATGTTTATCCGATAAATAAGGGTATACTCTTAACCACAGAACATCGTTCTGCTATTGAAAATGATGTCAAATATTTAATGTCACAATACGGCATTCACAAATAATAAGAGAAAGAGAAAAGGACAAAACTACAGTTTAAAAGATATTGTCATGAAAAAAGTAAGAATAAAAAACATTATAGTGGTTTAGCACGTGGGTTTGTAGATGAGACACCTAGGTCCTGCCTCTGCTGCTTACGAGCCATAAGACCTTGGGGAAACTGGGTGAGCTCATACTCTCCTATCTTCAAAATAGGGATAATTAGATCCTTACCTCACAGGGTTGTTGTAAGGAGTAAATGAATTTTTATATACACATATATGTATAAAATGTATATAGATACATGTATGTATGTATAGACACGTAACTTCCAAAATAAGGGAAAGATGACAGAAGATCTGGGGGTAAGTTTGATTTTGGGTACCCAGTCTGGGTGGAAGGGCGGCAGTGCTCACCTTGGTCTGGTACAGCGCCTCGGCCTCATCCTTGCTCTTCTGGGCGATCAGCTCATACTGGGTCCTCACCGCAGCGATGATGCTGTCCAGGTCCAGGAAGCGGTTATTGTCCATGGACAAGATCACATTGGTGTCACTGATGTGGGTTTGCATCTGGGACAGCTCCTGCAAGGCATGGAACACAGGCTGACTCCTTCCACTCGCCTCCTGGGGCCTCAGTTTCCCTCTACTGTCCCCTCAAGGCTTTTTGGGGAAACCAGAAGCCTGGGCCAGATAGGAGTCTTGGGGAAAGTTCTCTGAATAGTTGCTGTGCTTTAACTAGAGGTAAAGGCCGCCAGACCTAGCCTCTGAGGAGAAGAAAGGAGCGTGAATTCAGAGTCCCTGTAGGCACCACCTGCCCGTCATGCCTCTCCTGTGCCCTCTCTCCCTGCCTTACTTGGCTTGGCTGTCATCTTGGTCCCTCCAACAGGCTGACTTGCTCCTTGAGAAATACTGAGCTCTCAGAGCAGTAGAAAGTTCTCTCCCTGTGCACCCTCTCACTGACTTTTGAGCCTGGGCTCTACTGCCGGCTAGCTGAGCGCCTGGGCTCGTGATTGAGTCTCTCAGGGCCTTAGCTCTCTCATCAGCAGAATGGAGACCAAGACATGGCAAAGCTCCTCGCACAGCATCTGGCCCAAGGTAGACATGAGCAACAGTAGGGCCGGGGGTGGTAGGAGCACATTATCCCTCCCCACTGCAGCCTTCTTCCTCGTTCCCTTTAGGATCCATGCTGTCCTCACCTGCAGAATCCCCCATAGCCCTATCGGCTTCCCAGCACTGATGAAGATTTCTGGTCAGTTTTGTCCCTGTATGTGCTGAGTATTAACCTCAGTTCCAGGTTGAATCAAGGGCTGTTCCATCTTCTCCTCCCTCGGGACTCTCCCTGCCTCCCACCTCCTGCACCTGCACCCAGGAATCTGAGCACCGGGGGCTGGGAGGCTGACTCCAGTCCCACAGAGTGGAGGTGACTGGGGAGAGGAGTCCCTAGTGGGTCATCCTGGGTTTGGGGGCTCCCCCTCCAACAGCCCACACCCTTTGTGACATGTGAGGAAAGAGAAGGGTTTCCCATGAAGACTGAACTCACCATCTCAAATAAACACTTCAGGAAATTGATCTCTCCAAACAGAACGTTCACCTTGGACTCCAGGTCTGCCTTGCTCATGTAAGCAGCATCCACGTCCTGAACAGCAAGCAAAACTAGTCTGACTTTAGTGTCCAGGTGTCGCCTGCCACCAGCTCACTGGGTGACCCGGGCAAGTGGCAAAACCTCTCTGGGTTTCTTTCCATGCCTGCACATTTCCTCACCTCACTCAACTGAGGGACCTTCAAAAACTCTGGCTTTCCTGGCCAGAAGGAAACGTGACCCCAAGCCCCTCATCCCGGTCACTCACACGCAGCACCCGGGTCCCTCCCCAGGTCTCAAGGCTGCGCATAATGGACGCTCAGCAGGTGTCAGTTGATTGAGCTTCCCATTCAGGACCGTGGAGAGAGAAGCACTCAAGGAAGCCTCGAGAGTCATATCAACCTCACTTTCAGACTTAACCCCTTTAGTGCAGCGGCCCAGCATTCAGGCCACACCCTCAACAAGCTGCCCCCAGCGGTCACCAGTCCACCCCTTGGTCACACAGCATCCCACAGGAGTTCCTCACTCTGCTCAGCCCCCTGGGCCCACAGTCCCCCTGGAACCACCCCCATCCTTCACCTTCTTCAGGACGACAAAGTCATTTTCAGTGTTGGCCCTCCGGTTGAGCTCTTCCTCGTATCTGTGGGGGGAAGTAGGAACCACAGATAGGCTGCTGAGGCTGACCTTGGCTCCTTGAGATTCTCCTCACAGCAGGCGGCTTGGAATGTCCCAAACTTTTAGTGTCCTGGACTTTGGCTGTTCCCTGCCAGGGCCTGCCGCGCTCACAGACAAGCAGCTGGAGCCAGCTCCAGGCCTTCCAGGTCAATAGAGGGGACAACAACCCAACGTGGAAAATGCAGAGCCACGTAGAACAATCCCAAAAGGTCCGTTTTTCTTTTGATGTTTCACCTTTGCATATTTGCATATTTGCCGCACTCATTCATTTTTTGCAGTTGGGAACATAAAGAGCCACTTCCACCAAATTGCTTTAAAGAGAAAAAAATGTCCCCTACAGTGTTGCCCCCCAACACCGTCAGTGTGAATTTCACTCTTCACTCTCTGATTGGCGTGTCGGGGTGACGTCAAGAGTAGCAGTCGGCACCCCTAGCACGGGGAGGGAGAAGCCCCCGGTTGCCTGCATGGTGCAGGAGCAGCTGATGCTGGAGTTAGACTAGTCCTGCCATCCCGACCATTGTGATTAATAAGAGCCAGTGATTAGTATGTACAGGCACAGTCTAGGAACTTATGAAGCACGATGTCATCTCAACACGTGGTTCTCAGAGTGTGGTCCCCAGTCCACCAGCATCACGTGGAAGCATACTAGAAATGCAAACACCCTGGTCGCATCCCAGGCCTGCTACACACGGAAGCCTGAGAGCCCGGATCTGCCCGTCACATCAACCCCACAGGGAGGGTGCTTACCATCCCCCCTTTACTAAGGTGAAACCTGAAGGCTTAGAAAGACAGACTTGCAAGCAGCTAGAAAGTGGCAAAACCCACTGGCACTTGGCTCATCTGGGTCCAGCACCCTGGGGATCGTCTGCCCTTCCCCGTCTAACACAACCGAGAGCGGACTGGCACCACCCTGCTGCCAGAGCTGCCAGAGGCGAGCCAGTGCCCTCCGCGGTTGTGCGGTACAGAGCCGGGTGGCTGCACCTGGGGACCCCGGTCCACCCCTCACATATTAACACTAAAGCAGAGTGCTCCCTGCCATGCTTCCCTCTGACCCCTCCACCCTGCCTGGGGTCTCACTTGTTCTTGTAGTCCTCCACGACATCCTGCATGTTCTTAACTTCCGTGTTGCGGCGCGTCTGCTCGGCGTCGAGAAGATCCACCTGCCTCCGCAGCTCACTGACGTAGTTCTCCAGGATGGGCTCCAGGGTGTGGGTCCGAGTGGAGGTGTTCACTCGCTGCAGCAGCTCCCACTTCGTTTGTAGCACCTGATTCTGCTGCTCCAGGAACCGCACCTACGAGCAAGAAACTTCCAAGGTCGCCCCAGGCTGTGGGTCCAGGAAGCACCCCCAGGAGTAGGGAGAGTGGCAACCAACAGCATATCTGGACCTCCAAGGATTAAGATGGCGCCTCTTGGGATCAGAGGGCTTCCCTTTCCGTGGGACCAGGACACACGGAACACAATGTGCTTTCTGATGGTTGACCAAGGGCTCTAAGGTCAACTTGTCTAATATTAGCGCTACGTTACTAAGCTAACTCCGGTTTTGAAGTAAACCACCTCCAGTGGAGGGTCTTCTTCCCTTCAGCTACGGCCACGGACACCACAGAGCCGTCCCCCCCACACCCCACGCTCCGTGCCAACGTGAGGAAACGGAGATGCAGAGCGTCTGAAGCACTGACGCATCCGAGGCGCGTTTCTCCTTGTGGCTGAAATGTTTTCTGTGATTGAGGAGACGAGACAGTAAGAGGGAAGAAACAATTTGACTTAGAATATTAGACCGACTTCTGAGCAGACCCGCCTGGGCGCCCCCAGCCAGCAGGCCCCCACTGTCTGCTTGCCAGGGTGTGTTTCAGGAAGGTCACCTCACTTAAATGCTAACTCAGAATTTTAAAAATAAACGTTTCCACTTTTTACCTTTTTAAAAAGGTTTTATTTACTCATTTGAGAGAGAGAGAGCATGAGCAGGGGGGAGGGGCAGAGAGTGGGGAAGCAGATTCCCCGCCGAGCAGGAAGCCCAAAGTGGGGCTCAATTCCAGGACCCTGAGACCATGACCTGAGCCGAAGGCGGATGCTTAACCGACTGAGCCACCCAGGTGCCCCTGTTCCCACTTTTCACACAAATGTTGTATAATGCATGCCTGTGCCCCAAAGTAAGGACTTTGGGGGTGCCTAGTGTTTGGGAAATACTCACGTTGCTATTCCCATCACTGACATTCGTTGACACAGAAAATGGAGAGTGGACATCATCCTATATTCTCTCTCCTCTCCCGAAACTGGGCACAAAGGTCAGGTCCAGGGTCGAGAGCGACTGGCTGTGCCGACCAAGCGCATGGATTGTGCTCTGCGTGACCCTGATCAACCCTCACCTTACCTCTGCAGGCTGCCCTCACCTCCCTTCCCATGCCTTAGGTGAAGACAAGGGATGCCTCTGTGCTTTGCTCAGGTGCAGACACACACACACACACACACACTCACACACACACACACACTCCAGAATCCTCCCGGGAGTTGTGTCAAACCCACTGCTTTGTGCAGTCGGAACAGAACCCTGAAGACACTCCCCTACAATGTGGCACCGAGAAGGATGCCCCAAACCCCCGCCCTTAAGCTGCCCTTCTGAGGGGCCAGCCCCCGGTTAACTCCCTTCGGACTCTGACTCTGGGCTGGGAGACGCGCACGGCCAACACTAGTCCCCGTGGCTCATTTTTGTTAACTTCATCAAAGCAAGAGCCAGGGCAAGCACATCTCACAGGTTGTCTCTGCCTGAAACAAACCGCGCCCCATGGGAAATTCCTGCCACCGGGCTTAGTCTTGCTCTAGCGGCCCTGCCAGAAGGTGGGCAAATCAAACAGACGTGGGGCCTCAGCCCTGTGCTCAGGATTGCGGGAACTGAAGGGAAAAAATCGCACGGGCCCACGAGGAATCGCCACATCGAACAGTGAGGGGCCGACGAGCCAGAGCACCCTCTCCCCCTGCACGGGGTGCCTCGGAGCCCATCAGCAAAAGAACCCATGGTTCTTCTCAGGCCACCCGAGCTGCACAGGCAGAGACTGGCTGCAGAGAGCGCCAGGCAATTTTAAGAGGATTTAATCGCTAGAAAAATCACTGAAAGCCATTGTGATTTTTCCCCAGGGCCCCCAAAACACTCCTGGGCTGTGTCCCATCAGCACAGATGAAATGAGCATCATGCTGAGCTCAGCTTCGTACTGGAAAAAGCGCGCCCCTCCCGGCCTGCCATGCCCCTCTCCCTCTTGCTTATGACACTCCAGCCCCAGGGACCTCCTGCTGCCTCCAGTGGCGCAGATCTCCCCAGCTCTTTGCCTGGCTAAGCCCTGTTTACCCTTTCAATCTCAACTAAAGTGGCATCCCCCTGGTGTCTTGCCTTCATGGGCCATGGTCCTTTCCCCGGAGCATCTAGCGTGATTTGCCTCACTTAGCGCTGTTTGAGCATATCCCTGCCCTGCTGGGGGAGCCTCAGGAAGGCAGGCTCGTGTCTGATTTGGTCTCCTGTGGACGCAAGGTGCTCAGACTCATGGACACACAGCGCCCAACACAGAGAAGACAGCTCATAAGTATCATGGACTGATGAAATGCTAAGGGCTTTGGAATTGCCTCCAAGTGTAGACAGCTGTCCCTCTGACTAGACTGGAAACTCCCAGAAACCAGGGATTTCATCTGCTTTGTTTATAATTGAATCTCCAACACCCAGAATCGTCTGGCATATGACAATAACTCAATAAACACATGATTTGAATGACAAATCAAGCCAGCCCTTCTGGTGTCAGGCTTGGACACTCAGAGAGTAGAAATGGACACAAGGGCTTTTGTAGAACCAAAGACAAGGAAAAGGGACCTCATGAAGGAAAGGGATGGGGTCCATCTCTTCCCACGGGGACACCAGCCTGGCGTTGTTCAGCTGAGCTTGAATCCTCTATGCCAGGGTGGTAAGTAGCCTGGAGAGTCTACACCCGGAGGCATGTGAAATGGCCTTAGGGACAATGGAGAAAAGTAACACAGGAATGGTGGGTAGGGATGCTGGTCTGGGGGTGCTACTTCAAAAAGGGACATCAGAGAAGGTCCCACTAAGATAGTGGCGTCTGAGAAAAGATCTGAAGGAGGTGAGGGAGCAAGCCAGACCACTCTTGGGAAGGAGGAGTGCAAAGCAGAGGGAATGACAGGAGCAAAGGCCCTGAGGCAGGCCTGGGGTGCTGGAGGTTGCAAGAATACAATAGTGTGTTGGTAAGCAAGAAAGAAACAGGGGAGAAGTATGGAGGGAGTGTAGGGTCACGGCAGACAATGAGTTTGTACACTGGGGAGCTAAACTCCAACCCTCACTCTGTTAACTAAACCTTGCAGCTGAGAGGTGTCCCACCCAGTGGTGGCAACGTTGCCTAATTCTCACAATTGCAAGCCAGGGGTGAGCAGCAGCTGGGGGCGGAGGCCAGAGCACACGGGGCCTTAGAGGATCTTGGCTTTTATTCCAAATGAGATGAACAGCCAATGGAGGACTCAAAAAGAGAAGTGATGCGAAGTTTTTTAAGGATGGCCCTCGTGTGGCTCTGAGAATGGAGTATACGAGGTTAAGGGTGAAAGCAGAAAGACCAGATCAGAAACTAGAGTCAGAATCCACTGCAGTAGAAACCTTCTCCTTTCCAGCCAGGCCAGAGTCCTCCTGGATGAGGACTCTCTCCTCATGGTCAAGACATACCTTAAGGAAGGACAGGTTGCCACAGTCTCCTGTAACTTGGCCTCTGCCCACAGCCCTATGCCATACAATGCAGCAAATGTCCTACATTTATGGTGGGAATCACAATCAAATGATTCCCAGGAATTCAGTTGCCAGTAGCCCATGGCCATTTCACTGACCTCCAGCCCTCTCTTCTCCTATCTCCTCCTTTAGCTTAGTCTTGACCTCCAGGGGTGTCTCCTTCACCTGTCACCTCCTTACTCCAGCCAAGCCCTCCCAGTCCGTGCCCACGCCTGAGGTATGATGATGTCCAGCCAAATTTCCCGTCTAAGGTGATCAGAAGCAGCCAGAAGCACTTTGTTCTATTGAACTCCTGTTTGGCTATTTTTGGGCCTCGACACTCTTACCCCTCCTCCCCCAGCTCACACAGTCCTTTCCCAGCATCTCCCCACATATCAGAGACTGGAGATACAGCCCAGTGGTTGACTTTAGCCGTGGTTAATCTGCAGTCAGACGACAGGTCAAGTTCTGGCCTCAACACTGAATTCCTGTGGGACTGAGGGAAAGTCACGGAGCATCCAGGAGCCTTTGTGCCCCAGGGTGCTTCCCACTACATCCCCAAGAACAACGACCTTTTGGGGAGCCTACAGGAGCTACTGTACCTCCACTTCTGGACAAAAGGAAATGCTGGAGGAAGGTCTTTACCATGGGTCTCTACCAGCCTCTGCTTGCTGATCTGGGTCTGGACCAGCCCTGATCTGAGGTTTAATTAGGGAACTAGGGAAAGGGGCTACAGTGGCTCCATTTGGCCCATTCTTGGCCTTGGATGAACTAAAACAAGGAACACTGATAGAATCTTACTTAGTATGCTATTCACTTTAGCCCCCAGTGATACCCTCAGAGCATTCACCTGGGCTGTTCCATGGCTCCTTAGAGGATAGGACCCATGTTCTAGTCACTCTGTAGCACCTGGCACTGTATCTGACATAGAGGAGATGCTTAGTAAATGTTTGTGGGATGGACGTGTGATGGGTGATTAGATGGGTGGGTGGGTGGGTGGATGGATGGATGAGTGGGTGGATGGAAGGATGGATGGATGGATGGATGGATGGATGGATGGATGGAAGGAAGGAAGGATGGATGGATGGATGGATGGATGGATGGATGGATGGATGGAAGGAAGGATGGATGAGTGGATGGATGGATGGGTGAGTGGGTAGATGGAAAGTGAATAATGATGAATGAGAATGAAGTCACTACACCATGTATTTTTTCTGTGGGGCATTTTCACACTTCTTACCTGCTTTCCTGCCAAAAGGAAAAGATAAAAATAAGTTCCTTCAATAAGTCAAATTGAGGCCTAATGAGATAAATGCTTCCTTAAGGTGCCAGAACATATACTTCTGGAAGTTTGACTGTCACCACCAAACGGAGATAGTACCAGGTGGTAAGAGGTGGCAGGGCACAAGTCCCTCTCAGTTATTTGATCAGGGGCAGAGACCCACCTGCACTTGAAGTACTCACCTTGTCGATGAAGGAGGCAAACTTGTTGTTGAGGACCATAATCTGCTCCCGCTCCTGGGTCTTGACTCTCTGAATTTCAGGGTCCACCCCCAAGTGAAGTGGCTGAAGGAGGCTCTGGTTAACAGTCACCTCTTGGATGCCCCCTGGGGGACAGGAAGGTCCAAAGCCCCCAAGCCCAAAATTGCTACCCCCCAAACCACCTCCTCCATAGCCACCACCTCCAAAGCCACCACCCCCAAAGCCACCACCACCAAAACCACCTCCCCCAAAACTTCTGCCCACCCCTCCAAACGTCCCTCCTGCTCCCCCACCCTGGCAGAAACCACTGGCACTTCTCCCCACTAAGCTAATAGAGATGCTTTTACTGCCTCCCAGATTGTAGAGGCTCCTAGAACCAAAACCCCTGGCATGGCTCCCATACCCACCACCACCACCACCACCACCACCGCCACCACCACCACCGCACCTGCCTCGGATCTGACACACAGACCCCACAGCCCTACTCCCACCACCAGAGCCTGCAGGAGAGCCAGTGCTGTAAAGCCGCCGGCTCCTGGAGCTAAATGCTGACTGAGAGCTAAACTGGCGGCTCATGGTTACAAGAACATCCAGAGAAGAAGCCAAAAGAAAAGTCCCAGAGGGGAGGAGACAGAGACCCAGGAGGAAAAGAGCTATGACTCCTTTGACAAGAGATCTGGCTCCATCCCTATATATACATGCATTTGCTGGGCTGGGCACCTTGCGAATCCTGGGAGGGGAATATTTATGTTTAGTTTGCCTGCCAGCAGCATCTGTTTAAAACCTCACACCTAGGAGTTGCAAAAATTGTACTGTAGATAAACTTCCCCAGCTTGATCATTTATCGTTCATCTCTTGCCATTTAGAGATCAGAGCACAATAATCTCTCAGGACCGAGTTGCTGGAAACTCCTATACAGTTTCCCCCAAATCATTAGCCGATACCTTCCTAAGAAACTCCACCATGGAATTGTTTGTTTTGGGGTGTGACCAGGAGATCTGGGGCAAAGCTAGGGGTTGTCTAGCTGCCTTGTGATCACAGCTGGGACGGGGGTGGAGACATCTGCTGCCATACTATTACCCTGATCAGATGAAAGTTTTGTTCTGACCTCCCCTCCTCCTGCTTCCGCTCCCCGTTGTTATTGATCACCGCCATGCAGATCCCAAATTTTAATCACATGCGAACAGGGTATTGTGGTCCTTGAGTGCAAGTGAAAGCCAGGAGACTCTGCCCAAGACTGTTCACGTTTTGCTGGGTGCGCCATGTGCTGCTCTAAGTGCCTCGGGCTCCTCCTCCACAAAGATGAGGTCCTACAGCACGGACGACCTGTGGTCGCAGATGCATTGAGCGTCTACTAGGGCTGAACATGGTCTCCTAGACCAAAAGACAAACTGTCACGAGATCTCTTTTTTTTTAAATTTCCAATGTATTTTAGACCAATGCTTTTGTAAAATAAAATTTTTAAAATTTCGCTGAAGATGGCGTACCTGGGTGGCTCAGTCGTTAAGTGTCTGCCTTCGGCTCAGGGCGTGATCCCACAGTCCTGGGATCGAGCCCCACGTCAGGCTCCTCCGCTGGGAGCCTGCTTCTTCCTTTCCCTCTCCCCCTGCTTGTGTTCCCTCTCTTGCTGGCTGTCTCTCTCTCTATCAAATAAATAAATAAAACCTTTAAAAAACTAAATTAAAATAAAAATAAAAATGAAATTTCCCTGAAGAGGAGATTTTTTTTTAAAGATATACAATATACGGGCCCCGACTTTTATTTTTAAATTCAAGAAACACAAAGCTGTTCTATTGTTAAATGGGAAAAAATTAAGTTTCCAAATGGTTATTCTCAGGTTCTGTATTTATCTCTTCTCAAGCCTGTAACAAAGTGCCCACGGACCAGCACTGGTGTAGGGCCCACATTCTGGAAAGCACGGCCAGCAAGCATGGGATGGGACTCATTCATTGAGCATCAGCGTCCACCAACAAAAATGTGTGTTTGCCCTCTGGACTCAAACGGATGGTGGCTTTCACCCAAAACTTAATAATAATAATAATAATAATAATTTAAAAAGTGGGGGAAATAACCTTAAAAGTCCAGACTCAGAAAAATGGCTAAGTGATTGCTTGCCCATTCAGATACAATTATTTAAAATTATCTGCAAGGAGATCGAGTAGCAGCGTCGTTGAAAATGCTTATGCTACAACGTTAAATGTTAAAATTGTCTGCGCTATGAACTCATAAAAATTAAGAATACACAGAAGGCAGGCTTAAAAAGTAACAAAAAATGCATCAACTTATTAGGAATTGTAAGAGGGTTTTTTCCTAATATTTTAAATGTCCTTTTCCTTTGTATGTATGCAATAAGTAAATATTTTTGCAAAAGTTGGAACTGAAACCGCAGCCGCCAATGGCTACGGAGGTGGGAAAGGCGGGTGGTGGGAAAGAACAGGAGAGGTGTCAGGGAGCTGCGGTGAGGAGAAGGCACCCGAGGCTGGGAGGGGCTCTGTGGGCAGCTTCAAGCCTCCACACCTTATCTGCTCGGGAACTGCTTTAGTGGACCGTCTCCAGGAGACACTGTGGGATAGACAGAGAGTGAGCCTGAAATTTACAGTCACAGAAACTGGTTTAAGCTCCCAGCCCGGCTTCTACTAGCCTGTGATCTTAGGCAAGTCACTTAAGCCAGAGCCTCAGATATTTAAAGGAATCAGAGCAGCTATTTCTCAAGGAAACTTCTCAATGCTATAAGGCATGTGAAAAAGCACACAGCACTTTAATACACTAAACAAGCATAGATATAGTTACTCTCAGATCCTGGTAAGATGACCAAGGGTCCCACTTTGCCTGGACTTTCAGTGCATAAACCAGGATAGTCCCATGTAAGTCAGGACTGTTGCCACCCTAGTTCTGGCATCTCAGAACTAGGTCTACACAGCCCTAGTCCTGACCCTAACCCCTTTGGGGAGCTTTTGGTAGGAGAGGGAAGCCAAGGCTCAGCCCCCAGGCATGGGAGACATAAGGAGAAAACCAGCGGAGCCAGAGGAGGGAAAGGCAAGTGGAGCTGGGCATTGGGACGGGTCTTGTAAGGGCAAGGATTCTGAGTCAGGTAGAGGTGGACAGAAGAAGCAGAGAAAACAGAGGGTATGTAGAGAAGGGATGGTAGGTCCCAGGCAGGAAGCAGCAGTGGTGTGGGGAAAAGATCCTTGGGTTCAGGTTCGAATCCTGGCTCCACCTTTCCCGGCCACATAGCTTGGACAAACTCTCACCTCCTTGAACCTCACTTTCCTGGTCTATAAAAAAAGGATAACAGGGGCACCTGGGTGGCTCAGTTGTTAAGCGTCTGCCTTTGGCTCAGGGCGTGATCCTGGAGTTCTGGGATCGAGCCCTGCATCGGGCTCCTCCGCTGGGAGCCTGCTTCTTCCTCTCCCACTCCCCCTGCTTGTGTTCCCTCTCTCACTGGCTGTCTCTCTCTGTCAAGTAAATAAATAAAATCTTAAATTAAAAAAAAGGAGAACAATACCAGATTCACAGGGTAATTATAATGAGTAACTGACATCAAACATGGAAGAGCACGTTGGAAATTCCAGAGTCACGCAGCCTTCCCTGAACAGCCCCGAGCATACAAGCCCACCCCTCGCTCACCTGCTACAGTGCTCTCTTGTGCCACTGACTTGCAACCCCTGTCATGAAGAAAGCACATCGTGAACCCCTTCACACGTGTCTCTCCTGCCAACTAAATAAACAGGAAGCTCACCAAGGTTTATATTCACCCTTACGCTGAGTATGCGGAATTACTAAATTCTGATAAAATGAAAGAGGAAGTCCCAGACAGAATTTAGAAAGCTTCGGTGGTCTCTGGCTATGACCAGTTACCGGCATCCAATGCCAACACCCCAGTCTATCTCCTGTCAGCTGGATGGTCCCCAGTGAGCCTGTCACTCCCACGAAGGTGTGGGGGGGGGGGACCCAGCAAATACTACCTCCCGAGCCTTTGCTAGAGGATGACAGCTAGTCCCTACTCCCTCAAAATAAGAGAAAATTGGGCCAAGGTGAAGCATGAGAGATTTTTACTTGTCCCGAAAGAGATACTTGACCTCAGATTAAATGCTGGATGAGGTTTCTGGGACAAATGCTCTCCCTCAAGGAAACCCCTCAACTGGTGGGACGACGAGGAGCAGTGGTTGCTGAACTCGCTACATGTTGGGATCCCCTGGAGCTTCGGCGAGCACGGGTCTGGGCCTCCCCCAGCTTCCCTCAACTCCCACACCGGGATTTCACCGGTCTGGAGTGTAGTCTGGGCTCTGGAATTTTCCAAAGGTCCCAGGGGGTTTTAATGGGGAGACAAGTTTGGGAACCACTGGCCTGGAGGAAGTAGAAGAACCAATGAAATGGCCTCTTGAGATTCTATTCAGGCCGAGGACAAAAGAATCGTAAGGAGCATCATAACGATAGTTAACTTCTTACCGAGGGCTTTTTGCAGCGGGTCATGCCCGATGCTAGATCTAAAAGATGGGAGTCTCAATCTAAGACTCCACGTGATAAGGACGTCCTCCTTATAATTGCACTCATTTTACAGGTGGGGAAAGGAGGCTTGGAGAGATCTAGTAACTTGTTCGAGAACACGCAGGTGAAGGGGGTGGTATGGAGATTTGAACCCAAGCACTCCGACTCCAGAACCCACATGTATTGCAGAAGAGGTGGGGTCTCTGGTGAAAGAGGTGCCCCTTCCTCACCTCCACACTCTGCCCACCTGCCACCAGCACTCTCCTGAAAGGAAAGGGACAGGTCAGTGGAAGGCTTCAACTTGCCCTGCTGGTCTCCCAGGTACTGAAACCCAGGGCTGCCAAGAGGGTGAGGCCCAGGGCACTTATCAGCCACCAGATCACAGTCTCGGGCAGCAGCAGGAGGCAGGGTTCAAGAGGACTTGCTGGTGTGACTGGCAGGGGCAGCCCCTGCCGATCTGCTCCCCATCACAACCTTGCATCTCCCGGGTCTGGAGGTGGTTATCACCAAGCGGCACACACACGTGGCAGGGGTGTGGGGACAGAGAAAGGGAGGGTGGAAGAATTGCAGTCACCAGCCCACCCAGGGAGGAGGGGACAGCTGCAGTCCTGGTGTAGGTATGGAGGCCCTTAATCTCCTTCAAATGGGAGCTTTTGGACCCCTTGGCAGCAGAGGAAGGCAAGGATGTGACAGGGATCAGGGAGAGCAGTGTCCTGGGACTGCATCAAAGCTCCTGGCCTTGACCTCCACACCCTGAGACCACTATTCGCCCTACAGAAGAATGTCAGACCCAGAAGGTGACAGAGACCACCGGCCCAGAGCGTTCATTTTACCAGAAGGAAATCGCTACAAAAAGAGCAAGGACTTCGTCAAGGTCACAGGGAAACCTGGTGGTGCAGAGCAGTAGAACTTGGGTACCCTCCTTCCCAATCCATAATGAACACGAGCCTTTGAAGAATTCCCACAGCCCCCGTGCTCCTGCAGCCTGGGGGAGAAGGACGTGGGGAGCTTCACCTCCAACCTCTAAAAGGCCCTGCTTCCGGGGGGGGGGGCGGGGGGGAGAAGGTGGTACTGGGCACACAGGAACACCCCTGGGGAATCCTTCTCCTGACTTTTGGGTTATGGTGGATGTTTGTAGCAACAACTAAGCCTTCTCCTCAGGCTCCAAACCAGCCAGAGTCCCCACCTCTGCTATCCTTTTGACCAGCATCCCAGGGCTCACCTGGAAACTATCGGGCAGTGTCTCTCTTTCTCCTAAAACGTAATAGGTGTTCTGGGGCTACAAGCCCTCCCAAGGTCTCAGAGCAGCCCTGCACGTTCTCATGGCCAAGGTCCAGAGATAATATTTTTCCAGGCGTATTAGGCTATTCCATCCACCACGCTTGAAGTCATGACTCTTAATACACCCATTTATAAAGCTGGCAACTCTCTCTTGTCTCTGAGGCAAAGGGAGCAACTACACAGGTGTGGGCCCAAAGGAAAATAAGGGTTAGACCGGGATTGACTTCCAAGAGAAACTTCGAGGCCCTGGTAGGGGACTGGGGCTGTCTGGCAGAACGTACTTCTATACGCGGGGTCAAAGAGGAAAATGGGAGAGACTCAAGGTTACAGGGCTGGTCAGTGGTGTGGTGGGGACCAGAACCACAAATCCACGGGGGGTGGAGGGGAATATGAGACCTGGGGGAAACTCCCAGACTCCCAGATCGTGTCTCATCTTGCCCATGGTGGGAGAGACACGAACGGAAGGAATTAGCATTTATCACCATTCCCTCCTTTAAAGAATAGGTGGCTTCCTGAAATGTTGTCCATAAATGGGAATGACACTTCACCGAGCTCTCGCGTGCGCCAGGAGTTAAACAGATGACATCATTCAACCTGAACAACCTCATTTTATTGATAAGATTTAGCGCCGGGGGGGGGGGAGGTGCCAAGCACCTAGCCCACAGTGACACAGCTCTGCCAGTGGGAAGCCCGGGTCACACCAGGGCGGCCTACCTCCAAAGCCCGAGAACTTCCCACGGGGCTGTGTTACTTGCTGCTTTCCAGGGCAGTTTCGGGACGCGTTGGAGTGCAGCTGCTGGAGCTTGAATCCTGGCGCCAGCACTTAAATCTCTCTGTGCCTCAGTTTCTCATTTGTAAAGTAGAGATAATAACCCTGCCCACCTCTGTGAAGACTGAATGAGTTAATCCGTAAAAAAGCTGCTTCACAGAGTGCCAGGCAAATCACGAGAGAGCATTGGTTTCAACAAAGATTATATTGCTCCACGATATACACAAGTCTCTGTAAACCAAACTGTATTTTCCATCCAGCTTCCCTGAACAAATCAGAATGGGCATCGTGAGCAAGGAAACATGGCCCTGTGCTATCTTATAAATCATATGAAAGATGCAGAAAGCTTTCTTCTTTAATCATCCTACTGAAAGGAATGTGGCAATTTCTCGTCCGTTTGAAACAAGCCATGAGGCTAAAGCACCTCTCTCCAGGCTGCATTCCCCGGCCAACGGTGAGTTTGCTTTGAGAGTGAGGCTGCAGCCCCTGTGAGCACCGGCTGCAAGGGGACAGCCCCACACGTCCCTCCCTCTGACTGTTCTGGCTGTTCCAGGCAAACTTTCCACCTGGAGCTGGAACGTTCTCTGTCAAAGCGGCAGCTGTGTGTCGTGTTGCTCTAGCCTGGTGAGCGTCTGGCTCTCTTGCAGGTGTGTGCTCACTTAGCTGAGAGTTTCTGCGATCGCCAGACGGCGTGTCTTCTCTTTCTGTTGACCTGGCATCCTATGTCAGGCCTTTATGCTAACGAGGACCGTGACTTATAAAGAAGGTACTCATGCACGTACTCTATGTCTGTTCAGCTTTTATTTTGCTTCTCCCACCTACCTGTCCCTGGTTTGAGAGGGGCCCCCTGGCCCTGCACTGACCCTGTGTTCTGTCCAGGTACCCCTGGATCCACCCTGATGCTGCGCTATGTCTGGGGTAGGAATAGGGGTGACCCCTCATGAGGCTATTCTAAGTCCTTTGTCAGCTCTCATGACTCTTCATATTGGAAGGCTTCACCCCACGTCATACCAAATATGATAAAATATACCCCTGGCATATATAATTTTTTGCTATAAAACACTTGAATTTGTATCATTGCTTTTTGAAAATATTTGTCTACCAGCAACTCATTCGATTACAATTAGCTGCAATTAATGGACAATTTCAGACCTACCTGGAATTACCGAAAAGCCAGGAAATCTAACCTACAACTTTTTTCAAATGTAATGGAATTTTTAGGAATTCAGAATCTTATCAAGTAAAGAAGTCGTAAGTATCATCCATAGCATCTGGTGGTGAAAAGTATGCCTCTCCTGCCCGAGAATTCTAGAACTTCCTCCCTAGAGTCCCTCCAGGCTCAGGCCAGAACCCTCTGTGTGAAAGGGACTGCCATGACCCACGGGCATGGACATGAGAACCAGCGACTCTGGAATCCAGAATGAAAATTCTACCACCATGTCTGAAACACAATGCAGTTTATTGAAGATACAGAACAGAGTTCTTTTCTTGGAGTCAAAAAGGGACAAGTACCACTCATGGGAAATCAAAGCACCAGCAGGAGGTGAGGGCTGGGTGCCTGGTTACAAGATGGGGAAAGAGGTGCATGCAGGGGCTGGCTGGGGCTTTCCCATAAGGCAGTGGGATGTGGGGCTGGACTGGGGGCTCCTGTGGGTTGGAGGCGATGAACCCACCTAGCTCCTGGGCCCTGCCGCTTAGCCTGGCTTTGTGGGGATGGACGGTGGTTCAATGCAATCAACCTTCCCAGCCAATTTTGGACTATGACGCTAGTCATCTGGAAAGGGGGGACTCCTGGGCACAGGTCAGCAGCTGTGTTGGGAAAGGGTCCCACGGGGATGTGGAGTAGCACGCTCAGAGCTGCGGTGTGCGGGCAGGTGAAGGGATCTGGGGACATCTGGGGTGCCCCGTTCAGAATTTGTGGTGGGACCGCTGGCTCTGGGAGGAGCTTTGCAAGATGCGGCCTGAGCTGTTGCTGCCGCCCCCGCTGACGGCACAGGAGCCCCCAGAACCGGAGAAGCCCCTGCGCACCACCGAGCCCCCGCCCGAGCCCAGGCCCCCGCGGCCCAGGCCCCGGTGGGCCCCAGCGCCACCTCCCAGTGAGCTGCCTCCCAGGGCACTGGCTCCCAAGGTGCCCCCTCTGCCGCCGTTGCCGCCCCCGCCGCTGCTGTTGTGCACCATCTCTGCAAAGAGCATTTGGGGTCAGGGAGCCTGTGAGGCGCCCTACAGTCCCAGGGCAGCCCCCTCTGGGGTCCCGCCCACCGAGACTCCGCTTGGGGTGGTGAGGGCCAGCCAGCAGCCAGCAGGGGAAGGAAGGTGGCCCTCTGGGACTCAGAGCCCATCGCCCAAGAGCTCTTCCCAGCCTGCGGCTGGGATGATCTCTCCCAGCTCTGGCCCGGGATTTGAGGAACATTATTCCCAGCCGTCCAACCCCTCCCCAGAGAAAGCCCTGGGTCCTCACCAATGCTCACGGAACTCTGGCACTCTCCAGACATCCTGGAGGAAGACCAGACCCCAGTATCAGTGACCTGTGCCGCTCCTCCCTTCCCTAGATGTCCCCGGCCTAAGTCAACAGTAGTTGAGGCTGACATTAAGAAATAGGATGGTAGGTGCTGGAAAAATCATGGCATGTGTTCCTTTCTCCATCTGAGTCAGGTTGGACTTCAGTTCTTGCCCTTTCCACTAACACTCCAGAGAGTAACAGCCGAGGAGTGCTCCCTGGCCTACCCACCCCCTTCCCACTCCTCAGGATCCTCTTTATTCAGTAAATATGACTTGAATCCACATGGGCCAGCGTCCCGTACCCAAGGGCCAGGCTACGGGAACCAACTCTACAGAAACCTCCAATTAAGGCAATAAGAAAGAAATGGCCTGGAAATAATATTTCTGCCTATGACTGCTGTCTGCAGACATGTGTTTTACAGCTAAAACATGAGACAAGAAAGGGTGGAGAAGCCTATCCGAGATAAGGCTCTGGGGTGTCACTGCCACCCGAGAGCACAGCTCTCCTGGAGGGCTGACAGTATCTTGCAGCCCTGGAAAGAAGGAGGCGGGGCCTGTCCAGGCCTTACCATCCCCTCCCGCGGTGAGCACATGCTTGCACGCGGTAGCCAGCAGCACGCTGCTCAGGCAGCCAAGCCACCAGGCCTCTGGGCCTCTTGGGAACCAGAGGGGCTCCCACTAACCTGCACTCCTCGCCCTCCAGCAGCTTGCGGTAGGTGGCAATCTCGATGTCCAGGGCCAGCTTGACGTTCATGAGCTCCTGGTACTCACGCAGCAGCCGGGCCAGGTCCTCCTTGGCCTGCTGCAGGGCGGCCTTGAGATCCTGAAGCTTGGCATTGGCGTCCTTGAGGGCAGCTCCCCGCGCTGCTCGGCATCGGCGATGGCCGTCTGCAGGCTGGCATTCTGGGTGTGGGGCGCCAGGAGTCCAATTTAGATTCCTATACCGAGGGCCTGCCCTATGTGCTTGCTGCCTGCATGTGGGTCCCCTCACACAGGGCAAATGAGGAAACCACAGCCCACAGAGGTTAAAGCCTGGGCCTCCCTCTGGGTCCTAGCCCGTCAAGGAGTGGGATTGGCGACACCTGGCCTCAAGGACCTAGCCCAGCTCACAAGGAGCCCGACTCTTCCTTTATCTTTCTTGCCTTTCATGGTGACTGAGCACCTTCTGAAGACCTCCCTCCTCCAAGAAGTCTTCCTGAATTATCAGAGAAACTTTCTCTCTGCCCTAGCGCATCTAGATGTGGCCTTCCTAGGCTACTCTCCCAGTTCAGTCTTCACACAGTCAGCGTCTTCCCCCAACCTCTCCAGTCTTGCTGGTGTTCAGTATTTCTGACCCACATCAGCCCCCGGACTCCAGGGGGGCAGGACCTTGCTGAGCACCCAGCCCAGAACTGCACTTGGTCAATCTTAGCACGCGTGAGTCTCGGACATGAGTTCGCTGGAGTACATGCTGAGCCCTGAATTACGTGCAAGCGTAAGCCCGCGGTCTCAGACACGTGCTCTTCCTTCTCTTCCCACCTGCTTCTTGACGCTCTCGATCTCGGCCCGCAGCTTCTGGATCATCCTGTTGAGCTCGGAGATCTCATTCTTGGTGCTCTTCAGGTCATCCCCGTGTCTGCCGGCCGTGGTCTGCAGCTGCCCCAGCTGTGTCCAGGAAAGAGTCACCCTTTCAGAAAGCCAGCAGGGTCCTTACAGATCCCCTAACTCAACCCTTCATGTGACAGGCAAGAAAACCAAAACACAGACATGTGACTTGTGCAAGGTCACTCAGCTGGAGGAACCAGGTGCTCTCCTCCCTGCATCCGGGGACCTGTCTTCGAGCGCAATAGCTGTGTATGTGGGCAGACACGCTGCACCCAGCCCTGTGCTTTATCTCATCAGACGTCACAACTACCTGAGGAGAAAGTTGTGATTAACCCCATTGCTGGATCCCATGACTAAACTCATCCAGCTATGGAGTGAAAGTGCTGGAACTTGAATGCACACATTTCAGATGCTGGAACGATCTTAACCAGCAGGCTTCTCCCTCCTTGGGCAGAAAAGCCAGAAGAGTCAGCAGTATATGGGCCAGCGTATGCCCCATTCAGAGGTGAGATGGGAGGAGGGGGACAGAACTCCTGGTGTCTGGGGTCCCTTTGTTCAATCTCCCTCTCCCTCCCCCCACTTCTTTCCGGACATTGGCTTCAGCCCCTCAGTGTGATCGAATCAGATCACACGATGACAAAGTCCTGATTGGTGGAGGAGAAATGGAAATGTCTCCAGCGATAAAGGGAGTACAGCCAGAGGGACTAAGGATTTCTCGACCTTGGCACTACTGGATAACTTTTTTGTTGAGGGGTGGGGTCATGCATTATGGGGTGTTTAGCAGCAAACCTGGCCTCTACCCACTAGACTCCAGTTGCACCCCCATCCACACCCCAGGTGTGACAACCAAACCTATCTGCAGACTTTGCCGAATGTCTCCTGGGAGAAAATCCTACCTTCCCCTCCCGCTGAGAGGCACCAAGTTAGAGCAGAGTCAGAGCTCTCTGGTTAGGAAGGGAGATGCAGGGACGCCTGGGTGGTTCAGCTGGTGAAGCGTCTGCCTTCGGCTCAGGTCATGATCCCAGGGTCCTGGGATCGAGTTCCACATCGGGCTCCTTGCTCAGCGGGGAGCCTGCTTCTCCCTCTGCCTGCCACTACCCTGCTTGTGCTCTCTCTCTCACACATAAACAAAAAAAATCTTTAAAAAAAAAAAAAAAAGAAGGAAGGGAGCTGCATGTGGATGAGACCAGACCCGTGGGGCAGGGCAGGAACCGCCATACTGGAGATATAGAAGAGAATGACTCGGAGGCAAGGGCTGCCCGGGCAGCTTGATGGGGGAGCCAGAGTCCCCAGAGTTACGTGATGGTGTCACCCACCTTGCTCTGGTACAGCGCCTCGGCCTCGGCCTTGCTCTTCCGGGCGATCGCCTCGTACTGGGCGCGGACCTCGGCGATGATACTGTCCAGGTCCAGGCAGCGGTTGTTGTCCATGGACAGCACCACGGACGTGTCGCTGGTGTCTGACTGCATCTGGGACAGCTCCTGCAGAGCCAGGCAGACACGCCCGTTCCTGAGCAGAGCCACACCAGGGCTCCCCAGAACACGCAGAGCCACCAGCTCAGGTGGGGTCGCGTCTGACTGAGGGCCGGGTGGGAAGATATCACCTCAGTCAGGAGCACAGACAGGACTCAATGCCTCCCGGTAAAGCTCTGATGAGCACCTTCTTCTCCAGGAGGAGGACAGCAGGGGGATCAGAGGCCCGCAGGTGGGGAGCAGACTTACGGCATCGTAGAGGGCCTTCAGGAAGTTGATCTCATCGGTCACACTGTCCACCTTGGCCTCCAGTTCCACTTTGGTCATGTAGGTAGCATCGACATCCTGAGGGACAGTTCGGTCACTGTCCCCTCCAACCTGTGGGCTGGCCCAGTCCTGGGCCCTGAGGAAGGGGCCACCAGAGCCTGCCCCCTGGGAGCTCCCACTCAGGGGAACTGAGGCCCAGGCAGACAGATGCTAACAGGACTAGACTGCCGTCTGGCAGGCTGACCTGGCGAATGCCCGACAGAGAGGAGCAAAAGAGGCGAAGGGCTGAGAGGGGCAAGGCGAGCGGGGCTGGGGCACCACACTGGGCCCTGGGTGAGGAGGGTTTGTGAGGAGGGCCTGAGGGCGAATCTAAATTTGCAATACTCAAAGTTTCTGTTTAAATAGCTCCTGGGAATGTACTCCTGAAAAAAAACAAAACCCTATTTCTTCTCTTTGTCCATTTTCTACTCAAAACTCAAGGCCTAATCAGATTCCTAGACCCCATGGGCCCATGAGGAGAAGCAGCATGGCCAAAGTCTGGGAGGCCCTTTCTAGCCTGCTGCATAGACTCTTCAGGCCCTGCCCCTGCCCTCCCCGCTCGGCAGGCTCCCTCCCTGGCCCCGGGCCCTCACCCACACGGCCGACAGGAGACCCTCAGCTTAGCAGAACTAAACTCGTGCTTCCCCTCAACCTTCAAACCACTCTGCTTCAGGAGGCCTTGGGCTGGGGTGGGGGGGGGATCCTTCACCTTCTTCAAGAATACGAAGTCGTTCTCTACGTTTGTTGACCTCCTCTTCGTACCTGTGAGAAAAGAGTCCCTTTCCGATCCACCTTGTCTGGGACGTCCCCATGGCCCCCGAGCACTTCTCGTAAGTAACATGGACTCAGGGCCTCTGGCAGTTTAGCTCAAGGCATGTGTCAGTGCAACGCACAGCCTCCTGGATTCAGGTGAGAGTTCATTCAACGGACCTCACTGAGCATCTACTATGCGCCAGGTAGCGCCGCATAGCGGTGATGGTCATTACTGGACACCGGAGTAGAAGCCTCTTCCTAGCGGGGTCCTATTTTGATCAATCCCAAAGGGCTTCCTGGAGAACTTTGGATTTTTTTAAAACCATTTATATGAGCAAAGGGAGATGACTGAGCGGCCAGGAGCTTTCAGGGGGAGGCGTGTGGTGCCGACTCTGCGGGTAGCACGTAGAGCAGCCCCGTGGGCTCCCAGTAGATACTTCCTGAATTCATGAAAACCAAGAATGCGTCGCTAAGAACGTGCCAGGTCCTGCTTCATGAATTATGTTTGTTTTAACCAATTCCATCCTCCTTACAGCCAATAGGGTCCGTACTACCCCTATCCCCCCTTTACAGGGAGGACACTGCGGCACAGAGAAGCTGAACGTGCTTGCCCAAGATCACAGAGCTCATCAGGGGCAGAACGGGGCTCGACCAAGGCACAGCACGTTGCTACTCACTGAGAGGCTTGTTGACGGGGGAAATAAAATTCCTATTTGGAGGGGAACTTGAAGACGACCTAGCCCAGGAAGGGCAGAGGATGCTTTCTGAGTCTGCTAGAGTCATGCATAAGCTTCAGGGTGTCTTGGAACTCCCCAAATTATATGTATGTATCCTTTCATTAAATTCTCCAAAGGACATCTGCGTCAAGCAAGCCATGAGCCTCTCTTTTCAAGACTGGGATATCGAGAGTCAGAGAGGATGCGGTAAATTCCTACAAGCTTGCAGCCAGCTGGAGCCCAGGCCTCCTGCCATCCACCCTTCCCGCCCTCCAGCCCCACCCCCCACCCCCCAGTCACCGAACCCCGGGACTGGCAAGCACGAACCTCTTCTTGAAGTCTTCCACCGTCTCCTCCATGCCCCTCAGCTCACCCTGCAGCCTGTCCTTCTCCAGGTGCAGCCCATCCAGGAAGGCCTTGAGACTGCTGATGTAGTTCTCAAAAAAAGGCTCAAGGCTGTGGTTGGTGGTATTAGAACCAGAGCCCTGCTCCTGCAGGAGGCTCCACTTGGTCTCCAGGACCTTGTTCTGCTGCTCCAGGAAGCGCACCTGCAGCCCAATGAGAAGAGCATCGAGTCGCTGTGTGCGGCCAGCCCCAGTCATGATGGCTCATGACCTCCCCAAAGTCCCAGGGGTCTCATCGTCTCTCCTGCAGGGCTGCATTTTGAATGCTGCAATAGTTAGTGCTAACCCCGTGTGGACAGTGGTGTTGGTGTGACGTGGGAGAGGCAGAGCCCGACTGCGCAGTAAGGAAACTGAAGCCCGAGAGAACAACAGTCACCCAAGTCAGTAACCAAACAGGACTAAGGTTTCCCGATACTGATGCTTGATGATCTTCCTGCTCTATCATTCATTCATTCATTCATGTATTCCTCCATCATTCGTTCCTCAATCATTTAGTATTTGACAAATAGCAGGAGATTCCAACATCCTAGAGTGGCCGTAGTCCCCACGAGGAGGTTTGCAGTACAGGTGGGTAAACTGCACGAAGGTGGGAAAGAGCAAAAGCCATAGGGAAATGGCTTTCAGGCAGCCCTTGTCCCAGGAACAGGGTCCAGATGCCCCTAGAGTTCGCCCCCTCTGCCAAGCCTGGTTAAATGTAGGGCTCAGCTGCATTAAACTGCACCGCTAGCTCAAGATGACTCAAACTGTCACTTGCTGCAGAACATTTCTGCACACAAGTTCAAGGCCAACTGCATAAACATGTGGAATAAATATCCATCAACCGACCATTCAACAAACATTTGCAGAGCACCAAGCTCATGCCAGGCTTTATGCTGGACACGCAGGACCCCAAGACCTGGGAATCCCCCGGGCAGGATGATGAGAGCTGCTGCAGAGAGCTGCTCCCGGGCCCATCTGGAGGAGCAGCATTGTCCCATCACCTGCCACTTTCTGCGAATGCTTTATCGGGACACCCAGGTGTCTGCTGGCAACGAGCCGGTCACTTGACTTTGAAGAGTTTCACCTTACAAAGGTCTGGTATTCCAATCTTAAAACACTTTTCCTCCTTTGGCTTTGCCCAGGACACAGATGTAGGGTGATGGAACCCCAAAGAGTCCCTACGAATCCTCTCCTAAAGGCCTAATATCGTCCCAGGATCACAAAGAGATTTCCCCACAACACACTCAACAGTATGGTTGAAACCCTCAGTTAGGAGCCACCCAAACCTAATACCCTGCGGTGACCACAACAATTGTCATAGTGGCCCTTGCGTGGAGTATCCAGAGCACAGAAATCCCTAGAACACATCTCAGCCTTGCTTGCACACGTACACGTGTATGCAAATGTCAAATGGCCTCAAAATCCACAGCTCCTCACACTGAAGTCTTCCCGTGAGAACCACCAAGGAGGTACCCCTCACCCCTACCCATCCCACCTCCCCAAACCTCTGCATCCCTCTTCTCAGGCTGATGACAGGTAAACTCTTCTCTCAGACAAATCCAGCTTGGGCAGAGTCAGCCTCTCTGTCAAAGGGGAGCAGCTCACTGTCGCCCTGGCACAGAGAGGGAATTCTGTGCTTGGCTTTCAGAGAGCAACAGTGAGGGGACATCCGTGATGGCAACGAACAAGCCCAGCAGTGCCTCTGACGAACCGCACATGGAGTGGGGGCACACGGAGGGGGCGGTAACTCCATCCAATATTTCCATCATCTGCTGTTACACCACTTGCTGACATGCCACAGAGGACGTGAGGTGTAAGACGGGCCCACAAGTTCTTCCTCAGATTCACAATGAGAAGAAGAAAAAGAGACGATCCCAGTTAAGCCAGGTTTCCTCACTGTCCAGCTATCCCAGGATGGGCTCACCTTGTCGATGAAGGAGGCGAACTTGTTGTTGAGGGTCTTGATCTGCTCCCGCTCCTGGGTCTTGACTTGCCCAATCTGGGGGTCGATCTCCACATTGAGGGGCTGCAGGAGGCTCTGGTTGACAGTCACTTCCTGGATTCCTCCAGGGAAGCCACCAGGACCGAAGCCACTAGGCCCACCAAAGCCATGGGGCCCACCCAAGCCACCAGACCCACCAAAGCCACCAGCTCCACCAAAGTCACCAGGGCCACCAAAGCCACCAGCTCCTCCTCCAAAGCCTCCAGCTCCTCCACCAAACCCCCCAGCTCCTCCAAAGCCCCCAGCCCTTCCTCCAAAACCCCCACCCATCCCTCTTCCACCACCTCCAAAACCACTGCTTCTGCGGGCCCCCCCAAGCTCTCCGGCCCGGGAGCTGCCTCCAGCCACACTGATGGAAATCTTCTTGTTGCCCCGAAGGTTGTAGAGACTCCTGCTGCCAAAACCTCCTCCCATCATGGCACAGGCAGCAGACCCACCACCGCCCCTGCCTGAGCGGGATGTCAAGGAGGACCTGGTGGAGCTGACCCGGCTCTGGCCTGCCACCACAGCTGAGTGGCCACCGAAGCCCTGGCGGCGGCCCCCACTAGAAGATCTGCAAGATTGTTGGCTGTGGCTGGCCTGGCGATTCATGGCAGACAGCAAGGTATTCCAAAGGAAGGACGGATGGAAAGGCTAGAGGAAACTCAGACACCTTCTGAGGTCCTGGGCTGGGGATGGCCCTTATATGGGGCCAGGGAGCTTGGCTGGCTTATGATGCCAGCCAAATAATTGAGGTATTATCAGCTTTGGTTTGCCTGGCAGCAAGAGGTTGAGTCCAAAATTCGTAACACACCTTGGTAATCACCCCAAATTTCCAGATTGCTTTGTTTTCCCAGGGTTACTCACCTGAAATAAGCTCAAGTTGGGAGAGGGGCCATCCTCAGGGCTGGACACAGCCCCTAATCCCCAAGAGACTTACAGTACCACCACCACCACCACCACCACCACCACCACCACCACCACTCCCCAGGAGTGACAGGTCAGCATTTCTCTATCTGTCCTGTGTTCCCACAGCCACTCTGCCAGCCCAGCCAGAATACAGGGATGGGTGCAAAGCCCCAGTGAGGAAGCGGGGGGGAGGGGAGCAGGAAGAAGGAAAGAGCCAGGAGGAGAAAGACCGAGGAGGTGGGGGGAGATGCAGAAGTTAGCGAAGGGACAGCAGGTGCCTCTGGGGCTCTTGCCAACCAGGGAGGAGAAAGTTCAAGTGCGAAACACACATGGGACAAGTTCTCAGCCACGAGGGCTTTGGAGGGAGAGCTGGAGTGGGGTAGGAGAGAAGGGTCAGTCTGAGAAAGGCAGGCATGTGCAGTGGACTAAGAGGAAGTACAGACCATGGCCAAGGCCCATGAGAAGGAGAGGCAGGTGGAGAGAGGGGCCCACAGGGAGAGGAAAAATGCACGAAGCCCACTCCAGCCAGGAGGAGGGGTCTAGACCACCTGGTCCAGGACCAAGAGACCACCAGCCTTTCCTCTTCCAGGCTCACATTAGGAAACGAATGCAAGATTCCCAAGGCGGCCTCCTCTCCTTGGCTCACCTGAGAGCCACTACCTTCCCCATCTTCCTGCGTTCCTCGCCAGGAAAATTTAAGAAGAATGAGAACAAAAAAATCACCTCCATTCTGCAGCTGGGCAGTGGCCACTGAGCTTGACTCAGACTATTTGCAAGTGAAGGCTCTTTCCCATCTCAAGCTTTTTGACATGTCTCTTTATTGATCATCGTGACGTCTACTACCGGGCTAGTTACACCCAACACATCGCGATCGAGGAGACTGGTTTATACCAGTGACCCACCAAACCTTAGAGCAGTTCCAAAACACTTCCAACACGCCAAGTCACAAAGACCCTCAAGGAAGGCAGGCTAAGAAAGTTTGGGCAAGTGGAGTTTCTGCCTGATCCAGCTCTCCCACCCTCAGAACTCTGGGTCCTCAGACTACCAGCCTTTCCGCCTACAGAGACAAGCAAAACACAGCACGCGTAGTGTGCCTTCCCACTGACGCACACGTTCGGACATACATACTCACAAAACCCACATGCTGTCATCTCAGTGCCCTGCCCCGTGCTCTCTTTNNTCTTTCCCTTTATGTCACAGACAGGGGCTGCCCTCCTTGCCCCCTTCAAAACCAGGGTGCCCGCCCCATTCCTCCAAGGCCTTGATTCTTGCTGAAAGCATCTCGCCAATCTGAGAAACCAAGACACGGCAACTGGGTCTGAACAGGGTCACTGACTGAGAATTCACAACCCAGGTGCTGTCTTGACACAGCCAACACCGGAGCCTTCTCCTTGTACCCAGCTTCCCCCTCTGCACAACCGGGGCTTCAGACTCGAGCAGGGGCTCATGTTGGACCTACCGAAGCCCAGGGTTCAAAGGAGGTATGGGCATGGGAGAAAGGAACCCCAGTGTCCTAGCCTCGTTTCCTCCACAGCCTCAGCCTGCTGACATCTGTGATGCCGAGGACAGAGTCAGCCTGGGGAAAGCGGACAGAGGGTGGGTTGGTGGCCGGGAGCTGTGGGAAGGGGACTTTATAACAACACATAAAGCCACTCTCTTCGCAGGCATATGAGGCTGGTCCTGACTCCAAAATCCAAACCGTGCCTTTCCAATGTGGCCCATGCCTTCCTCAAAAGAGACCCTGGAGCAAATGAGGAAATGTCTCACCCTGTCTTCCTGCCCCTGCTTACCATTTTCTCCGATCCTTGCTAGTAAGGGAAACACTGCAGAACAATTCAGTGGTTTCCACCCCTTGATAGCTGCCAATGACCTGGCCCAGTTTGAATATGCTGACAAGTCAGTTTGCATTTCAAACATCAAGAACAAATTCCAAAGAAATCGGGGTGGAAGTTTGAGGCTCTAATGAGGGCCCATCCCAAATCCCTTCTTCCTGGAAGAGCCCACTGCTAATCCCCACATCTGCAGACTGTGAAGCCCAGACGCTCTTCTCTGCGGCCGCCTCTTAGGAAGAGGAACTGAGTGTGCTGCTAACAGAGTTAGGCCAGCTGGGCCTTTCCAGCGGGGAGGGCACAGGGGCTCCCAGAGAGCCATGGGGCCCTGCAGTCCCTCCTCTCCATGGCCATGGCTATTATGCTTTCTAGACCAAGGCTCCCTCTGTTCTGGGGAAGCTGGGTCCCCCCTGGGGGAGTTAGGGAGACAGAGAAGAAATCACTCCTGAGTGCAGGGAGCCCCATCTTCTCTGGGGAAACAGGGTGGTCAGATGCAGGGGCTCAGGCTTAAGGACCAGCTTAGCAACACATCGCACAGCAGACGGCAGAGCAGATGACGTAGGCCAGGGCCAGCAGGGGGTGAGCGGGGCTGGGAAGGAGTTGAGGAGGGAGAAGTGCGCAGGGCTGCGTCAGGATGGGGGGCACTGGGTCAGGAGGCCGTGGGTCGGGGAGTAAGGAACTGAGCTCTGGTGTCCGGGACAAACTGCACCCTGTGGTCTGCGATCAGAGAGAACGTAGCTCCGTAAGAAACTATTGTCTCATACCAGGTGAGCTCTGAGCCAAGTCTCACTGAGGGACCAGCCTCGCTGCCTCTAGAACTCGGCAGCTGCAGGCCTGAGGGACAGGGCCCCTGATGGGCGGGTGGCCTCCTCAAAGGGCCCAGACCCTGCCACCCGAGGAGGCCATCAGAGCAGTGCCATGGAAAGCAGCCTGGGGGCGCCTGGGCGGCTCAGTCGGTTAAGGGTCTGCCTTTGGCTCAGGTCCTGATAACAGGGTCCTGGGATGGAGCCCCTGCATCGGGCTCCCTGCTCAGCGGGAAGCCTGCTTCTCCCTCTCCTCCCCTCTCATGTTCTCTCTCGCTATCTCTCTCACTATCTCTGTCCCTCTCCTTCTCAAATAAATAAATAAAATCTCAAAAGAAAAAAAAAAGGCAGCCTGGGCAGAAACAGGAAGCCCTGCTCCGAGGCTCCGGATGCTTCTGGGCTGCCAGGTGGCCAATCAGCACGGAGCTGAGAACCCCTGCTTCGCCTGTGGAGCAGAGCGACGGGGAGTCGGGAGGTGAGGCCGGTGAGGGCTTTATAAACGGAAGGACAGATGTGCTGTGTTAACTGAGGGACGGTAAGAGCGGCAGAAAGGCAAGCCGTGGCGTGCTGGCCGAGCAGTGGGCTCGGTGACTGACACGACAGACCTCTTCCCGCAGCCCTACAGGGAAGGGCCCAGAGCTCCGTTTCACAGAAGAGGAAACCTGGGACTCAGAAGTTCAATCACTGGTCCAGGGCCACAGACAGGAAGTGGCCTCCAATCCAGTTCTGTCCCAATCCGGAGCCCATGTTTGGGGAAAGCCATGCAAGACTCAGGTCTCCGTGTGTGGGCTCCACAGGGAGCTCTGTGTTCCCACCCAGAGCTCAGCTCATGGAACAAGCCCTGACTCTGAACAATGGGGTCGGATTTGACCAAGTTTGGGAAATGGGGGATGAAAACAGCCTGCAGAACAGGGAGAAAAGGCACAGACAGGACCCTGCTCTTATCTAAGCATGGTCCCCGGCAAGGACACTTGGCATTAGTTCCCCATCAGAGGGGACAGTTTGTGCTGCCCCATCTCCCTTTTTCTTCGTCAGGCTTGCAGTCCCAATTTTGCAAGCCAGTGGGCCACACACAGCCAGACCCATGGGCCACCCTGACACTGAGCGGTTCACAGCCAGTAGCCCCAACTCTAAATGAAGCCCTAGTGTGAGGCTTTCCTGCCCTCCCCCCGACGTTCTCCCTGGCCACCCCTTCCTGAGCACCCTTCCGTGCTGGGCACTGTGTTGACCTCTTCCGACTGGTTCCCCTTCTGTCCTAGGGACCATGAAGCATCCTCTGACTTAAAGCCCCCTTCCCCTTTTCTTTACACCCAAACTGACCCATAATTTAGGAACGAGCAAGCAGCCCAGCCACACAGTGATGTCTTGTATGACTAGCCTGGCCCCTTGAGCTCTCCTAACAGCTCCTGGGACACCACTGTCCCTACCAGGCCCAAAGTCAAACGAGAACGTCTTTCTTCCCCTCTACCAGTGGGAAAGTCCACGGCGGGCAGGCCCCATACCTGGGACAGTCCCTATACCCTCAGCGGCCGGCCAGCCTTGTACCCCTTGAGAAGTTCTTGTTTCCAAAAATGCCAAGCCATAGTCTCATAAGCGTATGTGCCAACACTTAATAGCATCTGACATTTATAGAATATCTTCAACTTTTTAAAATCCTTTCATTTATCTGAACTGACAGGCATATGGGCAAACATGCCACACACAGACACACACCTTCTTGTGACTCACACTCACAGACTCAAACAACCTGTAACCCCAAATGAAAACGACAAGAGCATTAAGCGTGAACTAGGTTTGAAGACTGATACAGTCAGAAGGCAAATGCCGTCCCAACCTACCCTCTGACTCTGCTTTCTCCCAAGAGGCTTGGCAGCCAAAGCTGGGAGCGAGGGTCAGGCACAATGCTCAGAGAACCCAGGCAGGAGTCTCCAGCTCTTGTTTCCCCTAGGACTTCATCCCCTCCGAGAGATACATCAAGGACCACCATCCCTCCAGTCGTCTCTCCAAACATCAACTCATTCACTCAGCAATCATCTGTTAAGCAGCTACTTGTGTCAGGCACCAGGCTACCCAACGGGAATGAGATGCTGCCCAAGACAGGACCCATGGTCTGGAGAAGCTCACCGTTGTCCTGAAGGTGGAGTCAGTCATAGAAACACCTCCTTATATCACCTCGGGGTCAGTGTTTTTGACAGCAGTGCTATGGGCCTAAGGGGAAGAAAGGCTATGGAAGGCCTCACAGAGGAGGTAATTTTGATGGGTGTTGAGGAATGAGTAGGAGCAGGCCCAGTAGTTGGACAATAAGAGAAAGGCATCCCTGGTAGAGAGGAAAACATTTCACATACAGGTGGGGGGCGCGTTGGTGAGGGCCTGCACATGCTTGCAGAGCAGGGAGCACGGAAGAGGAGGACAGGTGAGATGCAGAAGGAGCCAAAGGTGGGGGCTGAAAGTGATCGCGATGGGCTCTCTGTGCCGTGCTGCGGAATCCAGACTTCACTCTGTGGGCAGTGGCCCTCAGGGCTGACGACACATCAGGACTCCGGGGCTGCTTTTAAGAATCCAGGTCCTCAAGCCTCACTCCTGACCTCCTGAATCAGACTCTCAGAGAATGGGGCCAGGCATCGGTGTTTTTTTAAAGCTGCAGTTTGCTTCAATTCGGATGTACTAATTCCTATCACATCGGCAGCCGTATTAAAGGAGGAAAACGCACATCCTTATGGAAGGCTCGGGGAGCAATAAGAGAGAGCCGTCTGTCCTGTCTTCAGACTAGATAGAGATTTCTGTCTAGTCCAAGAGGCCGGGCCGAGCAGCCGGCCTCTAGATGCAGGTCACGTGCTGAAGAGTGGGAGGCATCACCAGAGTGCTGGCAAGGGAGCAGGGAGCTTCGAAACACATCGCTGAGAAAAGGCAAGAAAGGGCAAACCACAGCCTGGGGCACACAGGTATGTGATGGATCTCAAAAACATCATGATGAGGGAAAGAAGCCAGACACAGAAAGAATGTATTCTGTATGCTTTCATTTACATGACATTCTAGAAGAGGCAAAACTAACCCAGAGTGACGGGAAGCAAGCCTCAGCCTGGGCCTGCGGGCTGGCAGGCGATGGACAGCAAAGGGGCGTGGGAGAAAATTTTGGAAGATAACCTATATTTTGATTGTGGTCGTACTAACAAGGGGATATACTTTGTCAAACTCATTGAAATGTACTCTGAAAATGGCTGCATTGGTATTGTATGCAAATTACTCCTCAATGAAGTTGATTTTAAAAAGGGGACAAGAAGAGGAGGAAGGAAAGACTGAACACTCATGTTGAAGAGAACATGAGCTCTGAGGTGTCCTTTGCAGTAGATATTCCAAGGACATTGACTGCCATTCTTTGTCACCATATATACCAGACTGTAAGTCCCTTAAGAGGATAGCCATGTTATATTCCTCTCTGTGCAGCAACTGCATGGTACGTGGAAATGGTGCTTGACGGTGCTGGAGAAATTTAAATAAATAGATGAATAGAAGGAAGTAGGCCAACTCACCCAGGAAGACCAGGTAGCAATGAAAAGAACAGTAGATCAAAGAGAGGACCCAGGGAAACAGCGATGCTTAAATACTTTTTCATTTTATTTTTAATTGTGAAATATTTCAGTCATACGGAAAACAATATAGCCAACGCCTGTGTGCTTACCACATAGGACGACTCCCTTTTAATCTCTCTGTGTGCTTAACCAGATGGACATCTCTCTTTTAATAATTAAATGTTATTTAATTTGATGTATGTATAGGGGGGAAAATACACAAGAATCAACAGCAGATCTGAACATGAAAGGTAAAACAGTAAGCCTTTTGGAAGACTCCAGAGAGTGTCTTCACGACCTTCGAGTATAGAGCAGAGTATGGGACACAAAAAGCACCACACAAAAGAAAAATATGATGAATTTATAAAATTAAGTAATTCTGTTTATCAAACAGCTCCATTAAAGAGTGAAAAGGTAACCGAAAGAGTGGGAAGAAATATTCATATATCTGACAAAGGACTCATATCCAGAACATATAAAGGAACCCTTGTAAATTTGCAAGAAACATAGAAAAATGGGCAGAAGATTCACATGGAAGAGGATACCCAAAATGGCCAGTATATATATGAAAGGAGCTCAACGCCCTCAGCCACTAGGGGACGTGTCAATTAAAATCACAAAGATATACGATAGTACCCCCTCCAAAAAGTCTAAACTACCGAAGAAAGGAAATATGAAGTGTTTGCAGTATCTGCCAGAGCTGAACCCACCAGATCCTATGGACCCAACAAGTCTGCTTCTAGACACGCTCAAACCATTGAGCGCATCACGTATTCACCACAAGACGTGTACTAGAATATTCATTGCAGGATTGTCCATAAGAGCTGAAAACTGGACTTGAACACTGTGTCTGACAGTAGCGGGGTTTGTAAATCACCGGGTTTGGCCACACAGCTGCATACTAATGAGAAGGAATGATCTCCAAATACGACGTTGGTTTTGGAGGAATCCTGCTGTACTATGTCCAGCACAAGAGTCCAGACACAAACTGTATGATTCTACTGATAAATGCTTATAAAGTGCAGGAACATTTACAACTAACCTATGCTGTTAGAAATCAGATTAGCCCTTTCAGGGGTGGGGATGGAGTGGGAGGGGTCGCTGGAAGAGAGACCAGGGTGGGAATATCTGGGGTAATGGGAATGTGTGTTTCCTGCTCTAGGGGCTGGTTACATGGAAGGATGGAGAAGGTGGAGGTGCTGGGGCTGAGGGGTGGGGAGTGAGAGGCACACAGGAGTATCAGAGGGTAGGTGGCCACGGCAGGTGGTGAGAAGTGAGCTCAGCTGGGGCAGAGCCAGACGTAAGGAATAACAGCAGATGCATTCTTCTTTTCCTCCAGCTCCAAGCGGTGGGAATGTGTCGTATAGAGACCTATTTTCCCTTTGTGAAAGTTTGAATCATTCTGCTTTATCCTAAGGGAAGTAGTTACGCAATCTCAGTAGCAATGTTTAACCTAACCTCAAGGGAAAGAATATGTAAGATCCTTACAGATGCACAGTCGTGACATGCCCCACACATACTGCTGAACAAAAGAAAAGAAAAAAACAAATTATAAGAACATAGAGCCACCTCCCACTCAAAGTGTTACTTAAGAAACATCTCAAAGATAAGAGACCTCCAAAGGTCTCTTTGTAAAGATAATGACCATGAGGGTCAAAGAGGACATGGAACCTGTTCAAGTTACACAGTGAGGACAGATAAACCCCAAAGGATCATCCAGCAATAGGTAGGGCTCCCATCCAGTGTTCTTTCCATGGCTCAATCACTGAATTATCCAGGCTTCTTTCTCTGGGGCCCCTCCTTCAGTCTCGGCCCTGCGCCCCAGCCACCATGCCTAAGGCCCAGCTCTGCTGCTGCTGCTTGCCAAGACAGATCTGGTCCCCAGACGGCTCTGTGGGAACCAGGGACCATGCACCACCTCCTTCCAAACCACCAGGTCTCCCTCCATTGCTGAAGGAGCCTCGTCCAGGGCTACCTCTCATGCCCCTTCCCCCAGCCCCACACAGCCTTCCTCCAAAGGCGCCTGAGCACCCCCACGCTAACCCCCCCAGCCTGGGCAGCACTGGACAAGATCTCCTTGCTCCCCCCAAGGCTATACAGGCTCTGGCTGCCAAAGGTCCCCCCTATCAATGCACAGCCTGTCAAGGCAGGTTAGATGAAGGTGTCCCCCCCACAAAAAGATATAATCCAGGGAGAGCAGAATTTGGTGCTCAGACAATGGGCCGAATCTCTCCCCCACCCTATTCTGCTGCTCAGCCCTCAGCTAGAAGCTCCTTTTTTTAAAGATTTTATTTATTTATTTTATTTATTTATTTATTTATTTATTTATTTATTTATTTATTTAAGGGAGAGAGAAAGAGCAAGTGGGAGAAGCGGCAGAAGAGGAGGGAAAGGGAGAGAATCCCAAGCAGACTCCGCGCTGACTGGGAGCCCAACATGGGGCTTGATCTCATGACCCTGAGATCATGACCTGAGCCAAAACCAAAAGTCTGACGCTTAACCGACTGGGCCACCCAGGTGACCCCTCAGCAAGAAGCTCTTTTCAGTAAAGCTACATAAACACGTGCTACTGTTCTGGAGGAAATCAGTGAGAATGCTTGGGAAGAAGCACAACTTGTCTGCTGTAGGGACTTGAGTGTAACCAGGTAGACTCTGCCCTCCAACGCCGTACCAGCCACCAGGACTTGGCACTGACTTTGCGAGGCAGACTACTACTCACTAATGGTGCTACGCTTCCTAAGGACAAGGCTATATTGTATTGCAATCCCATAAAGAAGCCCATCTCGTATCCTTTCCAATGAGTTCACTACTGGATAGTGGGGGGCAGGGGGGGTGAGAAGACGCAGAAATTGAGATGCAGCCTCCTTCACTGCGAACTCCCCATCTTGGCAAAGGGAATGGGAGGCACACCCAGGACGTTGAGAGACACAGAGACCCTGGAGCCAAGGCAGAGATGGGAGCCTCGGGACATGAGCACAAGATAAATTTCAGGCGATCTTCACACACACACACACACACACACACACACACACACCATGAGACCTCAGGGCCAGCACGGCTTTACTGACACATTACGATAGACTAACTTTATCTCATTGCCCAGTAGGCCAGACGATACCACAGGTGTAGGGAAACAGGGTCTCAGCATGACGCCAACTGGGTTGTTCATGAGGCAACAATTTGCTTCTTTTTATTGTCAAGAGTATTGCACGGAATTGAAGTACTATGGTTTGTTTATCTCTTCTCTTCTTGAAGGATGTTTGAGTTGTTACCAATTTTTCTGATTATAAATGGAGATGCTACAAACATCCACGTACATGTTTTTGTGTAAATGTAAGCTTTTAGTTCTCCAGGGCAAATACCCAGCAGGGGGATTTTTGAATCGTTTTTCCTTTATAGCTGATTTTCTTTTTTTTTTTTTTAAGATTTTATTTATTTATTTGACAGAGATAGAGACAGCCAGCGAGAGAGGGAACACAAGCAGGAGGAGTGGGAGAGGAAGAAGCAGGCTCATCGCGGAGGAGCCTGATGTGGGGCTCGATCCCAGAACGCTGGGATCACGCCCTGAGCCGAAGACAGACGCTTAACCGCTGTGCCACCCAGGCGCCCCTATAGCTGATTTTCTTTCCAGGACACCGAAGCAAGGACAGCTGTGCAGAGAGCTCACATTTACAACTGCCCTGCACGTGCTCAGAGTAATAAGAGCATGATGCCGTGATCACAACCCAGAAATAATTGGACAGTTTAGAGCTTGAGCCAAATCTAACAAGAAAGATTTCACAGAGATCAATGTAAAATAAAACCCTACAGATGTACTCAAGCAAAGCGGCTGTACGGTTCAGCACGGGGAAACAGCGTCCTGATGGCTTGTATAAAATGGCGCTAGCTCAGGATGAGTCAGCGGCGGGAAGGAGCTGCCAAACTCACCTACGACGTGGGGGGATACACAACGAGAAGCCCCGTGCCCACTCTTCCTGGGCTAGTCAGGCCACTCTCGGAAGTCTGGATTGGGCTCCAGACGTCCAGAGGATGCGATGTCTATGGGAGAGCACCCAGGATGCCAGGGGAGCTCCCCAACGCAGAGTAAGAAATGGAAGTATTCCACCTGGAGAAGGAATCCAACGAAGGGCAAAACCACTCTCAAACATTTGTAGACCATCATGCACAAGAGGACTGAGGGGGTGGCCATGGAGGGGGAAAAACTTGGACCAATGAGTGGCATGGATAAGGTAGGACTCAGCTGAGCATGCCCTGTGAAGGAGAGGAGTTACCTTCCCCAGTCAGGTGGGCTGCTGACTGTGGAATGGTGTTTCAGAGAAACACCATTGTCTTACAGGGCCTCTGAAGTCATTTCTAGCCTTGAGTGTCTGAATCTTCAGAAAATAACAGTGGTAACCCTTGAAAAAATAATGGTAATATCTCCCATTTATTGAGTGCTTGTCTTGTTCTAGGAGCCGTGCTGAGCTCTGGCATGCATTATATTATTGACTCAGTCCATCGGTCAACAAGTCAACATTTTCTGTCCAGTATTATGTAACATTCAAACAATATATGACACAGTCCCTCTCTTTAAAGAGATTATAATCTAGTTGCTACTCAAAATTTGACACATACGGTACAATATCTATATAAATATTTTCATTTTATAAAATACTTTCAAGTATATTATTTCGTGTATTCTTTGAAACATCCCCGAGAGGCAAACATTATTTTTATTACCACAATATGAACAGCTAATATCTTAAGTCACTCTCTTCCTCTGTGTGTGCCCTGTTTCCAATCTGCTCATCATGAGTCTAGCTGCAATCAAGAGAAGACAATCGTCTCAATTTTCTTTATTTTTATTACCCTCTCATTCCAATAATAAGGGAGTTAAATTAAAAACAATAACCCAGAGGCACCTGGGTGGCTCAGTCAGTTAAGCATCTGAATCTTGATTTCAGCTTCGGTCACGACCTCAGGGCCGTGGGATCAGGGCCCACGCTGGGTTTGGCGCTGAGCGCTGAGTCTGCTTGAGATTCTCTCTCTTCCTCTCCCTCTGTCCCTCCTCCTACCACCCTGCTCCCACACTCTCTCTCTAAAAATAATAATAATGATAACAACAATAATAATAATAATCCATGTTTTTAAAAAGGAAGCAAGTATTCTAATCATCCAATGAAAAATACTCCCCAGCAGCTGAGACAAAAAGGTAAACATGCTAAATGTTAAATTATGTAAGTTTTATTATCCGTAAAGACCTTAAGACTTTTTTGTTGTTCTTGGTTTTAAAGGGAACAAAACAGAATGGACAAGGTCCGCGTCTTTTTTCAAGTTGAGCTTTGAAACAAATGTTTACTTGATCTTAAGCAGGAAATCTGTGAGCACATGCAAATAGTCAGAACCAAAGGTGGGACTAAGAAGTCAGGTTTGGAGGGAGTGATGACAAGTGTCAGCCTCTTGAAATAGAAGAGTCCCCTGGTGTCTGGACCAGATTTCAGAACCAAGGACAGAGCAGAGATCTGATTAAAGAAAACCTCTGCCTTCAGAGACCAAACATATTCCACCACCACCCCCCATCTATCATGAAAAAAACAAAACCACGCAGATGACACCAGTATACCATGAAAGTGACAAGCATGGACTCTAGGGCCCGACTACTCATGGTCAAGCCCTGGCTGTACCACTTGCTAACTGCAGCCTTTGGCACAGAGTGATCTTTATGTCTTCGTGCTCCTTTTTCTCATCTGTAAAGTGAGGACAATCACGCCTACTCATAGGATCACTGTGAAGGTTAAATTATTTATGTGTGAAATTCTCAGAACAATATCTGAACAGGTGGAAATCCCTAAATAAAACTTGGTTTCATTTCTTGGTTTTCCAGAGCCTTGAGATTTCAGGATGTGGGAAGAAAAGGGAGGCAGAATGCTGCAGAGTCTTACTGGGGAAAGGGGCAACTACCATTGAATCACAAGGAATGAGGACATAGGGACAGCTTTTGACCATGTTCTCCCACCACTGTGGCCCAAAGTCCCCAAGGGAGGTGATAAAGAAAGGTTGCCCCCTGCGGTGACCCAGGCTGGGCACTGCAGTTAGTCAGTGGGCAGTCACTGAGCCATTTGGAATTCTTGGCAAGGATTACTGGTGCTAGTACAGAAGAGCTCCAGCCCCAGGGTGTGGCCTGCCCTGAGATAGATCCAGAAAGAGTGAGGCACAGCGTGGCAGTTGGGCAAATTGTAAAGTCTGACCCAGTTGGCTTACCCCCAAAGACTCCCTCAGCACCCTCATTCTCTCTTCATCTCTCACTCACTCCATGCACAGCTGCTAACATAACTTCCTGCAGGCCACATTTTGAGTGTGTTGCCCTCTGATTTAGCAAATATCACAAGTCCCTATTATTCTGCAAAACTCATAGAGTCAAATCCATCATCACATATTACAGTTTAATAAAGAAAAAGAAAGAGAGAGCAGAGAGGAGGCCAGGCAGTGTTTATACACAAGGGGACAAAAGGTGGTGGTGGAATGGGTGATGGGCTCAGGGGCAAACTCCTAACTTGACAATGTCTACCTGGGCCCCTTCTTGGTTTTGAGCCACCAAGCAGATGAGAGTATAGTGTCACGAACCCTGGAGAGAGAGGAGCAATTGTAAAGAGGTGTGGCTAAAGGCAGGGGAAATTTCTACAGTCGTGTGTCAGGGCCCAGTCTCAGTATTTGATGCAGGAGCGCTGGTCACTGCTGGTGATGGTCTGCACAACCCTGGCCGAGGAGGAGGAGCTGCCCAGTCTGGGACTCTGATCCATGGAGGTGCTTGTGCTTCTGGACTGGATGCCCTTCCCCATATTGGTGGACTCACTGTCGCCTCGGATGCCCTGGTCCCCTCTGTTGCCCCAGATGCCATTGCTGCTGCTGCTGCCCCCAGCACTAATGTTCTTGCTGCCGGATGTGTGGTTGACCACAACTGCAAAGAGAATGGGGTGCTCAGTGTCACTTGCCTGTCTAAATGCCCATTGCATGCATTACTATCTGAGGAAGGAGTGGCAGAGAACATCCAAAAAGAGAAGGGGAGACGGCCTTCCTATGGGAGGGAGTTCTTTGTCTGAAGGCAAATTCAGAACATATGCGCACAGGACATTAGATAAGTCCTACCCAAATACGACTCTCCCTTTGCCCCTCTCTTTATTTTACTCCAGCAATCAGGCTGTAGAAAAAGCAATTTGTTGGTAGAGGAGCTGAAGCAAAGCCATGAGAAATCATGTCAAACAACAGAAATGGAGTGCGTAAGATACTCACGGATACACACTGGGCTCTGACACTCCCCAGACATCCTGTTTAGGAAAACAAAATAAATATCGTGAAATCCTCACGCTGGTTCCTCTCAGCATCTTGGTCAGAATTACCCCCTGGGATGCCAGAGTACAATGATATGAGCTGCAGCATCAGGGATTGAAGTTAGACGTGAGAAGGACTTCCCTAGGGTTCTAGGATGGGGATGCAGAGGAACAGAGAAATAATGTGTCTCTGGACACTTGGCTCTGCCACCACCTTGGCCTTGGTTCCCTCACTGGCAGAACTGGAATAATATACTTCCTCATCGGTTTGTTGAGAAGAGTAAATTAAGCCATGAGGAATGTCTAGCACAGTGCCTAGCCTACGCCGAAAGTGACATAACTCTTACCTGCACCAGAGATGGAGAGGCAAAGAAGAGTGACTGATGCGAGGGAAGTGGAAACCAGTTTGGAGAATAGGAGAAGCGACTACTAGGCTACTAGAACCCCCTACCCATCTGTCGTCTCCACCATATCAGGATTGGCTGGCATTGGCCTTTGGGGCGCACTACATGCTTGTTGGGAAGCTCTAGGCATTCAGGTCTAACAAACAGATGAAGTCGGTGTCCCTGCACCCAAAGGGGAGAGTGCTGGGCAATATAATTCAGTTAATCAAGCATTTGTTGAGACCCTCCTTTGTCCCCTGTCACTGTGTTTAACCAAGGACCATACAATCCTTTGCAACTTGATTCTCAAGTTGTCCTCCTTGCCTTGGCCAGAGTCCCTACCCACCTGCACTCCTCGCCATCCAGCATCTTCTGGTAGGTGGCGATCTCCCCATCCAATGCCAACTTGACGTTCATCAGTTCCTGGTAGTCACGCAGGAGATAGGCCAAGTTCTCTTGGGCCTGCTGCAGGGCCTTCTTGAGCTCTGCCAACTTGGCCTGGGCATCTTGGAGGGTCCATGTTCCCTGTTGTTCAGTGTCAGCAATTGTTGCCTGCAGGTTAGTATTCTAAAGGAGGAGAAAGAAGAGAAGGGTTGAATCTCTGAAATCACCTGGGCACATGGCAGGTGACCATGCTAACTTCTTCTGCCCGTATCATTCATATCCATGTAGCATATACACTATGCTAGGAAATTCCAATGGTCATTTGAATCCTTACCCAGAGATACTGATCACCTGCTTCCCAATCTCTTGAAGGAGGATAATCCATGGTATGAGACCCCAGAAACTCAGTACCACATATTTCGTGGAGTCTTGGAGCCACAACCAATGACATGAGGGAAGATCATTCTATCTTGAAGATGATGGGTAAGAGTAAAGGGAACATACATGAAGCCATCAGTCTGTATGGTATTGCCTGGAAGCTCCATTGTAGGTTCCAATAAGGACCTGAAAGACTTTCCAGCCTGCTAGGTTCAGGTGCCCCACTGGCATCTCAGAGCACCACTGTCATCAGAGTTAAATCCTAGGCTTCGGGGAGCCACACCCACCTGCTTCCTGATGCTCTCAATCTTGGCCCGCAGCCTCTGGACCATCCTGTTGAGCTCTGCAATCTCACTCTTGGTGCTCTTCAAGTCTTCTCCATACCTGCTGGCTGTAGTCTGCAGCTCCCCAAGCTGGAAGGTAAGGAGCAGATAGGGAGAAATTATCCCTAACCTTCAAATACATGTGTATGAAAAGGAGAATAGAAGTGCCATCAATCCAGAAAGTCCTCCTATTACACAGAAGTCCACCAGGCATTTAGAATGGGAAGGATTGCTTAACTAAAAATCACAGTTGCCCTTAAAGATATCAGGCAGTAAAAGGAAAAACATTGCAAGTTATAGACATTTGTGAAAGATATTTCAGTGGGTTTCCACTAAACAAAATGTGCATTATCTGGGATGGTGCCAGGAGGGGCTGGAGGTGAAGGAGCAGGAGGCCTGGAAAAAGCCTGTGAGTCTAGACTGATGCAAGGACCCATATTTACCTTGACCCGGTACAGCCCCTCGGCCTCTGCCTTGCTCCTCTGGGCGATCTCCTTGTACTGGGCCTTGACCTCGGTGATGATGCTGTCCAGGTCCAGATGCCGGTTATTGTCCATGGACAGGATGACAGACATATCACTGGATTCCGACAGGACCTGGTTGTACTCCTACATGCACACAGGAGCACACCATTGGGCAGTGTCGCCATCGCCCTAGGATGCCGTAAGCCTTGCAAGTACTGGCTCAAGACTGTTGTGGGGTCTAGAAAATTAAATCTTACTGAAAGAAAAGGAAGGGGACAAGACAGTGATCCAGAAACGAGGCAGCAAGAAAATTCCCAGCAGGCAGTGAAGGATTGCCCTTAACTCTCCTTTCACAGATTTCCCTTGAGAGTCTATGTAATGGAGATTCTAAAGGCATGGACTGCAGATCCTGAAAGCCTGGAGCCATGGGAAAGAGAAGAGGGAGAACATAAGCGATATGATTAAGGAGGCATCAAATTGAAGACATGAAGAAGAAATAGGGATAAAGATGGGAAAGACTTTGCAAATGTTTGCTGCCAAATAGATTCCACAAAGGAAGCTGGATCCCCAGAATCAAGCAAGATCTGATACCCCATGCCATGGCTTCCACCCTAGAGGAGAGTACAAAGGTCCTTACAGCTTCAAAGAGGGCTCTCAGAAGTTGACTTCACTGGTCAGACTCTCCATTTTTATTTCCAAGTCCACTTTGGTCATGTAGGAAGTATCTACATCCTGAAAGTAAAAAACAGAGCATCAGCCTTCTTAGCTTCAATATTACCCTCATTAGTTACCACTGCATTTAATAATATTGAAATCATATTTACCTAGTTGAGGGAGCAAACATCACTTAAACCAGACCTTACACTTGCAATAGAGAGTTTTGATAATTGAGCTCAGTGTTAGAAAAGATCATTAGTATCAATTTTGTAGCTTGGGTAGTTAAGGTGGTAGCGATCAATAGTTGGCAATAAACTATGAAGAGTGAGGCCTGGGTCAAAGCAGCATTGTTGAGCCAAACACACTTGGGAGATATCTTAGTTACAGAAAAAAAAAAGCCCTCAGGGCATAGGCTCCGATGCAAGGCTGGCACTGTCCTGGGTTCTGGCCATCAACAACAGGACAACACCTGGAATCCTGCTCTGGACAAAGTGCGATCCAGTCTCGCATCCCTGGGAAGATGCCACCATCCCCCCCTTCCCTTGTGCCATGGGAGGAGCCCTGTGCTGGCTTGCTCTTCCTGTGCTGGCCTGCTCACCTTCTTCAGAACCATCAAGTCATTCTCAGCCTCTGAGCGCTTGTTAAGTTCATCGTCATACCTACAAGAAAGGAGAGAGGTCATTTTTGAGGGTGGCTGAGCCAAGGGTTTGTGCACATGTGCCCAGGGAAAGGTCTTTATTCCAGGAGATGAAGTGTAACCTGGGGCAGAGCCACAAGTAACTATTCCCCGGATAGGACCAGGCTAAAGCCTGTTGAGTGGCGTGCTTTATTACGATGGTAGGGCCTTTAAGAGCACACTGGCACCCCATTTCTGACATTCCAGGATATTAGAAATAGGAGATAAAGCATGTGATGGAATTGGCACGTAGCTCCTGGTGTCCTTGGACAGCACATTCATACAGGTCTCTCGATTCTCCACTGCAAAGAATCAGTCTAGTCCTCATGAGCAGAAGCCTGTGGTCACTCTCAAAGCCACCTCCCACCCACACCCGAAGCTCCCAGCTGTTCCCTTCTCCATCTGTGTCCTAGCTCATCTCCCTCATCACCCAGCACAAACACATTTTCTAACTGGTCCTCACTCTTGGCAGTAAGTTGGAATCACCCGAGGCTCTGGAAAAGCTACCAGTGCCTGGCTCCCATGCCCAGAAATTCTCATTCAATGAGTCATGAGTGCAACCTGGACATTCGGAATTTATAAAGCTCCCAAAGTGATTCCGGTAAGCAGCAAGTAGGAGATCCATTATTGTTAATTGTCAAGGAGCCTGATATCTCCCTCTGTCTAAAGGGGGCCCCCTAGATGCCCACACTGTTACATACAGCTCACTCTCCTTGGCAGCAACACAAATATCAAAAGAGAGCAGATCTTCCTTTCATCGACCCTCAACCTGACACCCCATCCTGTGGCCTCCAGACTCCTTGAGGACATGCACCAACAACTTTCCCAGCTGGAACACCTCCATACCTCCTAGACCCAGTGGCTGTTTCCCCAGCACCTCCATCACTCACTTCCTCTTACACTCCTCCACAAGTGCCTGCACTGTGCTCAGTTCCCCATTCAGCTGACCCCGCTCACTCAGCAGCCTGTCCAGGTGGGCCTGGAGGCAGCTGGTGTAGGACTCAAAGAAGGGCTGCAAGTCATGGGCACTGGCCCTGGAGGTAGCTGACTGCTCCTGCAGGAGGCACCACTTGGTCTCCAGCACCTTGTTCTGCTGCTCCAGGAACTGCACCTGTGGGCAGCCAGGGAGCAGAGGTCATGGCCTGCCCAGCCTCTGGCTCATGGGCAGACCCACTGCTCCAACCTAGGCCTCATGTTCCCCGGCCCCCTCCCCACCACGGGCCCTCACCTTGTCGATGAAGGAGGCAAATTTGTCATTGAGAGTCTTAATCTGCTCCTTCTCTTGGGTCTTCACCTCCCTGAGCTGAGGGTCGACCCCCATGTTCAGGGGCTGAAGGAGGCTCTGGTTGATGGTCATCTCCTGGATACTGAGGGGAAATCCCCCTGAACCCCCAAGGCCCCCGGCTCCACCAGGAATGCCTCCCAAGCCACCAGGTCTCCCTCCAATGCTGAAGGAGCCTCATCCAGGGCTACCTCTCATGCCCCAGCCCCACACGGGCTCCCTCCAAAGGCGCCCGAGCAACCCCATCCTGAGCTCCCAGTCTGGGCGGCACCTTTGGCCACACTGAGTGAGATCTTCTTGCTCCCCCCAAGGTTGTACAGGCTCTGGCTGCCAAGGGCAGCCCCAACCATGGCACAGGCTGTGGGGGTACTGCCTCCCCTAGATCGCGAGGCTGACTGGGACCTGCTGGGGCCGATACGGCTCTGGCCAGACACCACAACAGCAGAGCAGCCCCTGGAGCCCTTGGTGGCCTGGGACAGCCTGCTGGCTTGCTGGCTCATCATTTTCTCTGGGCACAGGGAGATGTCCTGGTTCAGAAGCCTCTGAGGAAAGGGCACCTTTTGACACAGGGAGACAGGTGGCCCCTTTTATAGGTCCCAGGGAACTGGTTCATTAATTGGATGATTTCCAGGGTTTCCTTCTCTGGCTACAACTAATCCCCACACCAGGTCCTTCGCTGTAATCCCAGTCTCCATTTCAAGTCTTTCCTGTAATTAGCCTCCTGTAGACTTTGCGCACGGCCGAACCGGGCCCTCCCTTGGTGAATGAGCTTGGTTCCTGCCAGGCATGGCCCAGTCCCAGGGCCCCAGGCACAGGCTGCTCGGGAGGCAGCAGGTTCAATTAGGTGACTCTGTGGCTTTTGCATTCCCCCCAAACCCTGGGCGTCCACTGGTGTCACTCTGCTGTCTGCCTCCCAGAACGAACGAGGCTCACGCAGACTCCCGTGTCCGGGAGAGACAGAGTGGAAAGTGGGCTCCCTCCAGACTGTAGCGCCTCCAAATCTGACAGCGTGCACCCATGGAACTCACCAGAGAGCCTCTGCTGGTTTGTCCCTGGCTCTGCCGCACGAGCAGCGCCTCTGCATCCCAGTCACGGAGGGGTGGGTGTCAGGCCAGAATGTTCTCGACTGACCCAGAGGCCTGCGTGAGTGGACTAGATACGAGAGACATTCATCTGAGCGTTAGCATTGTTCAGCATCGGGGTGACCGAGAGAACTCTAATGTCCCCTCTGTCTCCCTGTGGCCCCCTGCATGGCGTTATTGTTCCTGCTCAACTCGCTGCCGCATCCCCTATTTCACTCGCGCACCAGGTCTCTTCCTCTTTCAAATAGGCCTCCTCGGTCCCCCTTCCTGGAAGCCTCCACCTTTCAGCCTCCTGTGGGTACTACTGTCTGCATTCCCCTCCTTCCTCTTCCCTGCACGAAGGCTGCAGCCCTGTCCCCTCAACAATAGGCACCATGAGGGCTGGGTCTCATCTGTCTGGTCCAACAGGGTCCCTAGTGCCCAACACAGTGTCACACCCATGGTGGGTTCATAGGTTTTGTAGAATGAATGGCTGCCCAGCTTTTTTCTACTTCTGGTACTGCCCCTCTATGTGGGTCCCGGCATGTGTCCCACCTCCATCATCACACTGGACAAGAAAGCCTTGTCCCTCAGGACATTCCTCCCATCCAGACCATCTCTTACCCCAGGCTCAGGCCAGAGCCCTATACCTGTGAGCTCAGGATAAAGTTTTAAGACACAGACTGTTAAATTAGCTGTCATTTGTGTGGTTGGCTTCCCTCTCTGCTAAAAATGCCACCTGTGTATCAAGACCATTTTAAGTGCACAGGAAATGCAACCAGATAGCCCATGGGTGGGGGAGAAGGGACCCAACTGATCAGAAGGCCTTGAACCTCCCTTGAACTCCCACACTCTCTTTTTTTTTCTTAAAGATTTTATTTTTATTTATTTATTTGACAGAGAGACAGCCAGCGAGAGAGGGAACACAGCAGGGGGAGTGGGAGAGGAAGAAGCAGTCTCCTAGCAGAGGAGCCTGATGTGGGGCTCGATCCCAGAACGCCGGGATCACGCCCTGAGCCGAAGGCAGACGCTTAACGACTGAGCCACCCAGGCGCCCCTCCCACACTCTCTTACCCCTCATAAGCCCCTGCACATCCCACCTTGGATGCTTGTGGTGACAGCCTGACCCCATTGGGGGCCTGGGATAGAGGCTGCATTGTCCTCAAAATAAACAAAAGACGGGTGATTTCATGAAGAACTCCACACTTGTGGTAATAGCAACAGCCATCCTAGCTACGAGGAGCGATCAGAATCTGGTGGTTTCTGGTGAACACGGGCCAAGGGAAAGGATACACTACAGTGGGAAGGATGTGGAAGGTCTTCCCAACAGAGAGGTTAGGAGAGCTAGAGCATGCCAGCCTGCTATGGCATCTCCTCTGGAAGGAAAGGAAGTCATGACTGGGTGTCAGACATGAGTCCACTGCCATCTGACCTGTGTGAAGGACTTGAGTACCTTCTAGTTACATGTGGCAGAAGAAAGGGAAAAAGGAAGGGAAAGAGGGAGGGAGGAAGGAAGTAGGAGGGAGGGAGGCAAGCAGGCAAGCCCAGGCGTACTAGAGTTTACAGAGTCCGGCCTGCCTCCAGCAGGAGCTTACACTGGCCTTGGAACACACATCGGTTTGCACCTCAGCATCCGCATGGACCTAACGCCATGCCTCGCCTCCATAGACGGCACCGTGGGAATAGCTCATGGGACGGCAAGTCAGCTCTCAGAGCTTTGTGGGAAACGTACTCATTGCAAGGCATACGAGGCAGCATGAGAGCCAGAGTTTAAACAAAAGCCGGTCTATTCCGGCATTTACTGAGCATCTATGACGTCATAGAACAAGGAGTTCAGAGGAAGGAGAAATGTGCTCTGTATACCTAGGAGGCAGTCTGACACTCACTCAGAACACACGACAAGCACGGACGGAGCCAGTAATAGCCACCTGTCTCCTGCAGTTAAAGGAGGGGATGGAAATGGGAACTGTGGTGGGATGTTAGCCATGGAAGCTTCCCAAGAAGTATCATGAGCCAGTCTGATGAAGAAGACAGCCAGCATCCCATGTTGGGATGAAGAGACTTGCAGGAACCAGTCTGGGCAGCAACCACTGTAGCTTTATTTGAAGCAGGATCGTCAGAAGCTACCGAAGGCAACAGAGGGGAGCATGTTATCTACACAGATGCAGGGGCGTGTGCCAGCCTGACCCGTTGCGTGGGAAGAAATTACGCCGGTCACGGCGACCTGGCAAACTGTGGTGGGTCATGGAATTGGATGTGGTTCACTTCTCCCCCAAAGACCCACCTAGAGCCTCGAGTCTCTCCTCGCTCCCACCCACTCCCACATCGCCGCCAACATGATCTTATGCAAATACCACTTTCGACGTGTCACTCTCCTACCCAGAAAATGACTAGGCTTCCTGTTCTAGAAGAATGAGCTTCTCTTGACCTCTAATGCCCTTCCACCTCTGCCCCTTGCTCCTTCTTCCCTCCCCAGTGCCCCACTTTATGATTAAGGCCTAACCACTCCCTCCAAGCCAATCTCTTGCTGTTGTTTGGTGAGAAGTTGGGCCAAACCGCCTCTGAGGTTTCTCGCACCCTTGGGGTTCTGGGACCCCATGATGCTCCCCACTTTCCCTCACCATCATCCTTGGAGAATTCCACCTCTGAGAGCATGAGCCAGCCCACACCCCAGCCTGGGGAGTCCTTGATCTTCTCAATCACATTCATCTTCCTCCTCCGCCTCAGCCACACTGAGAGCCAGGCCCTGGGTCACCGCAAAGAATTGTTCCCTCTTGGAAGCTTAAGCCCCAAATCCCCACTCTCTGGCCACAACTGTCATCCTTCAGCTTATTTTCACCTACTTCCCACCACACCTGCTCTTCAGTCTTATAAATACTCCCATTATCCTCATCCCTTCATGTTCTCCGAGTCTGTTCGCCCTCTCCTGGCCTCTTTTCCTGTTCTTCCCAATCTAAGTACTACTCATTCATTCAACAAATACTTTTTGAGCATCTATGATGTGCCAGGCACTGACCAGGTGGTAGGGAATGGTGAACAAAATTAATGCTGTCCCATCCCTCATGGGAAGAGTCTAGTAACCATCTGAACAACCTTTTCACCAGCACCCTCCATTTCCTTATGTCACTAACTCTTCCACCATCAGCCTAACTAAGTCCCATGTCCAGGACAAAGCTACAACCTTCCTTTCCCCCTCCTATCATAAAAGCTGAGCACAGCTTGGGGGATCACACAAGTGTGTAATCTGGGGCACAAGACAGTCCTGATCTCCACTTTGGCTGTGCGTTCAACCCCTCCCTTGTCCTGTCAGCTTCTTGGTCATGGCTTAACTTCTGTCCCAAACTTCCACTACTCTCCTCCAGCCCCTTCTCAGTCCTCACCTCCTGCCTGCAGAAGATGACTTGGCTTCCTACTTCCCTGAGAAAATTCAGGTTGTCAGAAGTGACCTCCTTTTGGCATCTCTTCCATGCCTTCACTCTTGGCTGCCCCCACACCCACCTTATTCTTCTTCCTCTTGTACAGGGCTACGAGAAGCCTCCCCCACCCCCGCCTCCTCTACTTCTTCACTCAGTCGGTTACCATCCTCCCCACCATATCCTCAAGCTCTCCTCTATGCCCAAGTCTTTCCCATCTTTAAAATCCCTCTCTTGACCCCACGACACCTTCTTACTATTATCCTGTCTGTCTCTTCCCCTTCTCAACTAAAGATCTCAGAAGGGTAATCCAAATTCACAGTGCCCGTTTCCCCATCACTGGTCAACTCTGAAATCCATGAAATCTTGCTCTGCACATAATCCCTGCGTCATGGGCACCGCACCCCTGAGAGTACGTTTCTTGCTGGCTTCCTAAAAGCCAAACCCAAAAGATGCCCTTAGGCCCTCATTCCCTCAGATCTCTCTGTGTCTACAGTTGAAACACGGTATTAGCTTGTTGTTCGATATAAACCATTGTTTTCAGTAGCATTTCACTAACTTTATATTAAAGTTAATATACATGTAACATAATATATGTAATATAATAACTTCATATTAATATTTTTTGAATCTCTTCATTCCTTAAAGGATTACAATCCAGGTGCCTGGGTGGCTCAGTTGATTGAGTGTTTGCCTTCGACTCAGGTCATGATCCCGGGGTCCTGGGATCGAGTCCCACATGAGGCTCCCTGGTCAGTAGAGAGTCTGCTTCTTCCTCTGTCCTTCCATCCCCCGTTCATGCTTGCACGCACATGTTCTCTCTCTCAAAAATAAAGTCTTTAAAAAAAAAAAAAAGGTTACAATCCACATAAATAGGTTCCCAGTCTTCGTTCTCATGTAACTTGGCTCCTTTCTTTTGGATGTGGTGGATAAACCACAGACAGATCCAATTTGTCCAGAATATGGACAAAGCATTCCTTGCTGTAGAAAGCACACACCCATCTTTTGCAGGCTGAAGTGAATCTCAACCCCTAAGATTCTGTGGGACCCTGGGCCACTGGACAGCAGGTTAAAAGAAGCGGTGGTATTATTACTGTCTTGTTCTAGAAAGACAGTGCCAATCCTGGGTGAGAGGGTGTAGAGGCAGTCCACCTGCAGAGACTAGAGACCGAAGAGTCAGCAAAGAGTTAGAGATCTTTCCCCTCCTCCCCAGATCTCAGAGCTCAGACACAAAACCACCAGGGCTGCCGTGTGCATTTGTGTGGGTTGTGTCCCAGACAAGAGTTCCAAGTCAAGAGTGTGAAAAGGGACCAACATCTAACCCAGACTCTGGTCACCAACCTGTGTGCTGTGGCATGATCTGTGTCCATCCAGAGTGCAGGCACCTTTTACTTTACACAAAGTGCTGTCCTCTGCCCAGACTATGGAGTTGTGTCTGCACAGAGTGGACACCTGTTTCTAATTCACAAAAAGACCAGACAGGTGAAGGAGACCTTGGAACACCAGAGTTGGACATCGTGAGTCTTGGGGCAAAAAGAATCTACTACTGAAACACCTATTCTTCCCTTGTATCCCACTGGTCTTTGGGTCAGTCAAGCCATGTTGTAGTAAAACTGCTTGAGTCCCAGCTCTTAGTTACATGACTTTCATAAGTTGCCTGACATGCTGTGCCTTGGTTTCTGATGAGGTTCTGGAATATCGGTGAGGTTCCGTGGGGTGGAGTCCAGAGCCGACAACCAAGAAAGAATTCTTGGGACGTCTTTGGTGCAAAATGGTGGTTTATTAAAGCACAGGGACAGGGCCCGTGGGCAGAAAGAGCTGCTGCCCCGGGTTGTGAGGGGCGGCTGATTATATCCTTGGGAGCTGTGGAGGTGAGGACAAAGGGGGCGTCCAGAAGGACTGTCATATGCTAAAGAAGAGTCTCAGGATACTGGCTATCTGGTTATTGGCAAGCCAAGGCGGTCCCTCCCTCTAATGAGGCACTAACATGAAGACCATTGGGAGTCTCCCGGAGGAATGATCACAAGTCCTTGTCAATGGGCTTCAGGTTTAAAAGAAATTCCATTTTATTTACATTTCCTTCTGCCTCAGCCTCCTTCAATTTTATGGAGGGGATGGTAGTGTTAGGGCTTCAGGAAACTGAATTATGGGTCTCTGGAAGTTAGGCTATCGATAAGAAAGCTTCTTCCTTGTAAATCACTAGGACAGGTGTCAACTGAGGGAGACCCGGGTCTTGAAGGATTGTGATCTCTGTCAGTTAACTATTTGTTTTCCCTTTCCTTAGCTTTCGGGCAGCCAGGGGTGCCTGAGGAACGTCACGTACATCCCATGGGGGGGGTTGCGGGGTGTCAGTTTCTGCTTTGTCTTCAGCTTGCCTTCTGTTCCCTCATCGGTTCGCATTAATAAGATAAAGTTCACCACGTGATCTACCTCACGGTGCGGTTGTAAGGATCGTCTTGGAGCAGGTCCTGGTGCCTAATAAGCACTCAGTAGGCATTAGGTACAATGACAGAAGATCGCCTCTTGCATACCAACCAAACGTAACGGTCTCTCACCAGGGTCCTCACCCGGTGTGGGTCTGCGTGTTCGCAGGGATGGGGGCGGAGGGCTGTCCTACTGCTTAGTGTGTTAAAAGGAAAACCATGGGCCCCAAAACAGCATCATTTAGGACAAGTCAGCACACCAAGATTTAGTGCCTAACCTAACTGCACTTTTCAACCCCCCTCACCCACCCAGGAATGGAGCCTTTAGCCAGTCAATGAGGAATTTCCTGGTCAATACCAGGAAATTCACTGCTAGACCCCCTTCCACTCCTCTTAGAAAGGTCACCTTGCCTAGACAATGCATTCCTTGCTAATAAATTCTTTTCTCTCTCTCTCTTTTTTTTTAATGCCCTCTCTCTTCCTTGAAAATCCTTTCATTTAGTTCAGTGGATCTCCCGTATACTTACTAGATGAGATGCCGCCCAATTCTTGAATCATTTCATAAAGCCAATCAGATCTTCACATTTACTCAACTGAATTTTGTTTTTTAACAAAGGCTTCTCTGTTTCAAAAAGGCAGGCACGTGGGTGTGAGTGTGTGTGTCTCTGTGTGTGTCGGTGTGTGGTGGGTGAGGCAGGGATTATAGTCAGAAGACTCACACGCAGCAGCCGTGTGTGGGTGGGGAAATTGGGTAGACCCATTCAACTGTTAAATGCGTACTTGGGGTACCTGGGCGGTTGAGCGTCTGACTCTTGACTTCAGCTCAGGTCATGATCTCAGGGTCGTGAGATCAAGGCCCATGTCAGGCTCCACACTGGGTGTGGAGCCTGCTTGGGATTCTTTCCCTCCCTTGGCCCGTCATCTCTCCCTCTTTCTCTCTCTCTCTCAAAAAAAATGTGTACTTAATTCTAACCGAACAGCAATAATTATGCAAAGCTGAAAACAACTGTTAGAAATGCCTCAAGTCCCAGGTTTTCTTTGTACTTCCATCACAAAGGATTACTGTTGGACAGCTAAGACCCTGCATCTTAATTACCAGTTTCTCTGGGCAAAGGGTGCATGAAATAAATATATGGGCTTTCAAATGTGGACTGTGTAGGCTTTGACAGAGTAACTGCATCTTTAATAAGGCAGAAGCTGGCTTGAATCTAAACAGTAGCAGGAGAAAGGAGCTCTAATGCATACCTTTGGCAATTGCTCTCCCCAGTTACCAGTAAAAGGCAGATTGGGGGAGGTTAGCCCCAGCAGCCTAGAGGCAGAGAAAATGCTTAGAAGTTTATCTCCACCAGCCAGAGATCAGTTAATAGGAGTCTTGACTTCAAAGACCTGGGGAACCACAGTGGAGTCCGCAGAAACCCAGCTAGGGGGAGGGGAAGGGGAGATATCCAGAATGCACAAACAAGGCAGGAGGTGGGCTGGGTAGACTGACCCAGTTAGCACCTCAGTCCCTGCCCCAGCCACAGCTCATCTTTTCTGAATGTCCCAGGCAAAGTTTACAACTAATCAGACAGCAGCAAGCCAGGGAAGCCCACTCCCCTCCAAGTCCCTGCAGAATTTGTAATGAAATCTTTCGCTTGGTTTAGAGTTTTGGTCCATCAAACCCAATGGCCCACCTGGGTGGAGTTTTTGACTATTTACGAATGTTAATCTACGGTGTTAAAACCCCTGCCCCTATCTTCAGATTTCTGAAACGCCTCTCTTTTCAGCCCACCATGATGGGAAAATTAGAACTAGTCTAGGCTGTGGGAAAAAACTAAAAAATGATGTCTTTTACCCAAAAGCTATGTGTGAAAATCAACTCTTAGTCTTGGGTTTGCAGTTCTTTTATCACTTCTTCTAGTCCTGATGTAGTCCCTCTGCTGCAAAAGAAATCTTTTTTTAATAATCATTTTTGGGGGGGAAAAAAGAAATTTTGCAATGTTTTTAAAGCAGGCTTCACACCCAATGTGAGACTTGATCTCACAATCCTGAGGTCAAGAGTCGCATGCTCTACCAACTGAGCCAGCAGGTGCCCCTGAAAAAAAATATTTTTGTAGATGAATCCTCAGACTAATCTGGTTGGTTCAAACTTAGAATTTCTGTGATTACCCACTTAAAGATCTAAGTATTAAATGGCTGTAATTTTTAGCTGTCTGTTCTGTGAAGGCAAAAATACTTTGTTCGTTGGAGTTACTATTTCACTGGACAGCAAGGAATGTATGCTGGAAATAGACTGAAGTTATCTTTTTTTATGGCGTGTTAAGTATTTATGCAGATTTGCTTAAAATCCTTTATGTATCAATCAGTTTGACGAGGGAACAGAAGGCAAGCTGAGAACAAAGCGGAAACTGACACCCCACAACCCCCCCCCATGGGATGTACGTGACATTCTTCAGGCACTCCAGGCTGCCCTAAAGGACGAAGAAATAGTTAACCTACAGATACCACAATCCTGCAAGATTTGAGTCTCCCGCAGTTTACAAATGTCTTAGCAATTTACAAATGTCTTAGCAATTTACAAGAACAATACATTTCTATCAATAACCTAGCTTCCGGAAGGGAATGTAGATACAATTAAATGTCTTTATAATCCACAGCCTCCAGGAAGTTCCCAATTATCTTCATGTTAATGCCTTGCTAGAGGGAAAAACAACCTTAACTTGACAACCACAAGGCCTCTGGTGTCCTGTGAGTCCTCTTTAACATATGAAGGAATTTTCTCAACCTCCCTTTTTCCTTACCTCCCCCTACCCCGTTGTATATAATCAACCACCGCTCACAACCCAGGGCAGCCGCCCTTTCTGCCCAAGGGTCCAGTCCCTGTGCTTTATTTAATAAACCACCATTTTGCAGCAAAGAAGTCTCAAGAATTCTTTCTTTGTTGTCGGCTCCGGACTCCACCCCACTGAACAACCTCACTGATAGCCCACAACCTAGTCAAGTTTGTTAGGTTTGGGGGCTGGGATTAAGAAGAGCTTGGTAAAAATGTGATTCTTCAAGTTCTGTCCTTCCAACTCTGTTTGTTTGGTAGACTATTAATGACCAGAAAATATGTATGTCACACTTCTAGAAAGACGGAAAAAATGCTGTTTAATTCCCAATGTGTACCTTTGTGGGGGGTTTTAAGTAAAAAATGAGAATCTGCACTGAAAAAGAAAATAATGATCTCCATCTCTATTGGTTGTTAAAGGAAAATATTATTTGGTAAGTTGCTTCCCAGCTAGACTGTAAGCTCTGTGAGAGCAGAGATTACACATGTTCTCCACTCTGCTCCTGAGCCCGGCACAACGTCTGGAAAATGAGAGGCGCTCAGTCTAGTTGTTGAATGACTACGGATCAATTTCACAATAGAGGAAGCGAAAAATCAGGCTGTAAGCAGTATGTATTTTTAAGGTCTCCGTCTGTAAAAGATGATACATTTACACGTACCTATCTCGATGTATGTGCGTGTGTGCAGGGACATGCATACACACAGGAAAACGCCATAGGGAGGTGGAATTATAGATCATCTTCTTTTTTTTTTTTACTTTCCTAAATTTTATAAATTTTCGTTACAGGTATGTATTGTTTTTATAATCTAGAGAAAGATCTTTAGACAAAGAGGGAAAGAGTAAGGATAAAGAATAAAAGATAGGTGTGCCTGGGTGACTCAGTGGGTTAAGCATCTGACTTGATTTGAGCTCAGGTCATGATCTCAGGGTCATGGGATTGAGCCCGGCGTGAGGCTCCGCTCAGCACAGAGTCTGTTCGAAATTCTCTCTCTCCCTCTCCCTACACCTCTCTCTCTCAAATAAGTAAATCTATAAAAAAAAAAAAAGGGGGGGAAGAAAAGATAAAGGATGGCAAATGAAGAAACAGTTGCTTTTAGGAGACAGGTTGTTTAATCGTAAAGACGTAACTGGTAGGATTTCAAGTTTCAATTTGGGAAGACTCCTGTCACCCCTCTGACCGTTCCATAAAGATGAAAACCAAGTCTACATAGTCCGGCAGCCTTCAAAAGCGCCGCAGCTCGGTCTTCACATGAGAGATGAATTTGAGGGATTCTTCATGGCTCAGAAAGCTCAGGATTGCAAGCTTCCCATACACTTCGAGATAATCGATTCTCTCCAGCCCCTAGGCTGGCCTCACACGTGATGCCCTCACCTTGGAAGCTTCCCCGCTCCACTAGCACGTGGTTTAGTTCCAGCCTATGTCAAGACCATGAAACATGATGCTAGTGCTAGAATTTTCCTGGGCTTTGGTCTGGATATCTGCTCTATAACCTTGCCCTTCCTCCACGTTTCCCAGACTCTCCTTCCCAGGCCTGCTCCAGGCTTCTTCTCCAACATGCCTCGATCAACCCCCTCTCTCAATTTCAAGCATCCTATAGTCTTTCACTACCTTCTTCCCTAACTTCCTCCACCATCTCTTCTTGCAAGGGCTCATAAGGTGCCAGGCTCTCACTGTCAACTTTCAGCTTCATTCTGCCTTGGGGTGTGACCTATTCCAGGCTGAGGGGAGGGAGGTCCTGCTCTTATGACTCTCTCCATTCTTTCAGTTGACACCCCAAACGTTCCCTGCATACCCCACACGCTGGTCGGGGCCCTGAGACAGCACTCAGGAGCAAGCTCTCCACCCATGGAATGATGGAGAAGAGACTGAGTGGCCATCCCCAAACCCTGCTGCTTCAGTCTGATGAGAGCTGGGTTAGTGCAGTGCAGTCAGCCTCTACCCAGGAAGTTAGGCGACACAAGGAGCAGAGCATCTCGGGTGTCTTCCTAGGGATTGGTGATGCTTCTTGTAATGTCACCAAAAGACCAGTAAGAGCAGCAAACCAGAGTGGCCTTTCTCCCACAGTACCCAGAGTTGTGCCGAAGAGTAAATGGGGAAGGGGGCGACCTCCTGCCAGCAGGCTTTGGAAAAGATAGGCAAGGATTTATTACACTCTCAAGTGTAGGAACTTTAAAATTAGTCTCCTCCAAGGCTTGAGACCAGGGCTAGGGTATTTCAGAAATCAGATGGGGTGAGCGTAGGAGATCAGATCCAGCTCAAGAACGTGGAAGCCAGGTCCTGGCCCTCTTCTCGGCCCATCAGAAAATGTACAGACGACCTCTCATTAGTCCAGCCCTGATCTGACTTCTGGGGTGTGGGGAGATATGTATAATCTACAGTGACTTAAAAACCAGAATTTTACCATGCTCAAAGACATGCAGATGGGATTGGATTGGGGCCTGAGGAAAGGAACAGACACTCCACCGCAGCTCTCAGTTCCCCTGCTTCCTTCAGTGGCTGTCTCATTGTCCCTGTCCCCCCTGGGGTTGGGTTTCAGCTTTCTGGGAACAGCCGGGACATGCCAGTGTAAGAGCAAGCATGCATCTTCCTCGATCCTAATTTTACATCCATCGGGAGTGAAGTCCGCTAGTGGCCCTGCTACTCTCGCTTTCTTACCTGATGAGTGAGTTTGGAAGGAAGAACAGCGCATGCACAGCTCCACCCCTCCGTCTCTTAAGATCTGACTGTTCCTTGCAAACTGATATTCTGCTCTCCTGTCTCCCATGAGGGGTCTTACCACATAGGGAAGGCCATGAGGACCCTATATTGTGTCTGCCCAGGTGGGAAATCTGCCCTAATCCTGAGGTCCTGTATTAGGAAACCCATTCCATCAGGGGTATAAACTATATTCTCTAATACCTGCTTTGCTGGTAATAAAGGCAATACGGGCGCTCCATTTGCTCATTCTTTCATCTTATTTTTTAATTGGCTCAGAACCTGGTCAGGGAAAAGAAGGTGTTATGCCTTGACCCCTCCAGACTCCAAGAGCTGTGCTTGCAGTAAGGGAACTTGCTGTGTCTGGCTGGTATGAGGGTTGGAGAAAAGGAGCCGCAGTCCCAGCAGAATCTGTTCCCTTGACGAACCACAACACCTTCTTTTTCCAAGACTGGACCCCAGAGGCCTGCTCAGAGGCAGGGAGGATGGATGGGAAGACCTCCTTGGGAGTGCGGGTCCTCACTTAAGCAACATAAGTACTCTTGGGCAGACCTATCACAAGAATCTGGCCAAATGGATAAAGGAGAAGCCAAGACTATGGAGTCTCCTTTATACCCACAAGTGAACTTCTAGAAGACCACCACCCACACCTGATTTCTCACCACTCTTGGACCTCAGCTTATTCTATGACCCCTTGAATGAAAGCCAAACACCAGAATGTGAAATACAGTGCAATTTATTGAGAAAAGAAAGTGCAACACAATCATCACCAGAGGATCCAGAGCTGGGGGAATTAAAGGGGCAGAGGTGAGTTAGGACATGATGCCCAGAGGTGGGGACGGCACCCTGAGAACCAACAGTCCAGAGAACTTGACCATTCACCCTCTAGCATCCCCCTCCTCAACAGGGCTGAAACACGGCTGCTTCAGACCATCAACTCCCAGTGAGAGAGGGAGATGGGCCAGCGTGGGAACAGGCCAGGCTGGGAAGGCCCACCGTAGTTTGGGCTCAGGTACTGGTACCGTCGTCAGGGACGTCGTCATCTGGGATTAGCAGCTGGACCTCCCTGGCCTAGGAGAGATCTTGGGGATGGAGGAGCCAAGAAGTTCAGCCCCTTCTCCGGGGAACTCGAAGAAAAGCAAGGTTGGGGTTGGCAATTGTGGACGCCAAGCAGAGTGGGAAGTGCAGGGGGCAGGCTGAGAGGGACGCGGGCGGGCACGGACACTTAGCCCCGGACGGTCACTTGGAGCAGTGCTGGCCCGAGCTGGTGGTCTGGGAGAAGCGGATGCCGATGCTGCCTCCACTGCCAGACCGATAGCCGCTGCTTGCTGAGGTCTGGATGCCGCCGGAGCCAGAGCCAATTCCGCTCTGACTCACCGAGCTGCTGCCACTGCTGCCGCTCTGGTAGCCCCCACCGCGGCCACCACTGACCCCGTAGCCGCTGCTGCCGCTGCCACTGCTGCCGCTGACCCCTCCGTAGCCCCCACTACTGCCTCTGCTGCTGCTGCTGCTGCCGCCGCCTCTGTAGCCACCGCTGCTGCCGCCGCTGAACCCTCCACGGCTGCCACCAGAGCCGCCGCTGGTGCTGGTGACGTTGCTGACCACCGCTGTGGAGAACAGGCACTGCGTTCAGGCAAAGGCCCGGGTCGGGATCGCAACTCTACCCGCTTGGCTGTGCAAATGTCAGAAAGGTGCTCAGCTTCCCTGAGGCCTCAGCTGGGGAATGATAAGAGTGAGCCTGGCCCTCCGGTGTCCCCCGAGAACAGGAGCCGGCAGCATCCACAGAAGTTTCTGGTTCCCCAAGACCACAGGCATTTTAGCTTTGGCCTCAGAGTTTCCCTGCTTATGCTAGCGGGGGAGAGTGTGGCCACAGCCAGAGACTCTAGCACTGTTTGGTGGCCTGGCCTGCTGGCATGGGTCAAGCTCTCCCGCTGCGGGTCAGGCAGTCAGGATGTTTCTGATCACCCTTTTTGCATCCCAGGGAGAAAGTTTTTGAAGGGCTACTTACAAATGCTCACAGCGCTCTGACACTCTCCAGACATCCTAAAAAGGAAGAGAAGGAGATGTGGATTGTTTCTGCCATGAGTCATTAGCCAACAGCTGAGGGTTCATAACCTTGGGAGCCACACCTCCCTATTTCCCTACGAGGGGTCAAGCCCCCAGGGGAAGAAAGGCTATTCCAAGTGCCTCCATGACCCCATCCCGCCAGGGAAAGAGGCTGCTTGGGGGGAGCTGAGGTGTTCAGGAGCTTCTCCAGCCACCCTCCATTTCTCCATCTGTCCATCCTCATTCCTTCGTTTCCAGACCATTCGTTCCAGGCCAACTGCTCAACACCCCTCTCCCAGTTGGTTAGCCCTTCGGTGGTTCAGATGGGTAACATGTGAGAGGGGCTGACACTCAACACATGAGGAGTTTGAAAATGTCCTGCCCACACGACTCATCGTCCTACGCCTCGTTCTTGTTCATGGAGCAGGCGTGTCCACGTACCTGAGCAGACAGGGAGCATGTCTGCGCACCTTGCCAGTGTGGGCCCCACTGTTGTCGACCACTCCATCCTCATCCCACCATTCCCAGTACATATAGCACCATCATCCCTCCCACTCCTTTTCATAGAGACTGATAAAAAATCCTTAAGGTTCCTTCTCACACCTGAGTTCTGCTTCCTCCATCAGATTGGGAGCTGCCTGAGGACAGAGGCTAAACGTAGGATGCATAGAGCAGCTAGTCAGTAGAAAGATCTCTCAATCCTTGACGGTCCTTTGGCATCTGATATCCACTCGCTAAGCCCTTACCTGCTTCTTGCTACTGTGCTATATCCCCAGAGTATGTGTGCGTCAGCCACTTTCCCTGTGGACTCGGCCCCAGGAGTGGAGGGCCAGGACTGTCTATACTGTGCTGTCCAATAAGGTAACTGCTAGCCCCATGAAGCTAACTAAATTTATTAGAATTAAATTAAAATAAGTGTAAAACTCAGTTCCTGTGTGGCGCTAGCCACATTTCAGTACTCGAGTGACTAATAACTACCGTATTGGACAGCATAGAACATCATCTCAGAACGGTCAGTGGACCGCACTATAACTGTCGTTATAACCCCAAAGCACTTTTCCTTGCTCATTGCCTGTAAGGGGGGGTCAGTAGAGCTAGGCAATACAACGCTGTTGGCCACGGTAGATTGGAGAATTGGATGATCTTGATTGACCAAACAAGGGGCGTGCTCGAATGCCAAATTCTGTCATTCAGAAGATTCCTTACCCTTTGTCTGGGTTGTCCTCTCCAATCATCTTGCTCTCTTTCTTTGTTATCAAAGGTCACTCTAAAATCCTACCTGGAGAATGCTGACCCCACAGCAGCCCACCTGCACTCCTCGCCCTCCAGCAGCTTGCGGTAGGTGGCGATCTCCACGTCCAGGGCCAGCTTCACGTTCATCAACTCCTGGTACTCTTTCAGCAGCCGGGCCAGGTCATCCTTGGCCTTCTGGAGGGCAGTCTGCAAGCCTTGGAGCTTGGCGTTGGCGTCCTTGAGGGCCAGCTCCCCACGCTGCTCAGCTTCAGCAATGGCCGCCTGCAGGTTGGCATTCTAGGGCAGGGAGAGGGAGGAGACCAATTAGCAGAGTGACCAAGAAACAAACAGCTGATCTTTCCTGAAAGTTCTCTTCCCCGTTCCACATCCCTCCATCCCCTTCCTTAGAAATCACAAGGGTACATGCCCAGAAAACAGAATTCCATTTTACAGTTGGTCAATTTATCTTTGGTCCATTGAAATTAACTCATGTCTCATCAAGAAAAGGAAGACTGCTTTGCTGGTAAAGGTAATAGTGGTCTAGTAACTGGTTCTTTTTGCAAGACTGTGAAAAACTCCCTTACCTAATAAATCACTTTATTTCAGTGATACAAATTAGCCATTGAGGTTATGTGAAGCACATAATAGTTCACTGAAGGCAGATTCTACTGAAACCGAGTGTTTAAGGCGATCCCTACAGTCGCAAGATTTGCTGGGAAAGCCAGAATGAGCAACCATCTCTCCTTAGGGAGCTTTCCAAGAAGCTCAGATTCGAGGAGGAATCTCAGGGAGAATGGACTCTCCCAGCTATACCACATGTGACACCATGAAAGGACAGAGAGAGCGTGTGGCAGAGACACAGCTGTTGTTTCTCTTTCTCTCCAGGGCCCAGAAGACCCCCAGGATCTCTCCTTTAGGTACAGACCCACCTGCTTCTTAACATTCTCAATCTCGGCCCGCAGCCTCTGGATCACCCTGTTGAGCTCCATGATCTCACTCTTAGTGCTCTTCAGGTCATCCCCGTGCCTGCCAGCAGTGGTCTGCAGCTCCCCAAGCTGACAGAGGAGAAACCAATCAACATGGTCTTGTAGTGTTAGAACATTCTTGGTCAGCAAAACTTAAGCCTAGAGTAAGGGAGCAAGGAGAAGGCTCCCACCTTGGTCTGGTACAGGGCCTCGGCCTCCGCCTTGCTTCTCTGGGCGATGTCCTCGTACTGGGCCTTGACCTCGGCGATGATACTGTCCAGGTCCAGGCAGCGGTTGTTGTCCATGGACAGGACCACAGACGTGTCACTGACATGACTCTGCATCTGAGACAGCTCCTATGGGGAACATGGATGGTCATTTTCACCGTCCCTTGGTCTCAGAAGATGCTGGGAACGAAGACATCCAAGAATCTTCTGTCAGCAGAAATATCCCAACAATGGGGCCAGGAATGGGACAGTTAGAAAAATAAGCTTGCATTTCAGGCCTGGCTGTAGGCTAAAGGATCCCAGACAACAAAGTTAAAGGAAAAAGTAAATGTGCGAATACAATGAGGTTGTCAGCCTGAGCGTATCAGCCAGTGAGGCCGACTGTGTGGGTTTCCATGGGACTACGGTGGGGGGAGTACCGTGAAGGAGCTAGCTAGGATACTGGTACAGGAGTCAGAGGGAAGGTGTAGAACAACATGGACAGAGAGCAGAGGGAAAACAAAGACAGAGAGGGACCCTGGCCCTATGGCCCATGTCCATGCAGGCTGGGAGAGCTAAGTTAGCATTTCCCGGGTGAGGGCATGGCTGAGTTCTGAGCCCTGTTGCTGCTTTTGGGGGTGTTCTGCCACTTGAATAACCCCTAATGTCCTACTCGGGAAGCATGTCTGAGAAGATGCAGACGAGAAGGCTCTGGAGCTTGGCAAACCGAGGAATCAAGGAATCACCATCTCATAGAGGGTCCTCAAGAAGTTCAGTTCGTCCGTCAGGCTGTCCACCTTGGCCTGCAACTCCACCTTGTTCATGTAGGCCGCGTCCACGTCCTGCAGGGTGTGAAGGCAGGACATCAGAAACCCAAAAGAATGACCCACTGTCCCCCAACCACCCACAGCTCTTTCCTAAGCCTTCTTCCTTCCTCTTCGTCCTTCCCCTGCCCTCCTCCTAATTTCCACTCCTCACTTTCCCTTCTAAGTCAAAGTGGTTTTCTTCCCTTTAGTTGCCTTGACCAATTAAACCCCAATGCTTTCACAAAATATGAACCATATTAGCAAGGCATTGGCATAAGTGTAGAAAAATCACGTTTATCTAACATGGGACTTTGGGTTTGGGGTACTTAACCAACCTTCCGAATAGAATGAGGCTATTCTTCTCACTACCTCGTCTTTATGATGACTGGTTAAGTCAGCTGCAAGTACTGGAGGACTGCTATTATTAATAACACCCAGGGTGCACTTGTAGCTAAAAACCTTGATTAATGCTACACATAAAACCTTCATTATTAGTTCGCATTACTAATCAGTTCACTAATCACAGGAACATTGTAAGATGTCTTCCTCACCAACAATGTATTTAGAGCAGCTTCCTTTGTTTCCAAAAATGTAAGGAGAACTGTAGACCCCACACACAGCGTAGGGTCCCTATGCCCCAGGGCAGCTGACTCCATGGCGTTAGTGCCCAGAAATGGAGCCTCGACTGGCTCTTCCCAGCTCTCTTACCTTCTTGAGCCCCACAAACTCGTTCTCAGCCGCATTGCGCTTGTTAATCTCATCTTCATACCTGGGACAGAAAGAAGCACGCGTCTGGACAGTGACATTTCAGAAGTAAAAGGAAAAAAATTAAAAAAAAAAAAAGAGGATTCCAAGCATCAGTGCAGAATCCCCTCACCCAGAGACAGGACCAACTTCATGGGCATGTGGCCTGTGCAGTTCCACAGGACCTGGGCTCAGAAGGTCCTCACGTTCCTTCACTCTAATGCTCTGCTGGCGCCATCTTGAAATTCTTCTTTTTTAACAAGGGCCCTGCATTTTCATTTTGCACTGAGCCCCCAGAATTATGTAACCAGTCTGGCTTAGAAGCCGTTCAGAGCTGAGACCGCTGCCTCACCCTTCTCCGCCCCAAGTCCGGGTGACAGGCTGGAGTGTGGGTAGGCAGGATGGGAGAAGACTTCGAGGAGCCCGACTTCTTGCCTGGCTCTGATAGACATCGCGAAGAGCAACGGGTGTATATGAGACCCAGAGAGGTATTTGCTCAGACCGGGTTTTCTGCCTCTGCTCTGTTTCTCTTTCCATTAATTAGAGGTGCTTCTTCTAAGAATTTGGGGTAAGAATAAACTCCTGTCTTCTGAATGCATCAAGTTTATGAGAATCCTGCTTATGAATGACTATAATCTCCCACCAAGGGTCTAGATTTCATGAAGATTGAAAAATGGAATGGTTCCAGGAGAAGAGGTTTCTGAGCAATGGCAATCTGAGTTGCCACTGGATTCCCGGAGCTCAGCCGAGAGCCTAGGTGCCCGGCAGGCTTATGCGGTTGAACCAGAATGGGGTCTCCCCAGAGCAGGTGTGCCCACCCCTGTGGGTCCTGATCCCGGGGATGTCTGGAGCTCCTGCCCCACCTCGAGAGGCCCAATTTGCTTCTCGCAGACCTCCGAGGGCATCCACTACAACCCCAAACATGCAGCAGGAGGCTGATTGAAACTCCAGAGACAGGGTATTGGACGCACTGAAAGAGTGCTTTACAGAGTGCGGCCCTAGACCATCTGGCAGGGACCCCTGGCAGCTACGGGGCATTCGGACTCCTGGGACCTGCCCCACACCTACTGATTCAGAATATCTAGGACCGGAGCACAGGAATATGCATTTCTGACAAGCTTCCAAGGTGAGTCCTATGTACAATAAGTGGAGGGCCAGCTCTCCATCCCAAAGGGCTTTTAACTCTGGGTTGATCCTCTCATCCACCTGGGCCAGTGCAGAAGGGGGTCCCTGGAGCCTGAGATATCTGTCATAATCAGCCACCTTGAAGTCTCCCTCCCCACCTTCTTGCCCCCTTCCTCTCGGTCATGCCTCACTCAACAAGTCGATCCAAGAGTATTGGCGGAAGGTACAGCCCGGAACAGTCGAAATCTCAAGTTGGGGCTACACCTCCCTGCTAATCCCCCAGAAGGGGAAACTCCCCAGTTGAGGCCCTCACTTCTTTTTGAAGTCTTCCACGAGGTCCTGCATGTTCTTCAGCTCTCCTTCCAAGTTCCCTCTCTCCCCCAGAGCCAAGTCCAACTGCCTGCGCAGGAAGCTGATGTAGGATTCAAAGAAAGGCTCCAAGTTGTTGGGCCCTGAGCCAGAGCCTGTGGTCTGCTGCTGGAGGAGCTCCCACTTGGTCTCCAGTACCTTGTTCTGCTGTTCCAGGAACCGTACCTGTATCAGGTAAAAAAGGAAAGGAAACAGCCTCTTGAGTTGGGCAAGTGGGGCCACACATCCCAAATAGTGGAAATGTGAAATGAACCCAGTTCTCCAATCTGCAATAGCTTCTGGGTTTTGTTTTGTTTTTTTTAAGTGAGAAGAATGGGAATTTAGACGAGAGAGCTACAATGTGTTGTTTACTCTATACCTACTAATTTCACTTATTCTATCTCATTTAGTCCTCGCAATGACCTATAAGGGAGGTGTTATTATCCACTTTGTAGATAAGAAAACAGTCTCAAACAGTTTAAGTTGCCCAAACTGACCTGGCTACTAGGTGACCAAGCTGAGAGCCACAGCCAGCACTGCCCTAGTCTACGGGGAGCCTTCAGAACACAAGTACAGATCAGGATAAAGAAAGTTATTTGCAATTGTTTTTTAAGTGAAAATTTTACCTTCCCGCAAGCAGTGAAAACAGTCAACAGGGTCTAACTTTTCCTAAGTTGTTTCATCTTTTCCCTAGTTGTTCCCCCTTTCAGTTACTCAGCTTATGGACGACCTGGGTTTAACTTCAAACCCCAGGCTCATTCCCAGACCTAGCACACCCTTCCCTGCCCCAGCATAGACGGCTCAAATTAATATCGGCTAAAACACAGCACCATTCAGAAGGTAAGTCAGTTGCCAGCACTCATCACTGAGAGGCAAAGTTTGCACTGATGCAAATTTGATTACCAGCTAGTTTAGATTATCAAGAAGTTGCCTTTCAAGAGAAATTGAATGTTAGCTATAATAATTTCATGGCTAATGCCCTGTTCTTCAAAGGAGAACAAACATATTTGGACCCTCACTTCGTTTTCTATAGTCCTCTTCCTAGAAGGAAATCAGGGGCTGGGATCCTTTCCCTGTTTCACAGCTGGGAAAACAGGGCCTGAAGAGCCAAAGAGGCATGCCCGCTGTCCTGAGGGCCCAAGGCAGAACGAGGACAAGAAACCAATACCCTTGCCTGTAAGCCTGGCAGATCCCACTGGTGTCTTCCTATACCAACACCCTGGGCAGCCAAAACCCTCCATGGCACCTCTGAGCTTTGCCCTCACCTTGTCGATGAAGGAGGCGAACTTGTTGTTGAGGGTCTTGATCTGCTCCCGCTCCTGGGTCTTGACTTGCCCAATCTGGGGGTCGATCTCCACATTGAGGGGCTGCAGGAGACTCTGGTTGACAGTCACTTCCTGGATTCCCCCAGGGAAGCCACCAGGACCAAAGCCTCCAGGCCCACCAAAGCCACCGGGCCCGCCAAAGCCACCAGCTCCACCAAAGCCACCAGCTCCACCAAAGCCACCAGCCCCTCCAAAGCCACCAGCTCCACCAAAGCCACCAGCCCCTCCAAAGCCACCAGCCCCACCAAAGCCACCAGCTCCTCCAAAGCCACCTCCCATTCCTCTGCCACCACCAAAGCCACCACCAAAGCCACCTCCATAGCCACCCCCAAAGCCGCTGCCACAGCTGCTACGCCCTCCCCCAAAGCCACCAGCCCGGGAGCCGCCAGCCACGCTGATAGAGATGCTCTTGCCTCCGCCGGCTCCCCCGGAGCGGGCCACACAGCTCATTCTGCTGCTGCCGGAGACCACGGCGGAGCGGCCCGAGAAGCCCTGGCTGCCGCCCCCAGACGTCCTGCAGACTTGTCTGCTCATGGTGAGAGAGCTGGGAGGTCAGCTAGCAGTCACTTAGCAAGAGCTGAGAGGGGTAAGGCCGAGGATGGGGACAAAGCGGAGGCTGGCCTTTATATACCAAGGAACTAGGCTTGGCACAGGGGAAGGCAAGCAATTAGCTGAGAGTCATCTTGGGTTTGGTTTGCCTCCCAGGCAATAAGTTACTTCTAGACTTGCAACACACCTCAAAACTAATCCTCTGGACCAAAACGACTTTGCTTTTTTAGCTTAATCACCCAAACTTGCCGCAGTTGACAAAAGACTGGAGCTCTCCTCCCTTCTTCCCTGTGATTTCCTCAGGGGGCTTAGGGAACTCAGACAGCACCTGACCCAGCAAGATGAATTGGGTTTTGACACCAGGGGATTAGGAGCCACTGAGCTCCACGACACAGGGGTGAGGACCAGACAACTTCTTCCATGTGAGCTGGATCCCTCCCAGCAATGCCAGAGTGCCACGGCCCAGCAACATGTCATCTGTGCCCATCTCTGCAGAGAAATGTCCAGAGGAGGGCTTGAGGTAGGGGGATGGGGAGGCAGAGGTGCTCTCTGGCACCACCTCAGTCAAGGGCATCCATTCGAGCCAGGCTGTCATTTGAGCTGAGCAGCGCTGCTCATGGGAAATAAACGAGATAAAATGTCTAACCCAGGGAAAATTGAGGGTCGTATATGAAGCAAACAAGTATGAGGTTTGGGAACTGGAAAGGGACAGGTACAGGGAGGAGTCTCAGACCAAGCCCTTCCACCTCCGTCCTTGACCCGCCACCATCCTTGACCCACAGCAGGTGATTTCTGGATCCAGAGCAAGAGAGGACCGAAAGTGGGGAGCCTCCAGTTGGCTGGTGGAGTAAGCCGAAAGATCCCATTCATCTCAGGATAAGAGTGTGGGCTGTGTCAGAGCTGACCGCCTTAGGATCTGCCAACTCCTACCTCACCTCGTCTGGGTTAGATAACCTGCCCCGTTTTCCCACTGTACCCTGTGCTTTTCCCACTATGTCTTCAAGTAAACTTATATGTTTATTTGTCAGTAACCCTATAGGCCCTGAGTTCATATCAAGGCAAGGGATTGAGTCCTTTTCATTCTGAATCGTGAGCTTCTTGCATAGGGTAAGCACTGACCTGTGTTAATTGACCCATAACCAGTGCCTAAGAATATAAATATCTAGACCCAGGTCTCACCCCAGTCTTATGGAATGAAAATCTTCAGAGGAAGGGCTTAAGTGTCTATATTTTTAACAAGCCCTTCAGGCAACCCTTATCATCAGGGAAGTTTGGGAAGTCCTGGTCAAGACTATGGGTATTTCATCTGGGCCCAGGGAGTTAGGGGGAGGGAGGATGAAGGACCTTTGGTGGTAGAGTGGGTACACTGATACATTACTGTTCTAGCTTCTGACAGCTCGACTATCCCTCATCCCCACGCCAACCCACCTCTACACCCAACCACACCACACATGGCAAGAATATGTTCTCACAGGGTGCCTGGGCGGCTCAGTTGTTAAACGTCTGCCTTCGGCTCAGGTCATGATCCCGGGGTCCTGGGATCGAGCCCCGCATTGGGCTCCCTACTCAGCGGGAAGCCTGCTTCTCCCTCTCCCACTCCCCCTGCTTGTGTTCCCTCTCTCACTGTGTCTCTCTGTCAAATAAATAAAATCTTTAAAAAAAATAATAAATAAATAAATAAATAAATAGAATATGTTCTCGGGTTGTTATCCACATTCAAGACTCTACAAGATATGACAGAGCAGGGGGAGGTGACTCTAGACTCCCCAAGAAATTGGTGGTTGGTATATCTCTGGATTTCTTTTTTTTTTTTTTTTTAAAGATTTTATTTATTTATTTGACAGAGATAGAGACAGCCAGCGAGAGAGGGAACACAAGCAGGGGGAGTAGGAGAGGAAGAAGCAGGCTCATAGCGGAGGAGCCTGATGTGGGGCTCGATCCCAGAACGCCGGGATCACGCCCTGAGCCGAAGGCAGACGCTTAACTGCTGTGCCACCCAGGCACCCCTATCTCTGGATGTCTAATCAAAGCAGCAGTGAGCACGCTGTCTTTGCGGGGAGGCTACCAGACGAGGCATTCTAGGACAGAGGAGAGGTCTGAAGATCTTGAAGTCAAGCAGTTTGAACTGTTCTGCAGCTCATTCTTAATTTTCTGCTCTGCAAGTTTGTCTAGAGCCAATCTGCCTGGTTAGAGTCCCAGCTCCACCACTCACTAGCTCTTTGACCTTGGACAAGTTACTTAACTTTTATGAGCCTTGGTTTCCTCAACTATAAAGTGGGTATGATAATAGGTTCTGCATGGGCTGTTGTGAGCACTAAGTTAAATAAATATAAAATGTGAGTGTGACTTTTGACACCTAGTAAGAGACTGTACACGGAGCCATTGCTAGCACTCTGGGGACATGGGGGGAGGAAATAACTTAAGTTTAGCCTTGGCTCTTCTCAGAACAACTTTGCACCCCCGAGCAACCCACCAAAGGATGGTAGCAAAAGAAAGCGGACTGAGGGTGAAGAGTAAGAAACCCAAGTCGGGATAGTAGAGAGCAGACCTCTGCTGGGAGGGATTAGGTTGGTGACCTCGGGCTGTGATTTAACACGCTAAATCTGTGCCCTAATCTGTCAAATCTTTCCTACCCCAGTGGTTTGTAGCAAACCTCACAGGATATAACATAAGTGAAAGTCCCTTGAAAATTATAAAATGCCACGCAGGAGTAAGGTAATCGTGGTCTACCAGAAAGCCTGTCATCATGCACTTCAGAAGACCCGGCTCAATTCCCTTGTCTACCTCGCACTCATTAGTGACCTTGGACAGGGTCCTTGACTTCTTTGAGCCTCTCTTTCCTTTTCTGTAAAGTGAGGATTCTACCCCACTTGGAGGATTGTTTTGAGTTTTAAATAGGGTCCAGAACAAATGTTTGGATTTTTAAATCAACATTATCTATCCACAGACAATCCATGCAGGGGATTTGTGTTGGTTCTTCTCTGAGACCTTTACTCCACCCATCAGCTGAATGGAAGTCCCTTTTGGTGAGGTCTTGATTCCCATTCTTTGGAATTCCCTTAAAAGCAGAAGATCAAATGCTGAGCCAGGCTCACCTGAAGCCCCACGTGAGAGCCCAAAGCAAACAAGAACAGGCCTCAGTGTCTCTGATTCCCTTCCCCTCCCTTGGCCCCAGTGCTGAGGCAGCGGGTGGCATATGCCGGAGAAGACGGGTAGAGAGAGGCTATGGGCAGGTCACAAAAGCACAGGCTTGGGTTGGGTTGCCTAATCCACATCTCCAGAGCCTGCCAAAGCATCACCCTATTTAGCTGGTTGAGATTGTTTTCTCAGCAGTTGACTGAAGCTGCTGGAAATAGCCAGAGTTAGCATCCTCGGCAATATTTCTCGTATTCACTGCAGGATCTGTTTGAGAGCAGTGACGTCTAAATGGGCTGCCTGCTGCCAACACTCTGAGTTCTTCTAATCCCTCACCTGCCAGAACCTTCCGTGTAAAGGTTGCCAAATGGCTGAGTGCTCAGGATCCTTATTTCCTCACCTATGAATGAGGGGGAATTGTCACCAAGCAGAGTTATTCCCTCTAGCCAAAGTGTTCTCTGGTGTTCAACAGCAATCGGAATGCTTAAGAGTTGCCCATAATATAATTGGGAGTGGAGGAATGAATCGTGAGACAGCAGTCACGACCTCTAGGTCAAAGTGAGCAGACATCCCTCTCCACCTGGGAGCTGAGGATGAAGGGGTGATGGTTACATGCCCTTTATACATGTGGAGTCACAGAGCAAATCTTCAAGATAATCATTCATTTGTCCTCCAAAAAAAAAAAAAGAAAGAAAGAAAAATGAACATTCTGGATATGCTGCCCTGGGACTAAGAATTATCACCATGTTCTCCTTTCTACCATGTTAAAGTAAAAACTTATACTGGGTCTACACAGTGTATGAACCATCATTCAAGTAACATCTTCTTTCTTTAAGATACACATTTTTTTTAAGTAGGTGATGGGGATGAAGGAGGGCACTTGTGATGAGCACTGGGTGATGTATGTAAGTGCGTAATCACATAGTGTATGCCAGAATCTAATATTACACTGCATATTTACCGACTGGAATTAAAATGAAAACTTCTAAAAAAGAAAATAAAATAAAAATATCACTACTGAAATCATTTTACTTAACAAATGAACAGTAAAAACATATTACTATATAGAGCTAGCCCCCTTTACAGCTAAAGTTCGATAGAGAAGAAAAAATCTAGGTATGGGTAAATCCTTATGTTACTAAGTCTTAGTCATCAGCAATAATAATTCATTCTAACTCTGGTCTTCTCTCCAGACTTGATTATAATACTCTTCAACTCACCCCTAAATCCTTATCTCATACTGGATTCTCTCCCAGGGCTTATCTAGGGCAGAATTCTATTCCCCAAGATAGCCTTGATTAAAAAAAAAAAAAAAAAATTCTTTGGCCAAATGAATTTGGAAAATGAAAATTCTATAGCTTTGTCTTGGGGTCTTAATAAAGCACACGCATACTTTTAAAGCCCTAAGAAGTCACATAGAAAAAAATAATTTACTTTTACTTATTAGAGTCTCCCAAACAAATTTAACAAAACCTTTCTATCTTAACCCCTATCAATATACACTTAGAGAGACACTGGTCCAGCTATGCATCCAGAATGGATGAGAATGTGCGAATAGGGCAGCAAAGAGGTTACGGCATACAGTCAAAGAGACGGGCCTCATCCCCAGAGAGAAAGCACTTGCTCTATGCATGAGCGAGGAAGCCGAGCGCAGACTAAAGCCTGCAGGTTGATGAAGTCAGGAGAAGAGCTCTGGGATGCTGGAAAATGGAGCACATCCCCGAGGACCAATTCTCCTGTCACACAGATCTCTCACCAGCCATGGATCTTGCTGGGTCTTTCTGAGAGCCATTGATCTTCCTTCAGGAAGCACCATGGGAAAAAGGCCTCATCCCTTTTCATTGGCATGCTGACTTTTCTGGACCTCAAATGACAGCACCCCCTCTCTTTCTCTTTCTTTGCAGGGTGGAGGGGTGGGAAACATGGAGGCCTTGGCGGGAGGCAGGTGTTCAAATCCCAGCCTCGTCCCTTTCCAGTTGCAAGGGCTCCAGCGTGTCATTTTACTCTCTGCCCTCGGTTTTCTGGTCTGTAAATTGGTGGTAGCAAAACCGTCTCATCAGGTTGCTGTGCGGACTATAGGAAGTAGCCCTGGAAGGCCCTCCGCGGGGCAAGTGGTCAGCGTATGACAGCCCCTGTGGTGATGACGTTGATGTACAGAGCCCTTCCAGAAGGTACCAGTTTAGAGGTGAAGGGAGGGAGGAATGCGCAGGGGTAGCCCCGTTTAGGTTCAAGGAAGCACTGAAGTCTGATGATGTTGCCTCAAGCTGCAAGGACTCACGTCGGCATGGCAAGTTCCACAGAAGCCAGTCTTCCACGCTTGGCCAAGCCACTTTCCCACTACGGGGGCTCATCACGAATGCCGTCCATCAGTCAACAAATATTTATTGCACTACTGTGTACATCCCAGAATTGCGGGGACTATGATTTAGTAACAATAATTCCCTCTTTCAAATCTTCGCTCCTTTCACCTGTCTGTAAAAAGAATATAAAAGTGGCTAATGGTGACTGAGTGCCTGCCGTACACCAGGCATGAAATGAAGCTGTTTACGAGTAGCATTTCTAATGGTCCTAAAAACGCCACAAGGTCAGAATTTTCACTCATATTTCATAGATAAGGACACAAGCTTAGTGAGGTTAATTAACTTGCCCCAAATCAATTAGCTGACTGACCTAGGTTTGGAGGTTTTTTTTTTTAAGATTTTATTTATTTATTTGTCAGAGAGAGAGAGAGCACAAGCAGGGGGACCTGCAGGCAGAGGGAGAAGCAGACTCCCCGCTGAGCAGGGAGCCCGATGCGGGACTCGATCCCAGGACCCTGGAATCATGACCTGAGCCAAAGGCAGATGCTTAACCAACTGAGCCGCCCAGGTATCTCTGACCTAGGATTTTAATTAGGCTATCCAAAGCCTGTCATGAATCCATGTGGGCTTCAGCAAGTCAAACCACACCACCCAGAGTGAAAAGTCCACTTGGACATTTAAAGAACCCACCCACAGAATGTAATGGACAGATGTGCCCGGACGCATCCACTTGTATGAATGAAAATAGTTTTAAACCTTGCGAATTCCTCTTTGGCATCAAAGAGGAACACCCATCATTATCAAGGTTATTTCCCCTGGTTGATCTCTGGCTTCTCTACCGGTGATCAGAACTCTCTCGAGTTGAAGGTGGACCTGCCCCCTCACAGGGCTTTGGAACTCTGAAAAAAACCTCTCCTGCTCACATAGGAACTTCAGGTTTGGTTTGGAACCAAACCGGGTTTGGAGCTTCCGGTTCCTCAAGACTCCAGAGAGTCCTTAGCACCACATTCCGGAGCTGGTGCAAGAGAGAGCATCCCGGAGGGGCGAGGTCAGCCAGCCCCGTTCAGCCGCAGAGCCCGGTGGTTGCGAGTACAGGCTTTGGATCAGAGGCCCAGATCTGCCACTTCCATTGCTGATACCAGGCTCCAAGCCCAGGTTCCTCATCTAGAAAATGAGGATGATTACCGCCCGCCTCCTATGGAGAGGATTAAATGAAATGACACGTGCAAATTGCCCGGCGTACGACTTGCACCAGTAAGAACTGAACAACAATGACCTGTTTAATCGTGTTGTTTTTGTGAAATATGTCAGGACAGCATTGCGTTGAAGAGCCCACCCTATCCTTTTCCAGCACCGCATTAGCTCGGTAAAATGCTGTGTCACATAGGAGACACTGTGAGCACTGGGAGGCACCAAGACGAGGAAGGTACACCCATCCCTTCAAGTTCCTTCCATGCTAGTGTGAAGAACAGACATGAAACTAGTTTTTTTAATACAGAAGGGCAAGGGAAGAAAGGGGGTGAACAGGTCCGGTGGGAGCACAGGCAGATCTCAGAGCCACGAGGCAGTCCAGGAAAGCCTCCCGGAGGCAGCGGCTGAGAGACCGTCGATGATAAGTAAGAGCCAATCAAGTAACTGAAGGTGGAATGAGTACTCCTGGCAAAGGGAACAGACTGCCAAAGGCATAGGGGCTATAAAACACCCAGGTTTATTCCAGAACTGCAAGACTTCACAGTTCATTGGCACAGGTCTTGCAAATACCCATCTATGGCCACACTGCTTGCCTTGGCTGCTTTCCTGTGCGTTCGTCCAGAGTAGAAGGACATTTCCATTGAAAAAAAACTCCTAAAAATACCTACTTCCCTCGAAAGCAAAACGGTCTCCATTCAGCTCAGCTATAACCAAGATCGGTGTAACCAAGGATCCTTTCCTAAGGAAAGGGGTGAAGGAGTTGACTTGCTTGGTGCAGAGTTTCTCAAAGCAGCGCTATTGACACTTTCAGCTGGATAATTCTTTGTCGGGGGGGTCTGTCCTGTGCATTGTAGGGTGTTAAGTAGCAAGCAGTCCTCTACCCTCTAGGCACCGTAGCACTCCTCCTGTTGCAACAACCAAAAATGTCACCAGATTTGCCATATGTTCTTTGGTGGGGGAGGGGAGATTGCCCCCAATGAAAATGTCTGCTTTGCTGCCATCTAGAACCATCCTTTCCTGCTCCCATCTTCTCCAGAAGTTGATGTCACCCTGGATTCTAAGGATAGCAGATACCTCCCACAATACCCCCATCAGTGGTTTCGTAGGAGAACCAACTAGCCTTCAGCCTGGGCTGGAAGGACTGGGGATGATTAGCCCAATTGCAGGCACAACAGAGATGTGCATTGTACTGTTTGCACCCCAGAAGGGCTTGTGAGAGATACAGAGAAAATATGTGAAGAAGTGTTTTCAGAACTCAAATGAGTTTTTCTCAGTCTTCCCAAGATTGTGGCAGGGTGTCTGCATTTCCGTCCTCGGAAGCAGAGGGAGAATGCACAGGGGCCAAACTGCTGAGAAGACAGAGAAGGGGCAGCCAAATCCCAAGAGGTGAGGTTTCTGATGGTTGCCTAAGAAGCCCAACCCAGCTCTGGGCAAAACAGAGAAGAGTCACACAGAGAGCTTCCTACAAATTACCCAGAACTTTCTATACAAATCCTGATCATCAGCCATCCGGATTATCCAGAGGCAGATTCTCGTGGGGGAATCAATCCCCAGGTTCCCTTAACTGAGCCTTTTGTGGCTGTGTCGCCATCCCGGTTGATACTTGCTCTGGGCCATAGCCTACATCCCAGAAGGAGAAAGAATGAAAGATCCTGAAACCTAAAAACCCATCTTGGTTTCCTTGACATCCAGGAATGCGTGAACCAGTGAATCAACAAGCTCTTAGAACAGGAACTGTTGGGAGCATTCTTCCCAGGTGGGGTGTGGGGAGGGAGTAGGCAGAGAGGAATGGATGGGGATGGGAGTGGGGTGAGGGACAGCAGTTGGGTCTCCCTGTCCTCACATTTGTTTTCCCAAGGAGTAAACAAAACGGGAGTGAAACAAAGCAGAGAGAGCAGAAGAAATATTTGACTGTTGACCAATGGCCCCAAATCCCAGGTTAGGGCATACAAGTCAGCATTATTCAACAATCCTGGAGAGTTCCCCTGTGGGGAAACGCACATGCCTCAGAGGATAGGAAAAGAATTGACAACATGATACCAGTTGGCTCCTTACTCAAAAAATAAAAAAGTCTAGTCAAGTGCAAGAAAGCAAACCCAAGCCCAGAGACGTAAGAGCACCTGAAAAATCACCATAGAATTTCACAAAGAAATTCTGTAAAAGTTGAAGCGAAGAAAAAAAAGAAGGAGCGCTCAGAATCAGGCCAGGTTCCCTGGAAGTGTTTTCAGCCTGGATCGGAAATGATCAGGGCTGCGTAGAGAATATCCAGCCAAGCATGGAGTTAATTACTTCAGTTTCAGGTGTTAGCACCAAGTTCACCTGCTTGGTCTCTCCTCTGGGACAATGACACCTCCAAGAAATAGCCCTCTCCATGATGTCATTCCTCCTGAGCCCGCCTACCCTCCCACTGCCTACTCTCCCCTTTAAGAAGCTGCATGGATTCCCCCCTGCCCCTGAAGGCCACTTAGGTAGTGGGGATCTCCTGTAAACCGCCCCCCACCCCCACCCCAGGAGGCACAGGGGTCAGTGGGCATAGACTGGAGTCCAGGGAGAACAGCAAAGGAAAGAGGTCATTGGCTGAATGTGAACTTTGAGGACAGTGGACAGTGTCCCAAAAAAGGCTGGCCCTGTTCTGGGCTTCCCTTGGAACCCATTTAGAAAACCCCTTGACTTCTCAGGGGTAGACATTCTGGAAAACCTGGACCAGGCTCTACTGCCTGGCTGACTGTTCTCTTCTCCTTGACTCTGGATGCTGGAGCTCAGCCTGGGCCCTCTTCTCTTCCCTCCACCTGGGAGAGCTACTCCGTGGCCATGGTTCTAGAAACCAGCCTAACTGTCCTTATGCAAATGATGTCCAAATGTGAGTCTCCAGTCTTGACAGGTGTCCCTTCTGAAACCATATTCACGTCTCCAACTGTAGGCCAGATGTCTGTCTCGCGAGCAGCTCAAACTTGTCTGAAGCTCTGGCCCCCTCAGACCCATCCTACCTTCGACCCCTCCCTGGCCCTCCCCTCGGCAGCTGGCACCAGCAGCCACCCAGCTGCTCCCGCTGGGAAACCAAACCGGGCAGCAAAGCCACATCTTCCTTCTCCTTCACCCCCCTCCCCCGCATCCGATCTGTTCCCAAGTCCTGCCATTTCTCCAGGTCGGCCGCCGGCTTCTCTTCCCCATACGCTTATCACAGCTTGAAGTTATTTTATACTTTTGCTTGCTTACTTTGTCGTTGTGCCCCCTTACTGCCGGAGAGCGGGACATCTTATTTTTGCTCACCAATCTATCTCCAACAGTTAGCCCAGTGCCCGAGAGTTAGCTTAATGAATATTGGTTGAAGGAAGGAATTCATTAACAATGACTTCATCTAGGGGGAAGCAGCTGTCCCGTCACTGGCCTGGCACCTTCCCATGCAGTCAGCCCTCTGAGCTGGGGCGGGCATTGAGTCTCACCCGCCTAGTCTTGTCCACAAAGGGGTGCCAGCCAGAAAAGCCACCTTCCTGCCCAAAGATGAAGCAAGAGCTACCAAATCCCACATCCTGCAGAGTCTTCCTGGGAGAGCAGATAGAACTGGCCCTGGATTGCTCTGCTAAGTGAGAACGCAGGATGTCCTTGGGAATCTCGAGCCCCGGCTTCTGGTTTTCTTTGTTTAATTATTGCTTCCCTTCTGAAAGAAATTCAGCTTTGGCCTAAGATGGAAATATTGCTTCCCTGGCCCGGCTTGGCTTAACGTTTCTACTCCATTGCTTACATGTTCTCTGGGTACCCAGGCAGCTGGCCAGGCCAGGAGGGCAGCAACTGTAGCCTCAGAGACAGTGTGGGGCAGGGGCAGGAGCTCCAGACTCAGGTGCACTCCCAGCTCAGACCCTCAGAGGCCCTAGGGCCCTAAGAAGACCACCCCACCTCTCTGAGCCTCAGTCTCCTCCTTTGCAAATAAAGCTCTTGGACTCCTTGAGCCTGAGTTTCTTCCAGCTGTGACCTTCCGCACAGCACTGCCATGGCCAACTAATGCTTTACCAGGTCTTCCTGATGCTGGAAGCTTCCATGGCTGGCACACAACCTGAGGACCCAGAGTGCATGCAGACAGGTGTAGGACATTTTCCCAGGGGTGTCAATAGTTGTTTACCCAGAAGGGAGGCCTGTGTGGGAAATGCTGGGTTAAAGACAGCTAACAGGTAGTCTTTGCTACAGGACTTCTCAGAACCTCTAATATGTACTCCATGGAGGAAAGATTTAATGGACACTGAACGCTTTCTGCAGAGTTCCCCCAGCAGACTGGGGTTTGTGGGTCAGACTTTGAGATAGGTAGCTCCCAGGAAATCCCAGCAGCCCCAGTTCTAGCAGCTCACACTTGTCCAAGTGCACCTTGATGGGGGGAAAGCTTTCAGGATGTCAGCTGGAATAGGGACCAGCACCAAGGAAAGAAATCCTCCATCCCCAAGCCCTTCAACAACTGAAGGCCCTCTCAGGTTCCCCCAAATGAGAGAAGGCGAAGGGGGAGGTGGATATCTGCAAGGTCCCACCTTTCCCTCTAAGAACTGGGAGGCAACGCAAGCTCCTGGAGTGTGTGCCCCACCCCCAGCCAGCCCCTGCCCCTCCCCCCGCCGTGCTCAAACAATACATGAACCACCAGATCTTGCCCATTTCGATCCCATAAGGTGGACAGTAGGGAGTGACTGCCTTAGAGGCAGAGGACCAGCACTCCAGCTGTTCTGCGGACAGACAGCACAGCCCACTGGGAGAGGGTGACAGGAGTCAGTCCGGTGGGGAGAAAGGTGGCCAGGGAGGACCCAGAGGCCTGATGTGAAACACAATGCACTTTATTGGCGACAGAACGGTTGGCAGAGGGGTCCGTGTGTTATACATCAGAACTGGTGACCATTCCCCCCAGGGAGGGGACCCCAAGGGCAGGACAAGGTGGTGGCTGAAACCACCTCTGGACAATCAGGCACCCACGGGAGCCTGAAATTCTCGAGGCTGCGCTCGGCCGGGGCTCCTGATGGAGGAGCCCGAGGCTCGGGTCTTGTAGCCCCAAAGAGCGGCCCGGGAGGGGGCGGTGCTGGGGTGGGCGTGGGGGTGGGGGGGTGGCGCTAAGGGCGGAGGGGAGGCGCGGCTGGGGGCGCGAGGCGCCGCGGCGGCTGCGAGGCCCGGGCGCCGCGTTTATCTGGAGCTGCGCTGCGAGGACTGGGAGAACTTGACGCTGCCACCCCGGCTGCTGCCCGAGCTGAAGCCTCCGCCGCTGACCCCGCAGCGGGCCCCGGAGCCGAAGCCGCTGCCGCCGCTGAAACCGCGGCCGCCGCCGAAGCCGCTGCCGCCGCCGAAACTGCGGCCGCCGCTACCGCCGCCGAAGCCGCTGCCGCCGCCGCCGCCGCCGCCGGCCCGGCCGAAGCCGCTGCCTGCGCCCCCTCCCGCCCCGAAGCCGCCGCCGAAGCCGCCGCCGAAGCCACCTGCCGAGGCCGACGTCGCGCCTCCGCTGCTGACCACGGCTGCAGGGGAGAGGACGGAAGGGCGATTAGCGCCCGGCGCCCACCTCCCTCTATCATAACTAAGGACCCCTTGGGCCCGGGGTGATGGGCGGCTTTGCTCGTGGAGATGATTGTGATCCATTCTAGTGGCATGAGGTACTCGCCCCATAGTGCTAAGTCATTAATGAATTTTCCAGTGGTTCCTTCTAGGGATGACTCCGTTGGAGATGATCTGGAATTTCTCCTCCCATTAACAGGCTCCCTGCTGGATAGGCCCCGTCCCATATAGATCTATTAAGAGTGCCCTGAACCCAAAACAATGACAAAATCATATCTGCTGCCCCTTCCACCCACAGAAAACCTCTCCCGCTTCCATAGAAATATTTTTTAAGTAAGGTGCTACTGCCCCGTGTTAGTGCAGATATTTCAGAATCAGTTCTCACTGTCGTGGTTGTTTTGGCTACTTACAGATGCTGACAGCGCTCTGGCACTCTCCAGACATCCTGTAGGAGAAAGCAAGAGAAAGATAGCTCTGTCACAAAGCAAATTTCCAGCAGTCTTTCATGGATGAAGGTGTTAAACAGCAACGAGAACTGAATTCAGGGCCAGGCAGATCAGTACCCTTCCTGCGCCCTTCTATGGGCCGTAAGAGACCCCTGGTGCACTGGCTGCCCATGCACTTCAGCTACCTATGGAAGAGAATGGGCTGCTGAAAGCAAGTGCGTCTCTGCAAGGCCTGTGCAAGGTGGGAGCCTCTCTACACGGCTGGCCTCCATTCTCATTTACTTGGTTACTTATCTGGGCCGCAGCTCGTGCCTTCAGTCAGGGAAGGTGGGGAGATGGAATTAGAGGCCCACCTGCACTCCTCGCCCTCCAGCAGCTTCCTGTAGGTGGCGATCTCCACGTCCAGGGCCAGCTTGACGTTCATCAGCTCCTGGTACTCCCTTAGCAACCGGGCCAGGTCATCCTTGGCCTGCTGTAAGGCAGCCTGCAGCTCTTGGAGCTTGGCGTTGGCGTCCTTGAGAGCCAGCTCCCCGCGCTGCTCGGCCTCAGCGATGGCCGCCTGCAGGTTGGCATTCTAGGGCAGGGGGAAGCAGGGGAAGAGATGAGCCTAGGAGGAGGGTTCCAGACTTTCTGAGTCTTACAGTAGCTTATCCCATAGCAAGCATTTTCAAGCCAGGAGACGCCGCTCCCCAACAACTCTATCTTGTCTTCGTTTACTGAGATATTTGCCCTATAGATTACCAGCCCTCTAGACTGGCTTGGTCTTTGAACTCCCTGGAGGCCAGTGCTGCCTGAGATGACCCCAGAAGTCCATTCCAGACCAGGAGCCCTACAATCCTCACCCCCAGCACCACCCCCACCGCCAGTCCCTCTAGGCACCAGTGTCCACTGCCCTCCCACCTGCTTCTTAACATTCTCAATCTCAGCCCGCAGCCTCTGGATCATTCTGTTGAGCTCCATGATCTCATTCTTGGTGCTCTTCAGGTCATCCCCGTGTCTGCCGGCCGTGGTCTGCAGCTCCCCCAACTGGAAAACAGAAGGGAAGATGGGGTCTTGATGCAGCTTTGCCTGACTCGTTTCTCCATCCCTAACATCACCCACCCAACCTTGAGGGGCTTAGTCAGCATTTGTTCAATTGGCGTGGATTATGTTTCAGCAGGGGCACTTCGGAGGCCGCAGGGAAGAGAACATCTGGGTTGCCATGGTAAGAGCTCTTCCACCCTGCGGGCCCTGAGCAAGCTAGAATCCATCCCACGTGGCCTGACAGGGGACAGTGGAACCACATTCCCCCAGGGGCGGTACTTTCTGCAACTGAACAACCATTAGAAAGACGTCTCCAGAGAGTAGAACCAAGAGGAGTCCACCCAGTGACCACAGGGGACTCACCACCCAGCAGTCCCTATCAGAGGTGCCTAGCTCCCACCTTGGTCTGGTACAGGGCCTCGGCCTCCGCTTTGCTCCTCTGGGCGATCTCCTCGTACTGGGCCTTGACCTCGGCGATGATACTGTCCAGGTCCAGGCTGCGGTTGTTGTCCATGGACAGCACCACAGACGTGTCACTGACATGGCTCTGCATCTGGGACAGCTCCTGCCAACACAGAGGGGCCTGTTAACTCTTGGGGCTCTGCGACAAGCACACAGAGGCCCGGAAAGACTCCTGAACAACAAACCCATTCTCTGACTCAAGTTGGAAAGTGTGTCTGCCCCACCCTGCCCCCCAGCCCCTCAGAGAACCCCATGTCTGCAGTCCATCCTACAGAACCCCAACAAGGGGCCCTCTCTCTAGGCTGTCTTCCTGGGCTCTAGATACCAGAGTGTCCCTGCCTCTGAGAATATCTCATCTTCCCCTGCTCCCCTCTTAGGAGGTAACATCCTCACCATATTGTAGAGGGTCGTCAGGAAGTTGATCTCGTCCATTAAAGCGTCCACCTTGGCCTGGAGTTCCACCTTGTTCATGTAGGCCGCGTCCACGTCCTGAGAAAGACAGAAGCGTGAAGGCTTCATTCCCCCAAGGAACCAACAACAAACCGTACGTGCAGCAGGCAAGAGTCAGGACGGGCTGGCGAGTGACCGGTCCTTGTCCGAGGCTGGTCTGCACGTGAAGGAGTGACTCACATCCCCTTGGCATGGTTCAAAATGAAAAACAAATGAACCGACTCTTTTAGGGATCTTTCCAGACTATAGTGCACCTGGCTCCTGGTTTTTTTTTTTTTTTTTTTTGCTCTAGCTACCTGAACTTGGCAGCTCCGTGGTGTAAGAAGAACTTGGTGGTGGTGTAAGAAGATTCCCCAGCTCAGCTGGACCCCTGTGCCCACGAGCCCCAGGAACCTCACACACAGCCCTTACCTTCTTCAGGGTCACAAATTCATTCTCGGCGGCTGTACGTTTATTGATTTCATCCTCATACCTGTAAGGATTAAAAAGAAATAGCTGAGGGGCGCCTGGGGGGCGCAGTCATTCGTTAAGCGTCTGCCTTTGGCTCAGGGCGTGATCCCAGCGCTTTGGGATCGAGTCCCACGTCAGGCTCCTCCGCTGGGAACCTGCTTCTTCCTCTCCCACTCCCCCTGCTGTGTTCCCTCTCTCGCTGGCTGTCTCTCTCTGTCAAATAAATAAATAAAATCTTTAAAAAAAAATAGCTGAGTTTGGGTTTTGAGGTAATCATAAACACCACTATTGTCCGAAACGGAACGCTCATCTCTCCATCCCTGTCCCTCCGCCGCCCCTCTCAGCCGAACACATCCTCCTTACCATCCCCCTATTCGTTAAGGGGACCGGCCATTCCAGTTTGTCCCAGCACACTGGCCTGGTTCTGGCACTGAAACTCCCGTGTCCTGGGAAGCCCCTCAGTCCCAGGGAAACTGGGACGGTTGGTCACCACACTATGAGTTGTCCCAGCAGCCCTCAGATCCTAGAACCAGAACCTTCCCCAACGTGGACCATGAGGAAGTGCTTCCCCAACCCTAAACTCATCCCACTTGCCATAACTTCACTCATCCTTGGGGAAGGAGGGCGCGTGGGCAGCCCAGTGAACCAAGCTGTCCTCTGTGAAGGTAAGGAGAGGAAGACAGGTGGGGGGACACCACAGCCGGCGGCAGGAGGAGCGCAGGAAGAGCTGGCACTCTGAGCCTGGGTGGCCCGTGGCAACTTCCCGCTCATGCGTCTGTCACTCACTTCTTCTTGAAGTCCTCCACCAGGTCCTGCATGTTCCTCAGCTCCGAGTCCAGGCGGCCCCTCTCCCCCAGGATATTGTCCAGGTAACCCCGCTGGTTGCTGATGTAGCTCTCAAAAAGGGGCTCCAGGTTGTTGGTGCCGGGTGCGGCATTTGTGCCCTGCCGCTGAAGAAGCTCCCACTTGGTCTCCAGGACCTTGTTCTGCTGCTCCAGGAACCGCACCTACAGTGCATTGGGGGACACCGCGTCAGCCAACACTAGCGGCAGCGGCCCAGCGGGGGCCTCGGTTCAGGTAGGACTGAGCATCGGAATGTCCCCATCCCCCAGCACAAGGACCTAGAAAGGATGTGAAGGGAGGTCCCTACTGTAGCCGGAGAGGCTGCAGGCAGGTGACTGCTTCAGTCGGGCCACTAAAGATGCAGCATGGTTTGGAAAGTTCCAGGAGGAGGAGAGACAGGTGGGGCAACTGGAGGCAGCCCCTGTCTGGAAGCGGAGTTGTAAAGATGACCGCTGGGTGTCCCCCGGGGACTTCGGGACTCTAGCCCAACCTCCACCAATACAGTAGGCTCTGCAGAAATGTACTTGACCCTCAGCGGCATACTCCCGCCTAAAGCTCTCCTGACACTCAGCCCTTCGAAGATGTGGATCACCGGGCAGTGATACTGATTGAAATGCCATAATCAGCATGACAGGAGGGAGCCCATCGGTGGAGGCTACCCTGGTCTGGAGGGCACCAAGCACCCTTCTGTTCCTGACCGGGTCGAATTAGGGGTGCAGACTCCTTGCCAGCTTCTCCGCAGACCTGTTGGGACTAAGGTTCCAGGCAAGCCTCTTTAATCCCTTCTCTAGGGCACCCACCTCCTTGCCTGGCACAGGGGCAGGGAAGGAACAGGCCTCCCAGAAAGCCTCAAAGGGCAGCTCATGCCTGAAAAACACCCAGTCCTGGGTCAGACCCCTTCCTGTCGTGGCTCTTGCCCTGGGTTGCCATTGCCACCAGCCTAGGCCCGGACAAGGCAACAGTCGGGAGCCTTGAGCAGGGAGCCAGACAAGCAGAATTTGCGGTTGTCCACGTCCAAAGAGGGGCCCACTGTCTTTCCTATTCAGGTGACCATGTAGGCAAACTCATCAGCCCTGAACATCTTCCCAGACCCTAGGGCTCTGCCTAACCATCCGCATCCAGCCTGGCTCATCCAAGATTGATCCTAAACACTGTCCAAATGTCAAACGCTAAGTCCCAGCCTAGAAATGGGGGCCCGGTCAAAGCTTCATCACCTTGTCGATGAAGGAGGCAAACTTGTTGTTGAGGGTCTTGATCTGCTCCCGCTCCTGGGTCTTGACTTGCCCAATCTGGGGGTCGATCTCCACATTGAGGGGCTGCAGGAGACTCTGGTTGACAGTCACTTCCTGGATTCCCCCAGGGAAGCCACCAGGACCAAAGCCTCCAGGCCCACCAAAGCCACCGGGCCCGCCAAAGCCACCGGGCCCGCCAAAGCCACCAGCCCCTCCAAAGCCACCAGCTCCACCAAAGCCACCAGCTCCACCAAAGCCACCAGCCCCTCCAAAGCCACCAGCCCCTCCAAAGCCACCAGCCCCACCAAAGCCACCAGCTCCTCCAAAGCCACCTCCCATTCCTCTGCCACCACCAAAGCCACCACCAAAGCCACCTCCATAGCCACCCCCAAAGCCGCTGCCACAGCTGCTACGCCCTCCCCCAAAGCCACCAGCCCGGGAGCCACCAGCCACGCTGATGGAGATGCTCTTGTTGCCGCCCAGGCCGTAGAGGCTGCGACTGCCAAAGCCGCCCGCTCCACCCCGGAGCCCGCAGGCCCCTCCGCCGGCTCCCCCGGAGCGGGCCACACAGCTCATTCTGCTGCTGCCAGAGACCACGGCGGAGTGGCCCGAGAAGCCCTGGCTGCCGCCCCCAGACGTCCTGCAGACTTGTCTGCTCATGGTGAGAGAGCTTGAAGAAGGAAAAGCACCAGAGTCAAGCAGGACACTGAGAGTCAGAGGAAGAGGGAAGGGAACTGAAGACCTGTGCAGAATAAATCCCTTTATATATCTCAAGGAGGTGGCTGGGCTCAAACGAAGGAGAGATAATTACTCCCAAATAGTCATGGGTGGGGTTTGCCTCCAAGACAATAAGTTTGTTCCAGGCTACTAAACACACCTTGAAAATAATCTGAAATGGTAAAAATGCTAAGGTGGCAGGCTTACCTGGCAGGGGGTGGTGGCAGGCGTGCCCCATGCTTGGGCATGGCCACCTCCTAGCTTTGTCTGACAGGACCCAGGAGGCACACTCATCCCCGCCAGGGGCTCAGCGGCCATCTATCTGCCCTCAGCCGTGGAAAGAATGGACTGGAAGGTGGGCTGGGGAGGTTCTGGTCGTCTGGGTAGTGGACACAGTGAAGCCCACCCAAAGACTCGGCGCAAGTATCCCAACAGAAGGGGTGATTCGGTTCACTCCACAGTCAACACGTGGTCATTGAGTGCCCACTGTGTGCTCAGCTCTGTGCTGACCTTTGGCTCAGGTAATACACCTCTCTTCCTCCCTTCCTGGAAACAGAGCTCAGAGCCATGACAAACCTGCCTCCCAGGCTCCCCCTCTATCCCAAGCTGCAGTTCAAGAGGCAATGGCTTTTGGGTTCATGACAGTCTTCTGAGAAAGAGGGAGGCTAGCACTTACGCGCTTTAATGAGACATTAGCAAAATTCAACGTGAGAAATGTCTGCTTGCTGGCTTGCTGGTTTTGAAACCTTCGCAGAGAAACTGTGCATTATTCCACATCTTGGGGCATCTTTAAAACTTCCTTTCTTGCTCCCCACATTTTTGGCACTTCTCTGGTTTCAGCCCAAGTCCCAGACGACTGGAAATTCAAACATCCATTCTACCACCTGTTCACCAAATTATTGACCGGTTGCCTAACTCGTACCAGGCACTGTGCAAGGTACAGAGACTCAGTGAGCAAGACACACAGGGACCATTCTCGGATTGAGGGGCTGTGCTCCCAGGAGTCTGTGGCCTCGGTATCCAGACCCCACCCCCAGCCTCAGGAAGCCAGACCTGGCAGAGCCACAGGGCTGCCATACATGTCTGACTCCGAAAGCCTGAGAACCTGCCAGCCTGGTGTTTTTCAGAGGCTTAGGGACTGGGCTTGGCTTGTCCAAGAGGAAAGCGTTCCTACCAAATTAGCCGCTTATCTCTCCAGGACAGGTCTTTTTTCGTTCTCTCTGCTGCACGTTAGGCCCTGCTAAGGGTGTGGCCCGTGCGGCTGCAGCAGGAGCCGCCTCAGTGGGGAGAAAGGAGGAAAGGACAGGGGCTTGTTCAGTGCTGGGTGGGGCTGGGAATGGCCCAAGTGCAGAGGAAATGAAATTTTCTTCTGTGGCCTGGTTCTCCCATTCTGTCCTTCTCTCTGCCATTTGTTACCCCCAGGCGACCCATCGTCTTGGCCCCTTCCCCCAGAATAAAGCCATATGCTTTCCAGGAGTTTACAGTCTTGTTAATGTACTGGATCCGTTGGCTCTTAGCGCAGTGCTTGGCCAATAAAACAGATGCTCATAAAGTTGTTCGGTTGAACAAATCAAGCAATTAATCAACTGATGAATTCATGAATGAATTAAGCCTTTACGGATTACAACCAAATAAAACCAGGCAAAAGTGGGTTCAAATCCCATGACATGAGATAGCCTAAGCTAATTGAGATCGTATGCAGTTTAACAAAATACATGTGCAAAATGAGTGCCTCCTCCTTTCCAGTGGAAAACTGTCGTAAAACCAACCAATTAAGAATCACTCAATCACTCAAGCCCCTCTGATTGGGCAAAATAGGTGGAGGGGATTAAGAGGTACAAACTTCCAGTTATAAAATAAGTAAGTCTCAGGGATATAAAGTACTGCGTAGGGAATATAGTCAATGGTATTGTAGTACCTTTGTTTGGTGACAGATGGCAACTACGCTTATCCTGGTGAGCACTTTGTAACGTATGCAATTTCGGAGTCACTATTTGCACACCTGAAACTAATGTAATATTGTATGTCGATCATATTTTAATTTAAAAAGAATCAATCAGGGGCACTTGGATGGCTCAGTCAGTTAAGCGTCTGCCTTTTGCTCAGGTAATGATCCCAGGGTCCTGGGATCGAGCCCCGCATCAGGCTCCCTGCTCTGTGGGGAGCCTGCTTCTCCCTCTCCCTCTGCCTGCCCCCACTCATTCTCTCTCTCTCTGTCTAGCTTACTCGCTCATTCTTTCTCAAGTAAATAAAACCTTTTTTTAAAATAAATAAATAAAAAGAATCAATCAATCACAGAATCAGCTTGAAGTTGACTGGGTATTTGAGGTCCTACAATCTGCCCCTCGCCCAGTACTGGGATCCCCTCCCTAGCAGGTCTAAACCAGATCCCTGACCTTCCCCAGCCACTGGCCCAGGCTTAACTGCAAGTGAAATTAGCCCAAGGCCCAGAGGGTGGCCACACATAGACACCCTCCTCCACTTTGCTCCCTCAGAAGAACCAGACTTTAAAGATTGAACAAAACCCAGAACTGGGCCAGCCCCACCCTGTGACTAAACATGACCAAAGCTGTTTAGATCTGCTGGGTTTCAGCATCATTAACCATTGAAGATGGCCAATCACCTCTGCCCTTCTAGATCTCACAGGAACAGAGCTGGGTGAATGGGATCTGTCCAATGTTTCAAAAAATGTATTGCAGGGGTGCCTGGGTGGCTCAGTCGGTTAAGCGTCTGACTCTTGATTTCGGCTCAGGTCATGACCTCAGGGTCACGAGATGGAGCCCCATGTTGGGCTCGGCACTCAGTGTGGAGTCTGCTTGGGATTCTCTCTCTGCCCCTCCCCCCACTCATGCTCTCTCTCTCTCTCTCTCTTTCTCTAAAATAAATAAATAAATCTTAAAAAACATATTGCAAAAATTAGGCCATATTTCTTTTTCTTAATATTAAAAAGTATGCACTTGGAAGCCAAACAGACCCAGTTTTTAAATTTTTTTCCGATGGGAGTTTAACTGACATACAACGTCATGCTAATTCAGGTGCACCCACACCCAGTTTTTAAATCTCCATTGTCACTGCACTTCCCTGAGCAGGGTTTAACCTCTCCGGGCCTCAGTTTCCTCGTCTGTAATTATTAATGTAATTAATAATTTCCTCATCTGTAATGTATTAATGCTAAATCTCTCATAAGGTCATTGTCATGCCTGGAAAGTACCTAGCACACCCCCTGAGTTCAGGCCGTGTTCACGATCGTGAACTGCTTTTGTCTGCACCCCCCACGGAGAATTTCAGCTTTCGTGCCTGTCAAAAGAATCAATCCCATAAAATGATGATTCCATTTGCACGTATCCATGGAGGCCCCACAGGGAATGGGAGCACAGCTTGGGGCTGGATAGACAGAAATCATACCCAGCGCCATGACTTGGGAATGAGAGGAAGCGGGGCCTCGGCCACCAGCGGACCACAGAGAAACCAGTGAAAACTTTGAGGAGTATTTACTGAGCCTAGACTCTCTCGGTCACCGTGTGATAGAAGAGACTTCAAAGAGCTCACAGTCTAAACAAGCCAAACCAAGCAAGACTGTAAAACTGTGCCGTGTAGTGGGTGTTGTGAGGGCGTGGACAGTCAGAAAACAGGGAATCACACAGGAAGGCTTCATGAAGAGACGTGGGCCAAAACTTTCGAGGAGGGCAGGATTAGACAGAAGGAAAGGCATTTCAGCGCAGGGGACCATGAGCCAAGTCTCAGTGTTGAAAACAAGCGCGGTTGGATTCAGAAAGTGGCGACCATGGCGGATTTTTGTCATTTGTGGCTACGCGACATCTGTGAACGCCATTCCTACATTTCGGCCATTTCCCCCATTGGGATCCCCACCTTCCTAGGGCAAAACCCAGAAAATGCCTTCCCAGAGTCCTTTGCAGCTGGAGGCCAGGCGGTGGTCTAGAGTCTTCCAGTGAGGTAGACCCTGGTGAGACTTGGATTCTGATGTAGACGATGTAAGGAGATAGCCATGGACGGACAGCAATTGAGCTTCCTGGAGAGTGCACTGACGGACACACCTGGGCCTCCATGGGCAGAGGTAGGATGCTGTCATTTCACCCCAAGCACCATGGGCACAGCAGCAACGGCCACGTCGTTGTCACCAGAGCAGCCCCCAGGTGTGGCTGAGCTTGGCTCCAGGCTACCCAGCTCCGAGAGATGCCACGAGCCACAGTGTCCTCTAATACACTATTTCCCATTTGCATTTGACAGGATGGGTATTCATATTTGCAGGTATGAGCCCTGATCAATACAGTGATAAGCTAGGCCCGGCTAGAGCAGAAAAGGATTGGAGGGTAGAATGGGATAGAGGGCCTTCCTGACAAAAGGAGGCTGCTGTGTGGCCGGGTTTGGGCCCTGACATCAGGGAATGGACCCCTAGGATTCTTAAACCCACAGTGAATCAAGGTACCCAACTGCCCCCAACTGGGGCAGATTCCAGCCATGGCCAGAGCCCACTGATTCTGAGCCATATTTACCATTCCTTTAAAGGGAATTAGTTTGGAGAAGAGTCTTTGAGAAGCAAAGTCACAAGCCACCATTGTTGTCACCTAGTTCTGGAGCTGGGACCTCCCAGCCAGTGGCAGAAAGAGTAGGAGGAAGGGCTTAATCTGTTCTTGTTCTTCAGTCAGGATTTCCATGGGCAGACATTGCCCATGAGGGAACAGGAAGCAAACTAGGAATTGGGAGTGTATTAGCAGGACTAGAACGTCGATTCTGATTGGAGAGTCATGAGTGATACGGGTGATGGAAAGGAGGGAAGCAATCCCAGGTTGAAATTCATGATGGTCTCACCCAGCCCTCTGGACTGGGGAGACCCAATAAATATCTGGAGAAAACACAGTTGGCTTACACTCACCCTGAATATCTGGATTATTTGAAGGTTACTAAGTCCCCTGAGCTCTTTCTCCCTCGATAAATGAGTGAGTTACTGTGTTTCAGTGTGTAAAATCAGAGCCTCATAGGGTACTGCAGCCAGGAGGCTGGCTAGTGCGCTGCTCTGCCTCCAGGCAGTCCTCCCTCTTTCCCCACAGCCTCTCCTGCTCTTCAGGATCCCCATGGAAGGCTATTTATCCAATCTTCTGGCTTGCCCAGGCCAGCAAGGCACCACCCCAAGCTAAGGAAGTTCTTCTTGGATCTAACTTCAGTGCCCTCTGCTCCAGCAGGAGCCCACCTCTTCTTCGTGGGATCGGTGAAGTCGGGGTCTGCAGGGGTCTCACCTACCTGACCATCGTGCCTCTTCGACGTCCGCCCTTCTCCAGACCTGAAGGCCCTTTTTCACATCAGAAAATTATATGGACCTTAACGTAGGTTAGAATTTATACTTTCAGCATCATTTGAGAGCGTATCCTTTTACTGCGAACTCAGCAACGCTTTTAAATAAAATTGCATTTTATAATTGCATACATCTCAAAATGGTAATACACGTGCATGAAAGACATGATTTAGTCAGTCTACAGACACGCGTGCACATGTGGATGCTTAGAACCCTGGTAGTAACACAACCGCACCCTGAGACCTTAAGCCTTTGGTCTCAGACTCCTGCCAGCCAGCCTCTTCCACTGTTGGACGGCTCTGCCCTTCGACAGGTCTTGCTGTCCCCAGCTGAAGTTCCCCGCCAGACTGCACCTCCCTGAGTACCAGCACCGCCATCTTCCCTGCCTTTGTGCCCATCAGCATGTGGTCCTGGCAGGCCTTTAATGGATGTGACCTGAACTGACATGACTTTGCTCTCATCTGGCCTTCCAGAATAATACACACAAACGTCCCAGGCTTCTGTAGGACACCTATTCTGATATTAGAAAATACTACTGTGGGGCACCTGGGTGGCTCAGTCGGTTAAGCATCTGCCTTCAGCTCAGGTCATGATCCCGGGGTCCTGGGATCCAGCCCCGCATCAAGTCCCGCATCAGGCTCCCTGCTCAGAGAGGAGTCTGCTTCTCCCTCTCCCCCTGCTGCTCCCCCTGCTTGTACTTGCTCACTCTTCTCTCTCTGTCAAATAAATAAATAAAACTTTTTTTAAAAAGAAAGAAAGAATATACTGTTGAATTTCCAGAAGCTGTTCTCCAGGTTCAATATACCCAGCCACTTCTCGCAGTTTCCAGGACTCTTCGCTCCATTTTGTGAATGAAACTCTAGATATCTCAGTGCCTTATTAAGGCATAGTATTCAGAGGTGATGTAACGTGTGGCAAAACTCCTAGGAGGACCCTTACTGTCTGTGATGTGGACGCTGTGCTTCTTTCAATGCAAGTTAAGGTTCTGTCTCCTTTATCTGTTGGCTCGCATGGGTCCTGCCTGGGGGGCAAGATGCAGGCTTTCCCCAGGTAAGCCAGGCAGTCCTGGGCTTCAATCCTGGCTCTGCCTCTCACTAACTTGTGCGTAAGTGGGCGAGTTACCAAACCTCTCCAAGCCTTAGCTTCCTCATCTGCACGATAAAGTAATAGCAGATTAATCTTCCATAGCTGTTGTGAGAATGGAATTCAACAACGCACGGCAAACACTAAGGCTGATACCTAGACATCCTGAGTACTCAGAAAACATTCACTGTTATTTCGTATTGGTCATTTCGTGTCACTCTGAGATGTGCTCCCGTCCTCACCCGAGAAGGAGCACTAACATGACCTCTTCCGTTGTTCTGGAACAATCACAGGCTAATTGCTCCAGTGATGACCTGTTTCCTTCATCGGTTCTTTTTTTAAAAAGATGTTGTTTATTTATCTGAGAGAGGGAGAGAGCACAAGCGGGAGGAGGGGCAGAGCGAGGGAGAGAATCCTCAAGCAGACTGCCCACTGAGCACGTAGCCTAACTCGCAGCCTGACCCCAGGACCCTGAGATCCTGGACTGAGCCCCCCAGGCCCTCTCTTCATCGTACCCTTGACTTAATGTCTTCTTCTTCCGCAGACGCAAGCCGTCGGCCTGCTCAGCCTTCCCGGGCTCTCTGTACTCGTGAAATGAGTGTTTATTGATCACCTACATTTACCAAGCCCTGTTCTAGGCAGCGGGGATGCCACAGTGGACCAAACAGAGCCCTGCTCTTCTACAGTCCACACGCCGGCAGGAGACAGACACTAAAGAAATAAATACATGTTTTCGGGCCGTGAAAGGCAAATAAAGTACCAAATAATGGCAGCAGGAGAGGAGAGTGGACATGACCAGGGTGCTGTCTCAGAGGGTGGTCTAAGGGGACCTGAGCTGAGAATCTGCAGGCAAACGCGTGAGGAAAGGGCATCCCGGGCAGAGGGAACCACAAGTGCAAAGGTCCTGAGGCAGGAAGGCGAGGAGCGTGTGAGGAACCACATGGGGCCAGCACAGCTGAAGCAGAACACGGGAAGAGCAGCCTCAGAGGTGAGGTCTGAGGCAGCTGGAAGACAGATCCACGAAGCTTTGAGACACCGAATAAGGTCAGCTTTTACTCTGAGAGGAGAAGTCACTGAAGTGTTTCAACAAAGGCAAGACATGAGTCTTGACTGACTTTTAAAAGGATGAGTCTGCCTGCTGTGTGGAGAGTCAGTTCTGGGGTCAAGGGAGAAGGTGTTGAGACCCGCTTCCTCTTCCTTACCTCCCAAGACAGAAACTTGACTCTCGGGGCGCCTGGGTGGCACAGCAGTTAAGCGTCTGCTTTCGGCTCAGGGCGTGATCCCGGCGTTATGGGATCGAGCCCCGCATCAGGCTCCTATATGCTGGGAGCCTGCTTCTTCCTCTCCCACTCCCCCTGCTTGTGTTCCCTCTCTCGCTGGCTGTCTCTCTCTCTCTGTCAAATAAATAAATAAAATCTTTAAAAAAAAAAAAAGAAAGAAAGAAACTTGACTCTCGATTTTAAACAACGCACTTCCACATCCTGCTGTGAGAATGAGCTGAAGGAACGGTGCCCTTACAGAGAAGAGAAATAGGACAAGAGAACTGAGAGGGAGGCTTGCCCTCAATAACTTTTTATCCGTCAGCTTCCTCTGGGCAATAGGAGCTCCCCACCATGCTGGTGCTGAGTCGTGTTTGTCTGGTGTGCTCCTTACACGGCAGGCTGTCACTAGCAGAAACCCCATCTCGTCCTCACCAGGATATTCCAAAAACCACTTCGGAAGTTATTAAATAAATTGCTTGAAACAAAAGCTAAAAGGGGAAGAGGGAAAAAATGCCAAGTGATCATTAACCTGGTGAAGAGAAAGTTAACAGGAAACTTAGATTTCTTTTTTCCATGCAACGGTTTGAAAAGCTCTCCCTCTCTCCGCTGCAGACTTTGCGGGACTCAGTTGGACATAGAGCAGAGGGTGTGATCACAGCGGGAAGTAAGGTTACCGTGGGATACTATGCAAGTAGTCCAAGGAGACTGAGATGCAGCGACGGGCAGCCCCCAGCCTATGAAGGTACAAAGCAAATATTGAAGGAATGGATACCATTAGGGGGAAGACGCTTCTGCCAGGAGACAACGGAGTGATGACAAATCTCTTGGGCCCCGGAACGCTTCCTCATAGTAAGCAAGAGTGGGAAAGGAGGCAGATTGGTGGCAAAGCTTAGCATTACAGCTGCATGAAGTTCCCAACGTGTGTCCAACGCACATCCTGGGCCCAAAGGCCACACCCTGAAAGCGGGTGGCCCAGAGTTCCCTCTTCATCTCGTCCAGAACTTGTTCTCTCGGACATGCCTCAATCTGAGCTTGTCTAGTCTTAGAGCACAAAGCCCAAGCCCCAAACAAATTAGACAGTGGGTCACGCCATGGTGCCCCACAGCCTGGCCTCCACCTGCCTCCCCAGCTTCCACTCCCACCACTCCTGCCCTTAAGAGTGAAATGCTAAGGATGCTTGGCTATTGAAGGGTGCTAAGCTGTTTGGGGTTCATACCCATGCTTAGCTGTGCCACACTTCCCTGCTTTTGCTCTGAGACTCTTGCTGCCTAGAGCCCCCTTCTCCCCTGTGCCCCTCACCCCAGCTCCAGGTCCATACCCCTTTCATCTGGCTGACTCCTACTGTTGCTGTTAACATTCCCGTGAAAGTATGGAAAATCCGTATCTAATATGTCTGCCTCCCTGACAGTCCCCATACACTCACACGCACGCACACGCACACACTCATAATAAACTATGTCCTCCTTAAGAGTGACGGCCCCCCTGTAATGCTTGTCAAGCTGAAGCTCTTAGACAGTGGATTTGCAGGCAGACAAGTGCCCAGTCTGATGAGCACAATGCTGCGACCCCCCAGGACACCACCCAGGGAAGGGAATGTGATCAGAATGAGGCCTAAGGAAGCCTAAGGGAGCCAGACCAAGAGGGTGGGCCAACAGGGTGGAGCTGCTCAGGAGACTTCCTGGAAAAAAAGGAGTTCCTCTTAGAGGAGGTTAGAATCCTGCCCTCTGGCAGATCCATTCTCCCCATCCCCACCTCTAACACCCAGGCCTACCTGTCCTTCCAGACCCGACTTAAAAGCCACCTCCTCCATGAAGCCTCCTGTGATTGCCAACCCCCTCACCCAAGACTGAAAGTAATTTCACCCTTTTCTGGACTCCCATAGCCCTTGTTTGCAATCCCCAAGAACGTGTCTATCTGGTTACCAAATGATATACGTTCATGTTTTTATCTAGTCATTATTACCCCAATTGAAAACGCCTTGAAAGAATAGTCTAATTTTTATTAGAACATTGCCTAGGACATTTGTTCATTCATTAAACCAACGTTTGTTAAACACCTACTATGTGACAAGCACACTGGCCTTGAAATATCAAAATGAATAAATCATGGTCCCTGTCTTACAGAGTTCAAAGGCTGATGAAGGGTGGATGGACGATGGCTGGATGGATGGATGGATGGATGGATGGATGGATGGATGGATGGTAGACTGATGGGCAGAGGGTGATGGATAGGTAAATGGCAAACGGCAATCCAAACACTTTCGGCCCAAAACCTCTCCCTAGCTCATCTAGCTTCTCCTTTAAATTTTTGAGGACCAAATCCACAACGCTTCAAGTAAAAAACCCACAGATGCAGAACAATTTTACCTTGACCCCAAGTCAACCAGGGAACCATGGGCAACAACAAGCCTGAGTCCTAGGGCTCCCACCAAGAGCTTTCATGGCCATAGCCCTACACTCCCAGCCTTCTCGTCATGGGATACAAAGATAACTATCCAGTCTCTACCTTCAACAGAGCAAAAAGATGGAGCAGATGTTAAAATGGCTTCTCCCCTCAGCCTGCTCCTTCTCTTCGTCCTGGGCTGCCCACTATTACCTTGCCCTAGGGAGTAATAAGGGGGGACACGACTCCCTTGGTTATTTCCCTAGATAGCTGTCTCACTAAACCTTGACCATCACCCAACACACAGTAGTGGACCCGCCGTATTTTGAGGTCCTCTGGTGTTAGAATCCAAAGCCTGGGTCCCAACAGTAGGCCAAATCAAAATCCTGCAATGGGGCAACACTAAAAAAAACCCCTCTTTGCTCTATCCTTCAGTTTCACCAGTGACAAAGGAGAGAGACTCAGAAATGTTGGCAAGAATTTTCTGAAACCAGGAAGGCTGGACCCAGAGCAGAAGGTCTTGGTAGAGGAAGAGGGACCTATGTAAATGAGGTCATTGCTCGGGAGCCAGGAGCCTGAGCCAAACCATCTGTTAGGCTGTAGCCAAGGCTGGAAGTCAAGAGCTTGGGGGGGGGGGGGGGGGGCGGTCAGAGCAGATGAATCAAATAAACTGAGTTAAAGACCTGCCAACCCACATTTGGGCCATCAGTGTGAGAAGTGTTTTTAGTAGGCCTCCAGGTAGAGCCTTTCGGAGGGGATGGAGAGTGCGGGGCCTTCCAGGGGGCAGGTAATGCAACCTGTGTCTCCCTAGTTCCCCTGAACACAAAGAGCTGGCCAGATCCAATTCAAAGGATCTAAGAGAAGAGTGGTGCCTGTTATCTCAGAAGTAGATTTTCCCCTTCAAAGAATCCCCTTTGTATGGCCGGCCAGCTCCAAACCTATGGATCATGGCCAGGATCCACTTCCCTGAACTGTTTTGGCAATCGAGACCAACAAGAATGTTCTTCCTCTTTTATGTAAACCTGGAGTCTTCTTTAAAGAAATAAAACACAAACGTATCCACATAGCCGCTTGCCTACAAAAACACATTTATTCTAAGATACACACCCACCCGATCTGAGTTTCCTTTTTTTATTATAATCATATTTTTTTATTATGTTATGTTAGTCACCATACAGTACATCCCCGGTTTCCGATGTAAAGTTCGATGATTCATTAGTTGCGTATAACACCCAGTGCACCATGCAATACGTGCCCTCCTCACTACCCATAACCAGCCTATCCCATTCCCCACCCCCTCCCCTCTGAGGCCCTCAGATTGTTTCTCAGAGTCCATAGTCTCTCATGCTTCATTCCCCCTTCTGATTACCCCCCTTTCTTTATCCCTTTCTTCTCTAAGTTTCCTATGTAAAGCATTGTATTCAGCCCCAGGGACCTGGCTACTTGGGGGGGGGAGGTTGTCCCAAGACAATGGGGAGATTGGGGCGGGGCTTATGAAGGACGAGACTTCCAGCCCAGGGAGCACAAGCCCCTGAGAGTAACCCTTTGTCGCTCTGTCCCTACTGCCCTGAGCCTGCCTTCAGGGCTGTGTGAAGGCCACACGGGCAGGGACTGGCCTTGGGCAAACCATGTGCCCTTCCGTCTGCACAATAAGGGCCCCACGGGCACTGTGCTGGAGGGATGGGAGTCTGAACAAATTGCCTGGCAGTCCAGGGTGGGAAACCCCAATCGGGTGGCCAAGGGAATGAGCGTATTCTCCACCTGCAGTAGGAGGGATTCAGGTCGGACCAGAGGGGGAGCTGTGCAGGAAAATTATGCTCCTCCAGGTATCTTGGAATTGGTCCAGTGCGGAAACAGGGTGTCCACAAAGGCTATGCACCGATCCTCACTCTGACCGTCCTCTCCCCATTCTTCACTTCATCAATCCTCCTCTCCAGGGCTGGCCCCAATCCGGCAGCTTCACCTTCTACCCTTCTAGCAGACCTGCCTGCCCCCCCACATTCCACCACTCAGGGACAGCAGTAGAGACATAACCCCAGACATAACCACCTGAGACGGAACAGTGAGCCCAGCACGAAAGCTCTGTGAGAACGACATGCTTCCACTGCATCCAGCAATCGGGACCTTGTCGATTCTTGGAGCAAGTTCCTGAAAACCTTGCTGGTCCAGTGGGACTGAGTCCTCTGCATAGAGTCTCATGAAAATGCTGAGGCCTTGCTAGATGCTGAGTATAAACTCTCCATAAGCTCCTTAACCCCCCATTCCATATTCAGTGGAGAGCCCTGACTGACTCTACTCTACCCCCTCCCTCCAGGTTCACTGAGGCTCAGCGCTGGGATGGTCCTGCTCCGATTGTCTATCGTCTTTATGTAACTGTTGGTTGTTTTGAGTCTGTGTCCCTGTTCTGCAGGCAGCCGTCAGGCTCCACACACTGCGCTTCTCCCTCAAATTAGGTAATGACCTTGATCTGTGCAGACAGATCCTTCAGTCCCCAGCCTCCTCTACTCCCACCTGAATTCTAGAAACTTCTCCCCAGGGAACAAGGACAATGGCTCACAGTGAATGATAAAAGCGTTTTATTAAAGATTCACCCAAAGATGGATAGAGGCAAGGAGAAGGGGTGGATGGGTCACTGAGTGGTTCCTGTCCTGAGCTTGCAGCGCCAGTTGTTGCCAAGTGACACAGGAGTTTGGTCCTGATGTAGAGGGATATCTGGGATCCTGGGCTGGGAGGGGGCATACCTGACCCTGATGGTCCTGGAGATGAAGCTCCTGATTGTGTTCTCCTCTGCCCATGCGAGGCGAAGGGTCAGCTGACACCCCACCCATTCCAGGGAGGTCACCAGACCCAAATCAAGAAGCTACCAAACTCCACGCGGAGGTGACACTGGTAAGATGAGCCCAAGAGAGGGAGGGTGGAGGTGGAGGTGAAGGAAGAACAGAGACACCAGGGCTGGGCCCAGCTGGGCTCAGGGGCGGCAGGGACCTCGTCTCCTCTATCGGTGGGATCTCTTGGTCACGGTGGTGGAGATGATCTTGCTGCCTGAGCTGCCACAAACACCACCACCAAACCCAAAGCCACTTCCGGAGCCAGAGCCAAAGCCACTGCCCAGGCCGAACCCGGAGCAGCTTCCTAATCCTCTGCCGATGCCCCCGGCACTAGCGCCACCACCGACCACGGCTGCAGGAGAAAGGCAAAGGAGATGGTTACTCCAACAGTACCGGCAATCAGGGGTCTCAGCCCAAACCAGGGTGAACGAACAGCCGCAGCAGGGGCAGAAGGGACTTACAGATGCTCATGGCGCCCTGGCATTCTCCAGACATTCTGTGGGGGAGAGAAAGAGCAGTGAGTCACAGTAGAACCCTGAGCCATGATTGGCTCAGTAAGCAGGTCTCAAGCACCTGTCCCATCCTTATGCAGCCAAATTAAAGGACTGAATGTGAACCTGTTGTCTACACTGCCCTGGACCATAATACACCCATGCATCTGGCCCAGCAGAGGTGCCAAGTGCTGGTGCTGGGGTCTCTCCCTCCCTCACACTCCTGCCCTGCCTTCCCTGGCCCACCTGCACTCCTCGCCCTCCAGCAGCTTGCGGTAGGTGGCGATCTCCACGTCCAGGGCCAGCTTCACACTCAGGAGCTCCTGGTAGTCGCGCAGCAGCCGGGCCAGCTCCTCCTTGGCCTTCTGCAGGGCGGCCTTCAGCTCTGTGCTCTTGCTGTGGGCATCTTTGAGGGCCAGCTCCCCACGCTGCTCGGCATCAGCCACAGATGTTTGCAGAGTCTGGCACTGTAGACAATGGCATCGAACAGGCAATCATCAGCGTCCTGCTGTCAGGGCCTCTCCACCTGTCCCCAGTCCTGTGCCAGCTTTTCTTGGGTTAAGATGTCAGGATCCTGTCTGTCCTCCCCACCTACTCTACTCTGATGCAGTTCATTTACTCCAGCCAGGGCCCATCAATGTCCCCACCAGACTGATTAGATGAGATGAGCAAAATCAATGAAGAGCCAAGAAACCTTATTCACCAGGGTGTCATGTCAGGTTAAGTAGGGTACTGCTGGAAAGACCTGGGTATGGCTTATATAAGGAGTCACAAATCCCCGCATGCAAGCTCAGGATGCTCTGGCCTGATGCCTGATCTTCTTCTTTACTATAGAGACACCTGTCTTAGGCCCCTGGCCTCGTACGATGGCCAGAAAATGCTGACACTCACCTGCTTCTTGACATTCTCAATCTCAGCCCGCAGCCTCTGGATCAACCTGTTGAGCTCTGAGATCTCACTCTTGGTGCTCTTCAGGTTGTCACCATGTTGGTCAACCGAGATCTGGAGCTGCTGGACCTAATATCCAGGAAAACACAGGGAATGAGGGGTCAGGGGTGTTTGGGTAGGGTCTGTTCTCACGGGAACTCAGAAAGAATAGGCACAGGTGGCAGGGATTAGTACAAGATGTCATGTAATCTCAAATCAGACCAGGATCAGAGATGCCTGGAAGATCAGTTCATCTCTGACTTCTCTTGGGCTTGAGCTGATGATCACCTGCTCTCAGAAACCAAAAGCAGAGCCCCAGAAACCACTCCCAACTCCTGAGAGATGCCTGACACCCACCTTGGTCTGGTACAGGGCCTCAGCCTCAGCCTTGCTCTTCTGGGCGATCTCCTCATACTGGGCACGGACCTCAGCAATGATGCTGTCCAGGTCCAGGTCCCGGTTGTTGTCCATGGACAGCACCACGGACGTGTCTGAGACGTGCGTCTGCATCTGGGACAGCTCCTGCAGGGAAAATATCTCATGTCAGACCCCCCCAGAGAGTCTTCCCTCATCTCTGACACCAGAAATCCACTGTGGTCATGGAAATGGCCATGCCACAAGCTCAGATGGAAGCAGAGCTGGCTGGCGTCCCAGTGTGTAGGGAGAGGGAAGAATACTAAGTTTCTATGCAGAAATCAAGTAAGTGATGGGTGGCATTTCAAGACAGAAAAGTAATGCTTCTAGTCTTCACTGCTCTCTGAGACCCATGAGCCTTCCCATGTCAGTAGGTGTTCAGGACGTTGAATAGAGGGGAATGGAAGGGGTTCATTTCACCAGGGAAATGCCAGACAGCAAGAAATTCTACCCCATGCAATCTTGAGATCTAATCACCCCTTCTAAGACAACACCTGGTTTCAAAAACCTCCCGGTTGAGTCTCTCACTTCAACTCTTTCTACGTATGACCTTGCTGAGAGCACCCGCAACAAGTAAGAGAGCTGGAGCCCTTTCAAAGAACTGGGAATTCCCGCAGCAGCCTCACAGGTGGGATTCCCTTCTTCGAATGCAGGGGGATGGAGTCCTCACCGCAGCAAAGAGGACCCTCAAGAAGTTGATCTCATCGTTCAGAGCATCCACCTTGGCCTCCAGCTCCACCTTGTTCATGTAGGCGGCGTCCACGTCCTGCAGAGGAGAAGGGGGAAGAGACAAGGTACAGAAGTTCCAGGAGGGGCAAGAGGGTGTTAAGTGACACACAAAGATGGTCCCAGCAGCATTTAGGAAACGTGTCTCAGCACCAGGCAAAGTGGCAAGGGGCTAATCATTTGACATACTCTGCCCTAAGGCCAACTACAGAAATGGAAGTTAATGATCCCCATGGGCTTCTTCCCCAACTTCTAGTCCTTAGGGTCTGGCTCAGTTACTCACTCCTTTGACCGCATAGATCTGGACAGTACCAAGTGGGGTAAAGGTGAGGCCAAGATGGACCAAACCCATGATTCAAGCCAAAGACCACTCCCGAGGGAAGGGGAACCCTCACGGCCTCTCTGGCCCCTCCTTCATCCCTTACCTTCTTGAGGACCACGAAGTCGTTCTCTGCAGCTGCCCGCCTGTTGATTTCATCTTCATACCTGGGGGTAGGGATGGGAGGGAGAAGACAGAAGCCCCACAATGAGCAGGTGTTTCCCGGATCTCTGCTGCTGGGTTTCAAACACCTAACTATTTGGAAATATCCAGGTAATTGTCTACATTTTCCCATTTTCATACAAAAATTCATTCAACCTACGTGTATTAGTGACATGTGTGACATACCAGTCTAGACCCCGGTTTCTTCAGAGAAGTGAAAATCAAACTTAATAAAGACTGCTTTCAAGAGATAAGGCGTGAGGAGGACAGCCAGCCACAATCTGGCTGGTTTTGTTTCTGCAGAAGGGCTGTCCCTTTGGTGGATTACATTATCAGGAATGCTGCCAATACCAGTTCTCTTTCTTGTTGTGAGAGTGAACAGAGAGAGAGGCGGCTGGGATTTTCTCAGCTCCATCCCACAGGGAGCATAATAGCAACTACTATGTATTAAATGCTCATTATATGTCCAGTGCTATGCTACCTGCTTTCTCAATCTCATTTAACTCCATTTAATTCTCCAAAGCTCCGGTTATTATCCCCATTTTAAAGATGAAGAAAATAAGGCTCAGAGAGGTTCAGCAAGTTACCCAAGAGCACATAACTAGTAAATGGAGGACTCAGTATTCAAACAAGGTGCATTCTTCTGACCACGCCACACCACTTCTCATCTCCACGGTTTTCGATCTTGCTTGTATATGGCAAGCCCAACTCCCTGAGCATATCACTCATTTTCTGTTTGGGGCAACTCAGGGTTACTAGGCCTCACCCCATTACAAAGGGCCCATGGAGATGCAGGGGAACAAAGCAGGGAACCTTCCTGACCCTTTTGGGATCTCTTCAGAGCTGGAATTCTAAATGACCAGACAGAAGCCCAGAAGCCTGGGGCATGGCTGGGCAGACTTTTTCAGGCAGTACCCTTCTATCCTCCACACATACTTGGTCTTGAAGTCCTCCACGCTGTCCTGTGTGGTCTTCAGCTCAGACTGCAGGCGTCCTTTGTCATTGACCAAGGTATCCAACTGCTTCCTCAGGGCACTGATGTAGGCCTCGAAGAGAGGCTCGAGGTTTTTGCTGGATGTGGTGGTTGTCTGCTGCTGAAGGAGGTTCCACTTGGTCTCCAAGACCTTATTCTGTTGCTCTAAGAACCGCACCTGTGTTTTAAAAAAAGGCACCAACCAACCAATGAGGGCCTGAAGCTTTGGCAGGAGGACTGGCCAAGGCCACCCGGGTGACCCGAGAGCCATGCAAGTAGGGCCACCATGTTGCAACTCCAGGCACCATCCACTGGGGTCAACATGGTGGCCGCGCTCCATGGCAGCAAACGGGCCACATGTGCTGAGGAGAACAGAGCACAGCCAGAGCCGCAGGGCCCGACTGTATGTACTTGCTGCATCCAGAGGCCCTGGGGTGAGGTGCTGAGAAGAGCACTGAACTTGTAGGAAATAATAAAATGAACAAAACTAGGACATACAACCACAGGCTGGGGACTCTTGCATTCAAAGCAATCCTGACCCAAGGCAAAGGAATGATAAATTCACTGACAATTTTTTAAAATAAATGGACCTGGTGTGTCTCTTTAGACCTGTGTCCAATTGTCTAAATAGTTAAGATCAAGGCCCGAGACACATTCTGAGTCTCTGCCAGGCTCACCCTGCGAGGGGACTTCCCAGAACTCTCCCTCTCTCTATAAAGACATCTAACCAGATAAACCAGGGCAGCAGCCTAGCGTGATAGTCCCACTATGTGCTGCAAAGCTGAAAGAAAAGCAGGTCAGGGTCACTGACCACAGTCTGAACCAAAAAGGGGAGATGAGGGGAGATGAGACAAGGAAGTACCAAACCCTGGGTCTTGCTTTTACATCTGTATGTCCTGGAGTTACCATAAAGCCTCTTCAAGCTGCTGGTAGTTCATTCGACTAACAAGTAAAGCAAACACTTCCCCTCAGTTTACTTCCAGATGGTTCTATCTTGCCCCATTCTTCTGAGAGGACTAAGACCGATGCCCGGGGACCCAGGGCATCCTCGACTGAGTGGCTATACTCATCCCCTCAGTCATTAGTCTCTGGGTGACTCAGCAATCTGGGCTGATCCGCTTGCTATCATCCATCATACTTGGCTGCAATTGAGCTTAAAGGACTTGAATCTCTACACCCTGCCTGGGAAAGGAAGTCGGATTACAAAAAGAAAAGGAGAGATCCCTCTTCTCTTCAAACAGATCCAGAAAGGAGCAATTTTGCCCAGGGTCGGGAGGATGAAGAAGATAACCCTCCAAGGTCCTAGTGGGACCCAGAGTCTGTCATTGGCTTCGGTCCCTTTTTCATTTGAGAAACCAGGCTGGTTTTCTTCTGCTCCAACAACAGGAGTGCCAATAGTTAAATTATTACGTTAACTATAATTAATTTTAGTTCATTATTAAATTCTTAACCATGTTATTTCTGAAACCAAAATCTGAGAAAAAGCTGGGATGCCTGGATTCAGAAAAGTTAAGCAATTTGCCCAGTATCACACAGCACGTCTAGGAAGACTCCGAACACTGCACCGGTCTGAGCAGCCTATCTTCCCACCAGCCGTGCGCAAAAGAGGAAGACACAAAAGAGGAAGGGTTCCCCTTGAACAGCTGGAACACAGAAGCCCAGAGAAGCCCAGTGGTTTCCGATGCTGCAACAGGCTCAGGTCTGCGATCCCAGGACTCAGGAGCCCTGGTTTCTACCGCCTTATCTGGCCAAGGGGACGGCTCACCTTGTCGATGAACGAGGCAAACTTGTTGTTGAGGGTCTTGATCTGCTCCCGCTCCTCCGTCCGCACCTTCTGGATCTCGGGGTCGATCTCCACATGGAGTGGGGTCAGCAGGCTCTGGTTGATGGTGACCTCCTGAATCCCGCCAGCAGGGCAGGCGGGGAAGCCAGGACCACCCCGTCCGCTGAAGGAACCCCCAAATCCACCACCAAAGTTGCCAGCCCCGAAACCAGCACCAAAGCTGCCAGCGCCGAAAGCAGCACCAAAGCTGCCAGCGCCGAAACCTCCAGCCGCCCCAAAGCCGGCGCCTTGTCGGGACCCGGCCATGCTGATGGCGATGCTCTTTCTCCCCCCAAGGCTGTAGAGGCTCCTGCTGCCGAAGCCCCCAGAGGAGCAGCGGCCCGCGCCCCCAGACACGGAGGCTGAGCTGAATGCAGCTCTCTTGCCCCCGCCAACGACGGCCGAGCCACAGCTGAAGCCCCGGGACCCGCCTCGGACGCACTGCTGTTTGGCGATCATGGCTGGAGAGAGGAGAGCGAGCGTGGAGTTGTCAGAGAAATGCGAGGGGCCAGGCCTGTGAATGCTGCTGCCCTAGCCGGGTCTCTTATATGTGCCGGAGCCGCAGGGCTTGGTTGCAGGGGCATAAAGGGAAAAATCTGAAACATCCTTGGGCTGGGCCTTTGGCACAGGCCCATCCTTCTCGTACCTGCTGAGTATGTCACTAAACACACCTCCAGATGTCATTCGGAGGGCACAGTTTACAGGCTCCTGACACACTCCCCTCCAGGAGAACTCGAACCGGTGCCCCAGGGCCTCCTGAATCACAGGCCCCTGTCCAGGCCCAGCCCTTCGGGCCCGCCACTCACTGCACTCTAGACAGCCTCCCCGCGGCCCCCCAGCTCCGCATGAGAGGGCCCGTCACCCATTCTCTCACTCCACAGAGTTTGCAAACTGAGGGCCTGGATTCAGGGGCACGGCTGCTCTTACCTGTTCTGCAAACCTGGAGCAGGTCACCGTCTGGGGCTCAGTGGCTTTCCCCAGAAATTGGAAATAAAACAAATATTTACCTTCACCTCCTCTCAAGATGCAGCGAGATGATGATCGTTGTGAACCGTCACAAGCCGCACCTGTATCTGTGACCGTATTATTCCTCCACCTGCGCTCGGCCCCGCACGCACCTACAGAAGAAGAAATCCATATTCCAGCCTTAGCCCTCCAACCCAGATCAAGATTCACCTAACTCGACACAGTTGTTGAGGGCCTACTACGTGCCCGCTGCGGAGCTGGGGACTGAGGCGAGGTAACTGCCTCGGGCCCGCAAGACGCCCGTTCCTTCTCCGGCCTCTGTCTGGGGCCGTGTTTGCAGGCTTCCAGATCAGCGTCTCCAGGCTGGCTCCCTATTGGGTGTGCCCCCCTGGTCCATTTGTGGCCCAGTTGTTTGCTCGGCCCCAGCAGGACAGAACATGTTATTTTCCCATAAGGGTCCCCGCATTCAGGGCAGGAGTTCATCACTCTTCGGTGCTGAGGACGCTTTGGCAGATGAGCAAAACCCAGGAGCCCCTTCTCAGAACAATGTTTTTAACTGCAAAATCCTGAATTGACTTCAGTTCTTCCCCACTGAGTGACAAGGATCTGTGTTCAAATCGCACCTGTTGCCACTAACTAGCTGAACTCATTCAACCCACCCTCCCCCCCCCAGTGCCTGGCACATAGTAGGTCAGTGGACATCCGTTCTTCTCCTGCCCAGACTTTACCATTGCCACTTAGGATGAGAAATTAGACAGATCTGCAGCCCTCCCCCTGTCCTAAAGCCCTGATGAGATTGCCATTCCAAATCCAAGGAACAGCAGCGATCAGGGCCGGGGTCATCCCCACAGGCCGAGCTGACCCTGACCGACTGAAAGCCGGCCACGGCAGAAAGGACCGGCTCCCTCCCTGCAAAGAGAAAGGGCAGGGCCTAGGGGGTGCAAAGAGGGAGGTCGGTGGATCCAGTTCTCAGGGACGGGGCTGCCGGGAAGGCTGGACAGGCTGGGAGCTCTCTCCTTTCCCCACCCCCACCCTCACCCTCTCTCCCTGCCCTCCTGTCACCTCTACCTCTGGTCTACACCCCATCCTCGGCACCCCCGACCTCAGCCTTTGCTCAGCTCCACCCAGCCCAGCCCAGGAGACCTCTAAACAGATGGAGGGTGGGTGGAGAAGCCGTGGCAGCGAGGCCAGGAGACCCCCAGGCTCCACTGAAGGTCCACGGAAGAAAGCCCAATGGGTAGTCCCTCCAACTGCACTAAGTGGGCACCCAGAGCCAGGACCGCCCCCTACAAGGGGGGCAGTGGGACCTTCACTCTCTCTTTCAGCGAGTGTTTATTGAGCGCCGGCTTTGTGCCAGCCCTGTGCCGAGTGCCTTATACCCAGGGCACCGTTACACCTTCCTAAAAGCTCTCCGAGGGGTCAAAGAGCCACACGCAGTCGAGCCAGGACTTGAACTCAATCAGTCCGGTCCCAAAGGCCCTGCACCCCCAGACTCTCACTGTCTCATCCTCCCGGCTACGAAGTCAGTTGTCTAATTTCTACAGCAGCCAGTCCAGAATCAGGCACCTGAACAAACCTGACTGAACTGGCCGTTCAGGTCAAGGGGGCTCTGAGGGCACTGGTGTCCCGGGGTCTGCCGACTTGCACCCTGACCCCAGGCGTGGGCACGGCTGGGGAGGAAGGTGGAGTTTTACGCCAGGTCTCTGGGGCTGTAGCTACGGGAGCAGACGAGATGGGGCCCCACTCCCCCTTGGGAAGCTGAGGTCTGATTCACAGCCGTCCCGCCCCAAGAGGAGATGGGAAGGCCACCAGGATCGCAGCCTGAGTGAGGGCCCGGAGCTCAGACCCTCTGCACCTCCCACTCGCCGCTCCGTTCTCTTGCCCCTGGAGGGTGGATGACGACTTTCATGGGCTAGAAGGAGGGTTTGCCTCTGCAGAGGTGAACCCCCAAAGTGGCTCCCGAAGTGTCCATTGCATCTTGCAGTCTGTGACACTCCAATGCTAGGAGGAAATGAGGTGGCGTATGGGGGAGGGCCGCCTGGGGGGCTCAGTTGGTTAAGCATCTGCCTTCGGCTCAGGTCATGATCCCAGGGTCCTGGGATTGAGCCCCTGCTGAGCAGGGAGTCTGCTTCTCCCTCTCCCGCTCCCCCTGCTTGTGCTGTCTCTCTGTCAAATAAATAAATAAAATAAAATTCAAAAAAGAAGAAGAAAGAAAGTGGGGGTGGAAGGGATTGGGAGCGGATAATATATAATATATAATCAATCTCATTTTGTGCCGGCGGGTACTTTTCAATTGAGGTACTTCTCATGAAGCTAACGCTTAATCAAGGCACGTACCAACCTGAGATTTAAAACAATAAGACAAGGGAAAGGCCGTGGTGCTTTTCTGAGAGAAGGGACTCTCACTGAGAGTGACTATTACGTGCTGGACACTGGAGGCTTTTCTTAGAACAGTTCCATTCCTCACAACAACCCTGCGAAAGAGGTGCTGCTATGCTCAGTTTAGAGTTTAGAGTTGCAGACATTGAGGCTCAGAGAGGCTGTGTAACTTGCCTGAGCTCACACAGCTAGGACATGATGGCGGTGGGAAGCCAGAGCTCTCTGTCTAACTGCAAATCTTGCGACCTTAACCTCTACACCACAGTGCTTTCCATCAGTGACTGCCCCCACGACACCTGCAGGGGAAAAAAAACAACAACCCAGCAACTTCTACAGCCCAGTAGCTTAGGATCCACCAGAGAGAGCAGCAACAGGGTCTTGACCAGCAGGCTGCCTGCTCTGCGGAGCGGTCTCTGCTCCTTCTGTCCTTGCTTTTGTCACGATTCGTTGCTCCGTGTAGGTGACCCTGTCCTTGCAAGCATTCAATAAGGTAGGACAACGTCCCCAGGGGCCGATTCTGTGTCCTTCCATGAACCAAATCCAAATTAACTTAATTACAAACCCTACAATAAAGCCACACCAAACAGGAAGAAAGTTCTAGACGAGAGTCATATTCTGTGGCTTTATTAAGTCAGAATTGTCAGAAGTTCACAAAACCCCCAAATTGTATGTAGCCGGAGAAACTGAGGGTAGACATAGGTTCAGTCTGCAAGAGCGGTTTTGCCCTCAAGTGAGAGAGGCAGCGATGAGTGTCTCTCCCTGGGAAAGGGAGAAAGCCAGCTGTCCGCCTGGGCTGGAGTCCGGATGCTGGACGAGGTGTCTCTAGCAGACGGCAACGGCTAAACGCTGGTCCCCATCCCACCCCCACAGCTCCGCTGCTGTCCTCCGTGACCCTTCCTCCTCTGGCCGCTGTTCCTGATCTTATCAAAGAGGACGAGCCGCTGACAGGGGTGTGGAGCAGGGGCGGGAGGAGTGTTTGCTCTGGGCTTTCTGGGCGAGGGAGGCAAGCCTTCGCTTTCAGCCTGGGGATTACAGGGATACCGAGGTCTTTCACTCAGCCCTGAAGCTGGTGTGTGCTGTGAGAAAGAGCCCCCGCCCTCCCTGGCCCGTGGGTGCCCTTGCCCCGTTCAGTCACTGTCACCGGGCCTCGGCCGCTGCACGGGGCCTGAGTCACTCTTCGGGGAGCCAGAGCCAACTTGGGGATCAGAGACTCCACAGAAATGGACCAGTCAGCATTTCGGGAAGGGGCCAGGGAGAACAGGGAGAGGTGGGCCTCCTACATTCCGGGAGGGTGGCGGTGGGGGGAGGGCTCTGCACAGGGCCTGCCCTTTCCCACCCTGGGCATGAGCAAGCCGGGGTTAACGTACACATTTTGACAGCAAAACTGTTCTTGTCATCAAAGACATGCATAGCCCCTTTGCAAAACAGACGAAAGGAGACAGCTCCAATTGCTGCAGAGCGGGGCGGGGGGGCGGGGGCGGGGAGGAGGGGCGGCGGAGGGGGGCTGTGAGCTTGCCTACATCCCTGAGCAGCCCCTGGGATCCTCGGGCTCCAGGAACTCCGTGCGGGAATCCCTCTGTCTAGCCCTTTCCCAGCCTTCGATGAGGTTTCTAAGTAACATGCTGTTTAGTGAACCTTCCTGAGAAGTGATATAATCTTCGAGTTTTATTGCATGATAATCCAAATATCTCCACTTCGTTTCTCAGCTCCAAATATAATTTCAATGAAGCTGTTTGCTTGTTTTGCTCTACCATGAGCAAGCTCCCCCTGGCTCTCAGCCCATTTTCTCACCTATAAAATGAAAAGTTTGGACTAGATCGCATCCAAGATCCCTTCCGGCTCCAGTACCCCCCAGCTTCTCTGTTTCTTTTGCTATAAAAGCAGCATAACCCAGTTGGTAAGAACTTGGGCTCTGGAATCAGATTGCTTAGGGTCCACACCCAGGTCTGCTGCTTACTGGCTGTGTGACCTTAGACAAGTTACTTAGCCACTCTGTGCCTCAATGTTCTCGTCTGTAAGATGGACTTTTATCAGAGGCTGTTGTGAAGAGTGAATCAGAGGGTTGACAGCCGTGCCAGCCCATAGCCAGCACTCCGCGAACATTAGCTATTATTCCTAGAAGGTGTTGGACGTGGGGGGTGGTCTACACTCTACCCCCTAGAAGAGAAGCATCCCTCTGAAAGTGTGACTGTCTCGCAAGCTAGAGACCACTCGGGTTGGTAAGGTGGGGTGGATTTTGCTAAGTGCTAAGACTTTGTGTTCCTAAGCTGTGGTTTAGGGTTTGGCTCAAAAATGCTGGCCTTCCCGTAACCCTGGAGGAAGTTTTCACCGGGCATGTCTGGGCTCTTCCAAGGAGGACTGGGTGACCAGGCTCAGAATGCAGGGGATGTCGAGAAGAGTTCATTCCAACCGGAGATGTAAGGCTGCCCAGGAAGGGGTGTCTCGACTCGGGCACACTGATTTGGTAACAGGGTTTGGGGGTGTGGAGGGCAGAGACCAGTTGGGTGCGGAATGAAGAGTAGAGTCCAGGCTGAGAGCAGGGAGCCGTGGAGATGAAGAGGAAAAGGGGTAACTCATGATAGGGGAAGGACCACTAACCAGCTGTATGGCTGCTGGTGTAAGAGTCAACTTCTGTGAGCAGTAATTGCCTCACCTGTAAAATGGGCTATCACGTGCCCCCGCCTGCTGAATTCTGGGACTGCTTGGAGGTCACAGGCATAGAAATATATTTGTGAACCACAAAGTCCCATTAAAATGTGGATTTTTTTCCAGTCTTTGTGAAGATATAATTGACACCCCGCACTGTAGAAGTTTAAGGTGTCCAGCAGGGTGACTTGGCATATGCGTCTGCTGCAAAATAAGATTGATTAACGTCTATCACCTACATAGTTACAAAAAAAAAAAAAAAGCTTCTTCCTTCTGATGAGAACTTTCAGGATTTACCCTCTTAGCAACTTTCTGTAGAGCATTGTTCAGTACGGTCATTACGTTGTACGCTACGTACCCAGAATACATTTCTCTTACAGCTGAAGTTTGCACCTTCTGACCACCTTCATTCAATTCCCCCTTCCCCCCAACCCTCGCTTCTGGTAACCACACATCGGATCTCTTTAGGAGGTGTTTTTTGTTTTGTTTTATTTTTTCAGATTCCACAAATAAGCCAGAGCATAAAGTATTTGTCTTTCTGCCTGACTTATCTCACTCAGCACTCACTTGGTCCCCAAGGTCCATCCTTGTTGTCTCAAATGTCAGGATCGCTTTCTTTTTTATGGCTGAATAGTATCCTGTTGTGTTATAGACCACATGTCCTTTATCCACGCATCCACGGATGGACACTCAGGCTGTTTCCATGTGGTGGCCATTGTAAACGATGCCGGCATGAACATGGGGGGACAGAGATCTCTCCAGCATCGTCGTGCTGTTTCCTTCAGATATAGTCCCAGAGGTGGAATTCTAGATCATACGGTAGTTCTATTTTCAACTCGTTGAGGCCCCCGCACACCGTTTTCTTCAGTAGCTCCACCAATCTACATCCTGCCCAGCCGTGCACGGGGTTCCCTTAATCTCCACACCCCCCTGGCATTCGCTCTCTCTGGTCTTTTTGATGAGGGCCGTCCAAACAGGCATGCGGCGGGGTGTCCTTGTGCTGCTGACTGGCATTTCCCGCTGATGCGTGACATTGAACTCTGGGTCATGTACCTGAGTATCTTCTTTGGGAAAATGTCTATTCAGTCCTCTGCCCGTTTTTTCATGAGATTATTTGCATTTCTTGCTTTTGAGTTGGGTAAGTCATTTATGTATCTGGGATTTGGACCCCTTATCAGGTACATGATTTGCAAATATTTTTTTCCCAATCCCTGGATGGCCTTTCCATTTTGTGGATTATTTCCTTTGCTGTGTGGAAGCTTTTAGTGCGATATAGTCCCACTTATTTTTTATTTTGTTGTTTATGCTTTGGGGGGTCCTATCCACAAGAAGATCGTTGCCAAGACCCCGTCGAGAAGCTTTCTCCCTATGTTTTCTTCTAGGAGTGTTATGGTTTCAGACATTCAAGTCTTTACTCCATTAAAGAGTTCATTTTTGTGAGCAGTATAAGATGGCTTTATTCTTTTACATGTGAATATCCAATTTTCCCAGCACCATTTGTCGAAGAGACTGTCTTTTCTCTTGGCTCCGGGGTCAAATATTAGTTGACTACATGAACAGATGATTTCTGGACTCTTGATTCTGTTCTATTGGTCTCTGTGTCTGTTTTTATGCCGATACCATACCGTTTTGATTAGTGTAGCTTTATAATATAGTTTGAAATCAGGACGTGTGATTCCTCCAGTTTTATTCTTCTTTCTCAGGATTGCTTTGACTCTTCTTTTGTGGTTCCATAGAAACTTTACTATTGTTTTTCCTAGTTCTGTTTAAAAAAAAAAAAAAAAGGCTGCAGGAATCTAGAAAGGGATTGCATTGGACCTACAGATGGCTTTGGGTAGCATGGCCAGTTGCACAGTGTTAATTCTTCCAATCCATGCACACAGATATCTGTCCATTGTTTGCATCTTCTTCAAGTGCTTTCATCAATGTCTTACAGTTTCCAGCGTACAGATCTTTCTCTTCCTTGGTTAAATTTATTCCTAAATATTTTGTTGGTTTTGATGGTATTATAAATGAGATCATTTTCATTATTTCTCTTTCAGATAATTCATTGTTAGTGTATAGGAACACTACTGATTTTTGTATGTTGATTTTGTATCCTTCAATTTTACTGAATTCATTGATTAGATCTAATGGTTATTTGGTAGTGTTTAAGATTTTCTATATATAAAGTCCTATCATCTGCAAAGAGAGACAATCTAACCTCTTCCTTTTCCCATTCTGATGGCTTCAATTTTTTTTTCTTGCCTGATTTCTCAGGTGAGGACTTCCAGTACTTTGTTAAATAGGAGCCATAAGAGTGGGCACCCTTGTCTTGATCCTGATCTTAGAGGAGAAGTTTTTAACCTTTCACCACTGAGTATGATGTTAGCTGTGGGCTACTTATACGTGGCCTTGCTTGTTGATAGTTTTTATCATGAATGTGTGTTGAGTTTTTTCAGAAGCTTTTTCTGCATTTATTGAGATGATCATATGATTTTTATCTTTCATTATATTAATGTGATATATCACGTTTATCGATTTGCGTATGTTGAACCAACCTTGTATGCCAGGGATGAATCCCACTTGATCATGGTGTATGGTCTTTTTAATATGCTGCAGAATTCAGCTTGCTAGGATTTTCTTTTGTTTTTGTTTTTGTTTTTTATTTATTTATTTTTTATTCGTTTCAGAGGTAGAATTTAGTGATTCATCAGCTGTATGTTACACCCATTGGTCGTTACATCAAGCGCCCTCCTTAATGCCCATCACTCAATTATCCCTTCCTCCCACCCACCTCCCCTCCAGCAACCCTCAGTTTGTTTCCCAGAGGTCACCATCTCTTATGGTTTGCCTTCCTCTCAATTTTCATCTTATTTTATTTTTCCTTCCCTTCCCCTATGTTCATCTGTTTTGTTTCTTGAATTCCACATATAAGTGAAATCATACGGTATTTGTTTATCTCTGACTTATTTCATTTAGCATAATACCCTCTAGTTCCATCCACGTCATTGCAAATGGCAAGATTTCATTCTTTTTGATGGCTGAGTAATATTCCATTGTGTGTATACACCACACCTTCTTCATCCCTTCATCTGTTGATGGACATCTGGGCTTTTTCCATATTTTGACTATTGTGGACATTGCTGCTATAAACATTGGAGTGCATGTGATCCTTCGAATCACTATGTTTGTATCCTTTGGATAAATACCTAGTACTGCAGTTGCTGGGTAGTAGGGTAGTTCTATTTTTAACTTTTTGAGGCACCTCCATACTGTTCTCCAGAGTGGCTGCACCAGTCTGCATTCCCACCAACAGTGTCAGAGGGTTCCCCCTTCTCCGCATCCTCGCCAACATCTGTCATTTCCTGACTTGATCATTTTAGCCATTCTGACTGGTGTGAGGTGGTATCTCATTGTGGTTTTGATTTGTATTTCCCTGAGACCGAGTGATGTTGAGCACTTTTTCACGTGTCTGTTGGCCATTTGTATGTCTTGTTTGGAGAAATGTCTGTTCATGTCTTCTGCCCATTTCTTGACTGGATTCTTTGTTTTCTGGGTGTTGCGTTTGATAAGTTCTTTATAGATTTTGAATACTAGCCCTTTATCTGATAAGACATTGCAAATACCTTATCCCATTCTGTAGCTTGCCTTTTAGTTTTGTCGACTGTTTCCTTTGCTGTGCAAAAGCTTTTTATCTTGATGAAATTCCAATAGTTCATTTTTGCTTTTGTTTCTCTTCCCTTTGGAGACGTGTCTAGCACAAGAAGTTGTTGCTTGAGAATTTTTCCCGTCTATTTTCATGAGGGATATTGGCCTGTAGTTTCCTTTTCTTGTAGTGTCCTTATCTGGCTCTTTATCAGAATATGCTGGCCTGGTAAAATGAGTTTGGGAGTGACCCCTCCACTTCTATCTTTTAGAAGAGCTTGAGAAGGCCTGGCATTCATTCTTCTTTAAATGTTCAGTGAAATTCACAAAGGAAGCTGTCTGGTCCTGGACTTCTCTTTGTTAAGAAATTTTTGATGACCGATTCAATCTCCTGACTAGTAATTGGTCTGCTCAGATTTTCTATTTCTTTCTGATTCAGTCTTAGTAGGTTGTATGTTTCTAGGAGTGTAGCCATATCTTGTAGGATGCCCAGATTGTTGTCCCGTAGACTTCAGAGGAGTAGTCTCTTATGATCCTTTGTATTTCTATGTTATCAGTGATTACACCTTCTTTTTCATTTATAATCTTGTTAACTTGGGTCTTCTCTCTCTTTTCCTTGGTGAGTCTAGCTAAGGGGTTTTCTCTTTTGTTTATCTCTTCAAAAAAGTAACTCTTAGTTTGGTTAATCTTTTCTACTCTTTTCCTGTCCCTTAGTTCATTTATTTCTGCTCTAATCTTTATCAAGTCCTTCCTTCTGCTAAATTTGAGCTTAGTTTGTTGTTCTTTTACAGTTCCTTGAAGTTTCAAGTTAGGTGGTTTATTTGAGGTCTTTCTGTTTTCTTGATGTATGTGTTTATAGCTATGGGTTCCCCCGGACAACTGCTTGTATGGCATCCCATAAGGTTTAGTTTGTTATTTTTCCATTTCTGTTTGTCTCAAGATGCTTTCGTGTTTCTCTTTTAATTTCTTTTTTGATCCATTGGTTGTTGAGGAAAGTGCTGTTTAATTTCCACGTGTTCATGAGTTTCCCAGTTTCCTTCTATTATTATTGACTTCTAGTTTCATACTTTTGAGGCCAGAGAAGACACTTGGTATGATTTCCATCTTCCTGGATTTGCTAAGACTTGTTTTGTGGCCTGATATAGGATCTATCCTAGAAAACGTTCCATGTGTGCTTGAGAAAAATATGTATTTTGCTATTATTGGGAAAATGTGGATTCTTATTGATGACCAGATACGAGGGCTGAGAGAGAAGCCGTGGGACTGCTCGGTGATGAGTTAGGTGAAAAACCAGGAGCCAGAAGGAAGGGAAGCAAAGGGCGCTGGTTCCTGTTAAGAGCCTCATTAGGCAGAGCCTTTATACATGTTCTCATCACACCTTGCTTTTACGAAGGAGGAAACTGGAGCTCAGAGAGGTTAAGTGACTTGCCTGAGGTCACCCAGTAAGTGGCAGAACTGAGATTTAAACCCACGTCTGCCCAGTTCTGAACCCCAAGATCTCTCCGCTGAACCATCATGTTACCTGCCCCGCAGAATTTAACAGAGGACTCAGTAGCATCAGGGGATGGGCTGGTACTAGACAGCTACTCAGTGGCTGGGTCCTGCTTTGAACAATTTATATACTCCCTCAAGCCTTCCCCTGTAAACTCCACAAGGGAGAGAGCAAGAGCCAAGGCCTACAGTGGTGATGGTGTCAGCTGGTGTGTTTCCAGCATGAGGAGTCATATGGGGCATAGTGAGCACGTGGTTGACAATGTCAGTCCCCAGGCAGGACAGACTGGAGCCACAGACAGCTAGCTGCAGTTGCCATTTATTGAGATACATCACAGGCACAGACAGGAGAGCCAGGCGTGGATAGAGGCAGAGAGGGGTTGGGTCTGGTGCAACACCGGGGAGGTTGAAAGACCTTCGGGACCACTCCCAACTTCCCTCCTTCCTCCCCCAGCTTGCCCTGAGTGCAGAGCAGAAAAACAGAGGAATTGAGGGAAATCCAACCTCCTCTCACTGGTCAAAAGGTCACCCCCAAATCACTCAAATACATTGTTCAAGAGGTGTGGCCTTAACCTCCCCTCCTATCACACTCTATAAGCAAGGAGAAAACGTGGGTAGATTTGAGCCTTCCCAAAATGCAGATCACATGCAGTCTGGTGTGCAAATACACTGGACCTGCGGTCCTGGGGCTGTTCCCGCTCCTATGGAGGTGGGTGGGGAGGGCCGCAGAGGTGGGGTGAGCAGAGCAAGGAAACTGCACGGGCCCCAGCTTGCAAGGCTGGGCAGCTAATACCTCCGGCTTGACGTCTTGACCGTGGTGGTCTTCCGCAGGATGGAGGTGCCCCCGGAGACGGGCCCTCCCTTGATGGCGCCGTAGCCCACACTGGTGCTGAATCCTCCCTTGCTAGCACCCCCGCCCCCGCCCAAGGACATGCCGCCCCCGAAGCCGGCCGCACCGCCTCCGCACACCGTGGTGGAGTTGCCGGTCACCGCTGCAAGGCAAAGGGTCCGGGTGAGGCAGGGCAGCCACGCTGGAAGAGGGAGGGGGACTTGCAGAAACCAGTGAGGGACAGGAACACAAGCAGACAGTGGAACCGTGGGAAACTGATGGAGAAGGGGGGACAGGAAGCTCATTCTTTGGGAACACCCCCCCCCGAACTTGTCTCCAGGAGCTCAGGTGGAGGGCAATGTGCTTCTGGCCAAGGACAGATTGAGTGGCCTAAGCAGAGGACCGGGGCTGGGGCTGGGACAGGGCAAGGCAGCAGAATACTCACAGATGCTGACGGCACTGGGACATTCTCCAGACATCCTGCGGAAACAGAAGGACCAGGAGAAGCGTCAGTGGTCCCCAGAGCCCATGTGAAAGCCTCTGCCTCCTTCCCCCTGCCCACTCTCTGCCTTCACAGTGGCTCAACTCAGTGGGTCAACTCTCGAGCCAGGGTCCACAAGACAAAAGCAAGAGACAAGAGAAACACAAGCACGGGGCTGCGCTGGACCTCGTGGCCCTTCCAGCAGGTGCAACAGAGAAAGCAGAGCGACAGAAGGCCAAGTGGCCCCATCCTCCCCTGTCCTGCCTTCCCTCTGCACGCACGTCATGGACAGCAGACAAAGCTCATGCCAAAACGAAACTTCCAGGCTTCTGGCTCAAGTGACTTTCTTTACATCTCCTGCCTTCCCAAAGACAGAGATGGTTAATTTTTTTTCAAAGCTTCCAAGGTGGTAGAATCTGGTGTTGGAAGAAGAAGCCTCACTTCGGCAGGGCCCCCGTCCACCGTCAGGATGACTGGCTGTCGTGCCAACCGAGGAGATGAGCAACAGAGGCAGTGAACACAAGTGGAGAGTCTCCAGAAAGCCCAGCTCCCTGGTTCCTCCCTTCCCTCCCTACCCCTAGCACAGAGCCATTGAGGACACGGGCTCTCCCACAGGGCAGGGCTGGAAAGCCCTCTGAATCAGCGCGGGAGTGGGGCCCCACCTGCTCTCCTCGCTCTCCAGCAGCTTGCGGTAGGTGGCGATCTCCACGTCCAGGGCCAGCTTGACATTCATAAGAGCCTGGTAGTCGCGCAGCAGCCGGGCCAGGTCCTCCTTGGCCTGGTGCAGGGCCATGTCCAGGTCCCCAAGTTTCTTCTGAGCATCCTTCAACGCCATATCCCCACGCTGCTCCGCTTCTGCGATGGCAGTCTGCAGTTGCTGGCACTGCCCAAGGGATGAGAGGTGTTGGGAACGCCTTCCAGGGTCATCACATCCATCTCTCTGCCCTCAAGGCACACATCACCATTCCCCATCCAGCCCCCCCAACCCCAACTAACTGAGAAAAAAGGGAAGCAGAAGTATTCGTCTCAGAGACGAGATACTATCACACAAGCAGGGTCATGTAGCTCTACTGAGAAAGTCCTTACTGAAGTCTAATCGTAGTCCCTCCTGCTTCAACTCAGCCCAGTGCCTCAAAAGAGATAGAATAAATAATATAACCTCACCATCAGCCAGATGCTTCCCTCTGATGTGGGGAAAAGCCCAAGCTTCTTAGCCATATCCTAGGGGATCAGCACCTACGACCTGTGCACTTGAACTGTCAGCCTCCTGCTCTGACCTCCTGGAGACGCGGTCAGTCTCCTTGGAGGAGATCGTCCCACCTGCTCCACCACTAATATGCTATGTGACCTTGGACAAGTCCCTGTCCTTCTCCAGGCCTCAGTTTCCTATCCTGTAAAAGGACCGTGTTGATCTTAACGATCCAGGGTTTGAGTGTATCCCATCCATCAGGAAAAGAGCAGTTCTCACCCCTCAGCATGACGATGAGAAGGTCCCCACCTCTGCCAACCCAGGCCTGACCCCCCAGGCTCCCAACCAAAGGCTCACCTGCTTCTTAACTGCATCCACCTCACCCTGCAGCCTCTGGACAGTGCGGGTGAGCTCGGCAATCTCATTCTTAGTGTCCCGCAGGTTGTCCCCGTGCTTCCCAGCTGTCGCCTGCAACTCTTCATACTGGACATCAAAAAAGTGTCAGTGAGCTGTGAGCTCCAGGGCCTCCTGGGTAACTAGTGGCCCCAGGCCCACCCTCACAGCTAAAGCAAACCCCCCCCCCCCAAGTGTAGCCCCAGGCCTCTCACAATGGCAGAAGTTCCGTGTCTGTCCCAGCCCACACAGCTGACCAGCCGTTCTTCTCACCTTGGTCTGGTACCAAGCCTCGGCCTCCGCCCGGCTCCTCTGGGCAATCAGCTCGTACTGGGCCTTGACCTCAGCGATGATGCTGTCCAGGTCAAGTCTGCGATTGTTGTCCATGGACAGGACCACATTGGTGTCAGACACATGGGTCTGTACTTGGCTCAGCTCCTGCAGAAAAAGAGACAGCTGCCACCAGCGTCCCTGCTCCGGGACCCCAGGAGACAGCCGAGGGGTGAAGGACAGGGTCCCCAGGTGGCATCAGGAGGCCTGGGCTCTGCCCCAGCCTCTGGCCTAGAAGGAAAGGCCTCATTCTCTCCAGCTGGGAAATGGGGCTCTTATTTTTATAAATATCATTCCTTTCTGTGGATTTACAGGTTTCCAAGAGATTAAAGAAGGGGAAAAATATGTACATATTGCACTCAACCCCGGTGTCAGTCCCTTTCGTCCTCAGAATGTCCTGGGAGGCAGGCCAGGCCACCACCAGCGCACAGGGCACTTTTGTCAACTTGGGAAAAGTCTCCGCTCTGGGCGGGAGGCAGACAGGGGGACCCGGGAGCCGAGCGTGGGCCTGATTCAAACCCCACCTTCCACTCAGCCGGCTAACGACCTGCACCGCCATGCACAGTGGTCCTGACACAGGCTGCTGAGGAAAGAGGCTTGAGAAAGAGAAGTGACGCATCCAAGGTCACCAGATCCAAGGTCATCCAGTCCAGTCCTGGGGCCCAGACTGGAACCAGTCAGTTGAGCAACAAATCCCAAGTGGTTTCCTCTAGACAATACTGACATTTACAGACCATGGTGATGTCCTTGGACCCTCCCTGGGTTTCTAGGACCATTGACTTTGACTTTTAAACAGGCATTTAAAGATGCCATGAACAGCAGGCTCGGTTTCTGTGTTCTGGCTTTGACTTCAGCTCTGTCACTAGGTCATCTGCATGGGCTCCCAGCTGAGCTCTGCCTCCGTCTCTCCCGTGGTCCTTCCTGCCCTGGACTGCCGACAAACTGCCCAAACCCCAGCTCCGATCAGACCCTCATTCCCTCAGTGCCCCTCAGTGGCTCCCGAAGGGGAGAGAATCTTCCCTCTCAAAATCAACACCTTCTGCGCTCTCGTCTTGTCGCCAGGTTTCCTGCAGCCGCTGGGATTAGAATAGACTGAGCAGGACGGTAACAGCGGCTCTCGCCGACTGAGCATTTCCTGTGGGCAGGTGCGGTGCTAAGCTCTTGACAGGCAACAGCTCACTACATGCCCTTTTCCAATAGCACAAAGAGTAACCTGCCCCAAACCACAAACTAAGAAGCGGGGAGCCCAGTCTCAAACCTCGGGAGTCCGACACCAGAACCTGAAGTGACACAGACAAAAAGAGAGAGAGACAGAAATCGAGAAAGAGAGCTACCAGTGCCGGAACTGCTGTCCATAGTGACAAAGATTTAGATCACGAAGTTACGCTGTCCTTTGAAAGGTGGGATGGGTGGAGAGGAAGGGGAGAACATCCAATTAGTGACCGTTTGTGGGTTTAGCGACAAGACAGGAGCTCTGGAGACAGGCAAAGCGAAGGTCAAGTCCCCAGGCTGCCATGCACTAGCTGTGTGACCGGGGTGGTCACGAAGCCTCACGACGCCTCCCCCGCTTCTATAAACTGGCCCTGATAATACCTTCTTCGCGCAGTGGATGTCAGGGTTCAGATCCATTTGTGGCCCACAGTGGGTGCTCAGTAAAATGCATCATGTGCCCAGACTTCTCTGAAGGTCGCTCAAGACATCCACGAGGCTCGTTTGTTACAGATCACGTCATTTTGCCACAGCGGTGACAACCCTGCCTTCGCTATCTGGCAGCATCCCCCCCCTCCCTCCCCAGCTCAGGGTCCCTCGGCAGTCCCGTGCCGGAGCGTGGCATTTTTAAGACAAGGAGACCTACCAGATCCCACCAAGGTTGATAGAATAAGAGGATAAAAGGCTTAGGCTTTCCAAAGAAACAGAGCTGATACAAGTGGAGAAGAAAGAGTTCTGTAGATCACGGGTGTATGTCTCCTCGGACACCAGGGATCCTGAGAGGGAGAGCCTCTGGGCAAAGAGGAGAAGAGCCAGAGGCCAAAGAACTGACACTGGAGCAGAGGTTGAATCCCGCAGGGATCACACGGGCCGGAGGGAGGCTACGAGGCTGCTTTTCTGCCCCGTGGGACATGCCAGGGCTTGGTGGGTGGCCCTCTGGATTTCCCTGAGATCTGGCTTGACCAAAACCAGAGCGTGAAATCAATTAGCGAGGGTTTTATTGGCCATCACAGCTGATTCGTGCAGGAGGTAGCAAGGGAACCACGGCTCGGGCCTTCCTGCTCCGCCCCAAAGAGGCACAGCTAGGCAATGAGGAACTCTGACGGGCAGGAACCCTGGCTTGGCCCCTAGCTCACCTTTCCTGTCCACCTAATGTTCACCTCGTTCTCCCGGACCCTCTCTGCCCGGCCCACCTGCAGCTCCCCAGACACATGGTGCTGCATGCTGTTTCCACGTCACTGTGCAGGCTGGGCCCTGGCTGACAGGCCCTTCCTGCTCCTCCTTTAGAATTCCTGCCCTTCCTGCAAAATTCAACTCAAATCCCATCTCCTCTGAAGCTCCCCCAGGCCTCCCAGGAAAGGTTAGGCCCAGCCTGCTCTGTGCACCTTGTCCCTGTCCCAGCACAGCCTCACCACGTGCTGAGACTTCAGGGCCCCCAAAGCCAGGGACTTTATCCTTCTTGGGCCAAGTGGAAGCTAGCAGCATTATGCGGCGTTCCATGATAGGCAACAGCAGAGGAAAGGAACACTGGGCATGCCGGACATGTGCCTTAGACAGCAGCAAAGCCAGTTCCTACCTATTCAGAGAAAAGGGGGTGGGCACTGTTGACCCAGCCCAAAAGAGAAAAGAAACTAAGGGAAGAGAACGAGGAATCCCCAAGCAGCAAACCACCATCAGCGGTCCCAATAAAGATGAACGTGGGGAGGCACCTAAGAAATCAGCGTGATGGCACAGAACATTCCCCAACAAGCTCCATTCTGACAGAGCAGGTGGAGATGTTAGAAGGAGAAGAGCACGGCCAAGGATGGGGAAGGCTGAGGCCAGCTGACAAGGGCCGTAAGGAAGCTCTAGGTGGGAAGAACAGAGGGGCAGCATTGGGCTAACCCGAAGAAGACCCCCCCAAAACCCAACAACTCAATGGCTATGTCATTTGCCTGTTTCCCATCAAGGAGAACAGTCATAGAACTAAAAAGGGCAGGATGCTGGAGAAGAAATGGAAAGCCAAGACAGGCGCAGAAAGTATGAGAGTTCTCAGCCTTGTTGGGGATCTCAAGGGTCCAGGCCAAACAAAGGAGCATATCCTAGAAGGCCATGGGATTGTCCAGGGGATGAATACTCCCGGAGATCCATAAGAAATATGGAAAGTAGGAAAGATTCCAGAACCGCAGACACAGCAAATGTCCTCATTTTCAAGGGGATGATAGTTAGACTTCTTCAGGTTACACTTGACGTCAACCTCCCATAAACTTCTAGAATCACAAAATGTAAGTAAGAGGCACAGAGCCAGCAAGACTTCCCTAAGGAAAGGCCAAGCTGAATGGATTTCATTTTCTCCTGTGGTTGTATTACTAAAATGCTAAAGGACCATCACAGACATTGTTTGGCCAAGACTTCCACGGCATTCTTGAACACAAGCCAGAATGATGTGGGCCAGATGATGATATGGTCAATAGACTTTAAAGTAGTGAGCCATTTGAGCCACAAATTATTGAGAGATTGGGAGAAAGTCACCACTGAAGACCTGGCTCTTGCCCTGGGACTCTGTTCCTGGCCCTGTGGGCTTTAATGTGCTGACTGGTCACGTACGCTGAAATGAACATTCCCACTGAACTGAAAGTCTACCAGGTCTGCAGAGAACCCCAGACTGGGGCATCATGAATACATCCAATTACCCAATTGGGTATCTCCAACATATGGATAGGGAAATCAAGTTTCAGAGTGCCCACAGTTTCCTAGACGATAGGATGAAACCATAATCCCGTGTCACAGGAAAAACGGGACTCATTAACTCTTGCATTTGGTTTCAAAAATTCAACTGCCCAAATCCAGAAAGTTTGAAGCAAATGGATACATGCCTCACTTGAAAGCATTCATGTGAAAAAGTCCGGGGGTTTTTTAAGGAGCAAACATTGTGAAGTGGCTTCTGAAGATGACAAAGAAACTAGCACAACATTACGCTGCACGGATGCAAGTCTGTAAGCTCCCTCCCCGCCCCGCTGTTTCCCGAAGTCTGGACTACCAACGCTGTTTCCTCAACTTCCTCGTTTGCCACAGATGTCAGTCCTCGAAGCATCCTGACCTCTAAAGTGTTGCCCTGTGAAAGACATATGTCACATGGAAGACAACGGGGCTTGTTGCTTGGAGGGCAGAATCAGGGCCAATCGAGAGCAGAAGTCATGGGAAGACGATTGAGGTCAGCTTTCTAATTTGGTCAACGATGAAAATGCCTGCCCTAAAAATAGTGAGCTCCCTGCCACCAGGAGGATTCAAGCCAAGGCCACATGACTCCCTAACAGCGATGTTAGAGAAAGAGCTCCAGCATTGAGAGAAGGCGGGCCACGAGGTCTCTACCGAGTCCGAGGCCAGGAGGCCAGGATCAACTCAGGTTAACTTCAGCCCTCTCGTCCTGGTCTTCAAAGCCCCCTTATTTCCTGGGAACCCTCCTGGATCCTGCAGTCTACGCACTACCCACATCTCAACTCCTGCACGAACCCGGAATCTCAGTTCCTTCTCTGCCCATCTCTGCTCCTCCAGCCCTTGTTCCATTACAAACTGGTCTAGAAGGGAAATAGTCTAACACAGGAGCACGAGTCGGACTTTGAAGGCCAAGAACCAGGTCTTAATTCCAGCACAGCCTCTAACTAGCTAGGCGACCACGGGCAAGCTACTCTGAGCCTCCGGGTCCCTGACTCTACAACGGAGGCCATAGTAGTACCTGTCCTGGGGCTTTGTTGAGGGGACCAGGTAAAGCTCGGCCAGGCGTTTGGCCCGTCCTTAGCCCTTCACACGTGGAAGCTAGTATTAATGGAAGGTCCAGGTTCTATCTTCTGTTAGTGAAATTTCACTGATGACTTCAGATCAGACTTCCAGGGGGAATCCCCAGTGCTGTACGTAAATGTAATTGTCCCTGTCCCTTGGCCATCTCACCATTTCATAGAGATGATTCAGGAAGTCGAGCTCCTCAGTCAAGGTGCTGACCTTGCCCTGGAGATCCATTCGGCTCAGGTACGCAGCATCCACATCCTGGGGCCAAGAGAGACGGCAGGGCAGGCGCCTCAGCCCCAGGGCTCTGGCCTCCCTGTGAGCCGGCGCAGCACCCCGGCAAGCCCGGAACCCGCTCCCGCACCCCTGCCACCTGCTCACCTTCTTGAGCAGCACAAACTCGTTCTCCGCCGCCGTGCGCTTGTTGATTTCGTCCTGGTACCTGTCACAGAGGAGGACTCAGACCAGGCTCAGCCCAGCTCTGCCTTTTGAGACAATTTAACCCACTTGGCTTTAAGCCCCCTTCGGTCCCACATCATCTAAGAACACCTTTGAGAACCAGTTCTGTAATGCAGCCCACTAGGGAAGAAACGTGGGGTACGGTTGTTAAATATTCCTGCCCACCCGCGTTGAGAGAACGGGCACAGACTTTGCGCCGTAAGACAAGCGAGGGCAGCCGTCTCTTTGGACCGGAGCCCTTAGGGGCCTTTATAGGAACAGGCAAAGATGGGTGGACAGTGGTTTATCTTTGCGTTCACTCTCGACAGGCGGGACGTCATTGAAAACAGCTCACTTCTCTCCAACGGCTTTGGCTGGGATTTTAAGGGTTAGAAATCACAGTATTGAGTTATTGGGAAAGCTATGGAAAATTATGCCCTAAAATGATGGATATACGTAGCAACTCATCGTAATATCTGACCTTTATTTGGATCTTGACTCAAACAAACTCCTTTTTTAAAACTTAGGACATTTATGGGACTGTCGAAAATTCAAAATGAATGGATAGTTGATGATATTGAGGAATTACTGTTTTAAAAATCTGAGACGTGGTTACGGCGTTATGTTGACGTTTGATTAAGTCGAGCTCTGCGAATGAGCCGTACGACCGTATCCAGTGCATATCTGTGAGTGAAATCACGCATGGCTGGGAGTTGTTTCAAGACAATAAGGGAAGAGAAAAAATCAATTAGGTGTATAGATGAAACAGGATTGGCTATGAGTTGATAATTATTAAAGCTGCGTAATAAGAACATAGAGGTTCCTGACACTAGTCTCCCTACCTTAGAGTAGGGACAATAAGTGAGACAATTCTCCAGGAGGCAGTGGGGGCAGGGCCTGGACACCCAAGGGAAGGAGCTCTGTGCACTCCCCCGGGTGGGACCCAGCAGCCTGGGAATGGGGTGACCCTGTCTGGGGAGACTGCCCACGCTGGCCCCTCCCCACCCCCACACGGCCCCGGTCTGTCCAGTCCTCCTCACTTGCTCTTGAAGTCCTCAAGGACATCCTGCACATTCCTCAACTCAGAGTCCAGCCTCCCCCGATCGCTCTGGAGGGTGTCCAGCTGCCTCCGCAGGTTGCCCAAGTAGTTCTCAAAGAGGGGTTCCAAGTTGTTCCTGGTGACACCCGAGTTCTGGCCCTGCTCCTGCAGCAGGGCCCACTTGGTCTCCAGCACTTTATTCTGCTGCTCCAGGAAGCGGACCTGAGCCAGAGCAAGAAGGCTGGTGGGCTGGTGCCATCCCCAGGCCCCAGGAGGGACCCAGGACTGGACCCCTCGTCCCCAGTGTGCCCAACCAGGACCTCATAGGGCCAGTGCATGGCCGATGCATTGCAGAGGGGAGGAGCTCCTGAGGGAACAGTCTTTGCTGGAAAAGACTGTTCAATTCAATGACAAGGACTTGAAAGAGTTAATAAAGCGTAAAAGCCCCAACTCAGTCATTTACTAGTTGGTGACAGTCAAGTCACTTCTCTCTGGGTCTCCCTTTCCCACTTGTCCTGGGTAAACCAGACCAGATCAATGTTCCTGAACCCTAATTCCGCATCAAAATCAACTGCTAAAAATGCAGACGCATATATAGGGCACATGTATGTATGCATGTGTGTAAATACGTGCATGTGTACAGACACACAGGGAAAGAGAAGGCAAATGTGACAAAACGCAAAAATGGTGAATCTAAAGCGAGATAAGTCAGTCAGAGAAAGACAAATACCATATGATTTCACTCCTATGCGGCATTTAAGAAACAAAACAAACACGCAAAGAGAGAAAGAAAGAAACAAACCAAGAAAGAGACTCTTAACTCTGGAGAACACACTGCTGACTACCGGGAGGGGGGTGGGGGAGGGGGGAGGGGGGCGGGGAGGGGTGAAGGCGGGCCCTCCCGTGCGCAGCGCCAGGTGATGAATCACTAGGGCGCACACCTGAAACTAGTATAACACTATGGGTTAACTACACTGGAATTCAAATTAAATTAAACTAAATTAAATTAAATTTTAAAAGTTGGTAAATCTGGGCGAAAGAATATATAGGAATATATTGTACTGTTCTGGCAACTTCTCTGTAAATTTGGCTTTTTAAAAAATTTTAAATATATGGGGCGCCTGGGTGGCGCAGTCGTTGAGCGTCTGCCTTTGGCTCAGGGCTGATCCTGGCGTTCTGGGATCGAGCCCCACATCGGGCTCCTCCGCTGGGAGCCTGCTTCTTCCTCTCCCACTCCCCTGCTGTGTTCCCTCTCTTGCTGGCTGTCTGTCACATAAATAAATAAAATCTTTAAAAAAAATAAAAATTAAAAATAAAAATAAAAAATTTAAATATAGATGCCCAGCCCTATCTCTAAAGACTTAAAAGGGGGCTCATGCCATGGGAGACCCCTAAAGGGTCTCTGCCCAGCCAGAAACAGCAGACGGGGTCAACCTCACAGACCCCCTGCTCCTCGAACTTGATGCTGAGAGCCTAAGAGAGGTTTTTGCTTGTTTGACCTCTGGGATAGTCCCACAGAAGGACCAAAAGTCACTAGGGGAGAAGGTGAGGAGGTGGGCGGAACAGCTTGCTTCACCTTCTGCCATCCGGTTTCTCCAGGTCCCACCCCCACAGCACCCCAGGCCCAAAGTCGCATGGCCTGGGAACCATGAAGCACCGCACCTTCCACAAACAACGACGAGACCTCTTAATGCCAAGGACCATAGGGTCCATGAACCTGAGTTCCAAGCCCGCCTCTGCCTCCAAGTGCCTGTATGATCCTGGGCAAATCACTTGCCCTCTCTAGACCTCTGTCTTCTCTTCTTTAAAATGGACACAATATCACTATCCTGATTCCCCATGGGGCACTGTGGGTTTCACATGAGAAAGAGGACATGAGTGTTCTTTGGGAATGCCCAGGTCACTGAACTAAGATATGGTTACCCACCAGGATCTTCCCCATCATGGTCCCCTTGCCTGGGGACTTGGGGTAGAGGCAGCCAATGCAGCAAAATGGACCTAGAAATGCCAGGGAGCAGGTCCCAGAACCATCCAGTCTGTCTGGAGGCCAGGGAAGCAGTCAGGATGCTCCCAGTCTGGGACAGATTACACTATACCCCTGGGTCATGGTGTCCTGGTGACCACCCTCTTCACTGTCCATCCCAGACTGAGCTGCTTGACCTGGACAGCACGGAGGAATAGGAGAAGGCAAATAGTAAATTCTTCTAGGACAATCTTCTCAATCATGTCCTGATCACATCTTTGTCCTTAGGCCGCCTCCAACACTGAGAGAACAGGAAACAGATGGGGCTCCTTGGATAACTTGTTGGACATTTGAGCCAGTTTCCCCAGCTGTGAAATGACAAGAGGCACTAAGGACCACCCTGTCAAGAGGAGCCGTGAGGACCGTCCACCCCTTAATTGTGCGACAGGCTGCTGTGTGGTCATGTGAATGAGGACCGTGGGAAAGACACAACACAGTCAGGGCGGGCTCGGCGACAGGCCTCAGGAGTAGGGTTGAGATTCACCCGAGCAAGGACAGTAAGACCCGGAAGACTGTCAGCAGGCCAGAGGGCTCCGAAGTCGTTCCATCAACCGCCCCCCCCCCCACAGTGCACAGCCTCCGCTCAGCACCCCCTCTCTTAGCAGCCCTGCTTCGGCTCCAAGGGCCCCTCGCCGCCTGCTTCCACCCTGGCTCACCTTGTCGATGAACGAGGCGAACTTGTCGTTGAGGGTCTTGATCTGCTCGCGCTCCTGGGTGCGCACCCGCTGGATCTCGGGGTCAATCTCCACGTTGAGAGGCGTCAGCAGGCTCTGGTTGACCGTGACCTCCTGGATGCCTCCGGGAGGACAGGCCGGCCCGAATGCCTGCCGGCCGGCCCCCAAACCCACATAGCCCCCACTGCCAAAGCCGAAGCCTCCCAGGGCGCGCCCCGAGGAGGCCCCTCCAGCCACGCTGACCGAGATGCTCTTGCTGCCCCCCAAGTTATAGAGGCTTCGGCTGCCAAAGCCACCCTTGCTGGGGCCACAGCCGGTCCCCCCACCGCTGCTACTGCTCCGGGACATCATCACCGAGCTGAAGCTGGTGTGGGCCCGGGACCCGCCTCCTCCACCTGCCGAGTTGGAGCTAAAGCCCCCTTTGGTGGAGTACGTCTGCCGAGACACAGAGGACCTCATAGCTGTCAGGGGGCCGGAGCGCAGGCTGAGAGAGCGGAGAGGGAACGCGGTGAGCTGCTGCGCCACCAATGGGCTTTTTATCTTTTCCCAGTTGGGCTGGCTCCCGGGCTCACAAACACTCCTGCCCCATTGCCCCAGGAAGAGAGGGAGGGGCCCTGTGGGCCAGGGGAGTCCCCTCTCCCCCAGCGGGAGGGAAGGACTGCTCCCAGTTATCACCTGTGCTCCAGAGCGGGGGCTGAGCCGAGACTGTGTGGGGCAGGATACCACCTTCTCCCCCCTGGGGCTCTCCTGACTTGGAACGGGATGATACGGGCTCCCACGGCCACCCCCACCACCCTGTGACGGGCTCCGTCTCCTCCCACCCAGCCCTGATGGCCACCGTCAATGGGGCTCTGTTCTGTGGGATTTGGCCCAGGCCCCTGTCGCAAGCCAAGGCCCCAGGGCCCAGGGCTGTACAGGTGGTAAGGGAAGGGAGGGTTGGGCAACGGGCTGTGGAGAGGGTGCCAGGCCTGCTCCAGTCCCACCCTCCCAGCCCACGGCCTCATCGCCTCCCGGCAGGTCCGGGGTGGGGGACACAGGTGACAGGGTGGGGGCGGGGGCTGTCTGTTCTTCTGTCATCCACTGGCAGATTGTCCGCGGAGACCCCGTGCCAAGCAAAGTGGGTGCAAGGACGGAAAGAGGGTCTCGGCCCAAGCATGGGGCCGGGACACTTGAGAAGGAAGTGGAAAGGCCTGGGCTCCTCAGGCATTGCCCCGAGGCCAGGGAGATGCATGGGGCAAAACACACGTTGCTGGGGACTGAAGAGAAACAGAGCGCTTGGACTATCTCCTGAGACCCCCCCCAGCCCTCTGACCCACAGCAGAGGATCCCCCGAAGGGCCCGGCCACTTCGGAGGGGGCTGCAGGCGGGTGGGGGACACATCCCATTCTGACCGGACATAGGCACAGATCTAAGAAAAATGTGTTCCACAAAGGCCCCAAGAGGCC
>NW_024425119.1:42660168-42698715 GCF_017311325.1 Ursus maritimus
ATATGGTTACCCACCAGGATCTTCCCCATCATGGTCCCCTTGCCTGGGGACTTGGGGTAGAGGCAGCCAATGCAGCAAAATGGACCTAGAAATGCCAGGGAGCAGGTCCCAGAACCATCCAGTCTGTCTGGAGGCCAGGGAAGCAGTCAGGATGCTCCCAGTCTGGGACAGATTACACTATACCCCTGGGTCATGGTGTCCTGGTGACCACCCTCTTCACTGTCCATCCCAGACTGAGCTGCTTGACCTGGACAGCACGGAGGAATAGGAGAAGGCAAATAGTAAATTCTTCTAGGACAATCTTCTCAATCATGTCCTGATCACATCTTTGTCCTTAGGCCGCCTCCAACACTGAGAGAACAGGAAACAGATGGGGCTCCTTGGATAACTTGTTGGACATTTGAGCCAGTTTCCCCAGCTGTGAAATGACAAGAGGCACTAAGGACCACCCTGTCAAGAGGAGCCGTGAGGACCGTCCACCCCTTAATTGTGCGACAGGCTGCTGTGTGGTCATGTGAATGAGGACCGTGGGAAAGACACAACACAGTCAGGGCGGGCTCGGCGACAGGCCTCAGGAGTAGGGTTGAGATTCACCCGAGCAAGGACAGTAAGACCCGGAAGACTGTCAGCAGGCCAGAGGGCTCCGAAGTCGTTCCATCAACCGCCCCCCCCCCACAGTGCACAGCCTCCGCTCAGCACCCCCTCTCTTAGCAGCCCTGCTTCGGCTCCAAGGGCCCCTCGCCGCCTGCTTCCACCCTGGCTCACCTTGTCGATGAACGAGGCGAACTTGTCGTTGAGGGTCTTGATCTGCTCGCGCTCCTGGGTGCGCACCCGCTGGATCTCGGGGTCAATCTCCACGTTGAGAGGCGTCAGCAGGCTCTGGTTGACCGTGACCTCCTGGATGCCTCCGGGAGGACAGGCCGGCCCGAATGCCTGCCGGCCGGCCCCCAAACCCACATAGCCCCCACTGCCAAAGCCGAAGCCTCCCAGGGCGCGCCCCGAGGAGGCCCCTCCAGCCACGCTGACCGAGATGCTCTTGCTGCCCCCCAAGTTATAGAGGCTTCGGCTGCCAAAGCCACCCTTGCTGGGGCCACAGCCGGTCCCCCCACCGCTGCTACTGCTCCGGGACATCATCACCGAGCTGAAGCTGGTGTGGGCCCGGGACCCGCCTCCTCCACCTGCCGAGTTGGAGCTAAAGCCCCCTTTGGTGGAGTACGTCTGCCGAGACACAGAGGACCTCATAGCTGTCAGGGGGCCGGAGCGCAGGCTGAGAGAGCGGAGAGGGAACGCGGTGAGCTGCTGCGCCACCAATGGGCTTTTTATCTTTTCCCAGTTGGGCTGGCTCCCGGGCTCACAAACACTCCTGCCCCATTGCCCCAGGAAGAGAGGGAGGGGCCCTGTGGGCCAGGGGAGTCCCCTCTCCCCCAGCGGGAGGGAAGGACTGCTCCCAGTTATCACCTGTGCTCCAGAGCGGGGGCTGAGCCGAGACTGTGTGGGGCAGGATACCACCTTCTCCCCCCTGGGGCTCTCCTGACTTGGAACGGGATGATACGGGCTCCCACGGCCACCCCCACCACCCTGTGACGGGCTCCGTCTCCTCCCACCCAGCCCTGATGGCCACCGTCAATGGGGCTCTGTTCTGTGGGATTTGGCCCAGGCCCCTGTCGCAAGCCAAGGCCCCAGGGCCCAGGGCTGTACAGGTGGTAAGGGAAGGGAGGGTTGGGCAACGGGCTGTGGAGAGGGTGCCAGGCCTGCTCCAGTCCCACCCTCCCAGCCCACGGCCTCATCGCCTCCCGGCAGGTCCGGGGTGGGGGACACAGGTGACAGGGTGGGGGCGGGGGCTGTCTGTTCTTCTGTCATCCACTGGCAGATTGTCCGCGGAGACCCCGTGCCAAGCAAAGTGGGTGCAAGGACGGAAAGAGGGTCTCGGCCCAAGCATGGGGCCGGGACACTTGAGAAGGAAGTGGAAAGGCCTGGGCTCCTCAGGCATTGCCCCGAGGCCAGGGAGATGCATGGGGCAAAACACACGTTGCTGGGGACTGAAGAGAAACAGAGCGCTTGGACTATCTCCTGAGACCCCCCCCAGCCCTCTGACCCACAGCAGAGGATCCCCCGAAGGGCCCGGCCACTTCGGAGGGGGCTGCAGGCGGGTGGGGGACACATCCCATTCTGACCGGACATAGGCACAGATCTAAGAAAAATGTGTTCCACAAAGGCCCCAAGAGGCCCGGGGAGCACCCCAACATTCCCATCTTCCCAGCTCCCAGGGAGCCTGACGCTTGATTCAGAAGGGCCAGGGGCTCCTCAAGCACTTCCCACAGTCCCCTCCGTGCCCCCCGCCCCAAACGTCACGCTCCTGGGACCAAGCACAGCCCCAAAGGAAGACTTGGAGATGTCGGGTGTTAGTCAAACGTCGGGACTGAGGGAGTGTTGTGGAGGTGACTCTGGAGATTGGCCCTCCTCGCCCACTTGAGCTTGCAGCTGGAAAATGGGCCCAGAGAGATGCCCGAGACTTGCACATGGGAAGGAGTAGCAGCAGCACTTGCCACGCTCCTGCCACAGCCGCCAGAGCCACAGCCGGGACCCTGGCCGCTGTGGCCCCGGGACCCCGAAGGTGAAGACAGCGGCCCGCTCCCACAGCCCGAGGAAGGCAGGCGGAGAGCAAACCCACTCCGGGCGCAGAGGAGCATATGCGGGACTCTTTCCCAGGACCCCAACGAGAGGCTGTAAGCCGCTACAGAAGTCGAACCTACGCCATGAGGGCTGGGGTGAGGGGCACTCAAAGAACTAGTCCCTTAATGCCCAAGAGGGGCTCTTCCCTTCCTGGGAGCTAGGATCCAAGGCATTTGGGCAAGCCAGGCTGGCAGGTGAATCCCCACTGAGCTGTGTGTCCTCGGGCTGCTTGCAACCTCTCTGGGCCTCCTTTGCCTCTGCCTTTGTGAAAGGACTTCCCCTGGCCTGCAATCCCAGGACTGAGCTGTCACTTCCCACTGACCTTTGTTGCCTGCGCCTGAGGCTGTGATCGCTTTCTCAGCCTCCCTTATCCCTCCCCCCAGGTGCGTGGGAAGGGGAGACCTTCGGGAGTGGGACTTCTGGGGAAGGGAGTGATGTCAGCCCTCTGAGTCAGGGCTGCCGCGGAAGTGGGAGTAGAGTTTGCCCCGCACATTCCACCCCTCCCCAGGAATGACAGCCACATGTGTTGACCTGGCACTCTGTGCCAGGCTTTGTGGGCAAGCTGGTGACAGCCAGCTCTCGCTCTGTGAGTTACTGCTTGGGGACAGGCTCCCTCTCAGCCAGGCAGGGGCTCCGAGGTCCCAGAGTGAGCGGCGGAGACACCAGGCCTCCTTGGGCCCTCTCTGCTTTCACGCAGAACGGCCAAGTTCAGCCCTTTCTGTGGTGTAGGAAAAGCAGTTTCCGCCCCTCCGCCGCTGTTCCAACCAAGGGCTTCTGTGTCTGGAGACTGTCGCCTGCCTGGGGTCCCCCCCCGCGGTAGGACACAAGAGCCGAGGGGAAGGCAGGCTGCTCCAGGAGGAACAAGACAAGACGACTGATGGTGTCTGCAGAGCGCCCAACAGCACCCAACCCAGGCCGGGCTGGGTACGAGCCAGAGCAAAGATAGCGGATAAAGAAAATGGTCGCTGCCCTTGGGAGGCCTCCTACAGGGGTAGGACCTCCTACCCTAACCATGACGATTATTACAGCCAGCATTTACTCAGCACTTACTACAGGACAGACACTTCCAGTACAATAGTGCATCTCATGTCCATGCTGGGTGGGCTCCGCCCGCCTCCTTCCCACCCCGGATCAGTCCCCCTCCTCCTAGACCCCTTGTGGCCAGCTCCCTTCGCGCTCTCTGGCTTCACGGGTCGGGTTGGCCAAGGCTGGGGGGACACCAGCAGGAGATCCGGGAGGGTGGAAGGGAGGGCAGATATTTCTCCTGGGCTTCTTCCCTGCTGTCCTCCATGATTACAGCTTCTTCCATCTGTCACTCTCTTCTTCCTCCTGTCTTTCAGCTCCACGCAGGCACACGCCTCATCCTAGTTCTCCCTGCTTCCACTGAAAGGCCCATGTCCTGGAAAACCGCTCAGCCCTGGACAGACGGGTGGTTGGCCCCTCCGGCTCTGCCCACCCCTGACCCCTCCCTCCTTTCCGCGTTCCCTTAGCCACGCCCACACCCCCATAGGTGCTTCTGGCATCGAAGTCCATTTAATTGAGCCTTCTCTGGTGACTTTTGTTTCCTGCCGGGATCCTGAATGGCACCACCCCCACACAGCACTGTGAGGCCAGCATTACTACTAATGTCTCCTCACAGATGAGGAAATTGGAGTGGTTGCATAGCTTGGTCAAAGTCACGCCATTAGTAAGTGGCAGAGCTGGGAGGCAAGCCCAGGAATCCCGGTTCCTGGGCCGTGCGCTGCCCAGCTCGTGTGTCCCTTACAGAAAGCTGAGGAGCCTCCTTCTCGGACGCTTCCGATGGAGAGATCCTAGGGTCTGAGAAAAGGGCTGCCCTCCCCTTAAAGCTGGGGGGGGGGTGGCATGACCTCCTATGGCCCAGGCTGTGGAGTTTGGGGTTGAGCCACATGGGAGGGAGAAGACAGGAGGAGCGGTGCAGGAGCCAACGGGCTGCTGGGGTAAGGGCTGGCGTGGAGGAGGTGACCCTCCTCACCTGCCCAGCAATTGGCCCCCGACACCCACGCTCCAGGCTTCCTGCAGAGCTTCCTGCGGAAGAGGGAAGAAGTTTCCAGCCTCACGTTCCCACGGGCCCAGTGATGGGGTGAGAGCCAAGAAATAAGGGGATGGGCAGAGTTCCAGTCCCAAGTGCTCATCAGAGCCCCCTGCACGGGCTGAGCAGCTAATCACCATCCTGGGTGCAGGAAAAGAACCCGCCCATTGGTCCCAGGCTAATAGGAAAGCTGGGTCCCAAACCAGAACCAGACAGAGACAGAGCCAAGGACAGCAACAGGGGTAGCCAGGCTGTGCCAGGGACAGAAAGGATCTGGCACATTCAGACTTGGGGAATTAGGGAAGGTTTCCAGGAGGAGAAAAATCTGGTGCACACATGAGAAGAAGAAGGATCAGGGATGAGGGGCTGTCTTGAGTCTAGGGTACAGTTATTTTACCAGGGAACAAGCTAGAAGAGATACCGAAACATCAGTGGAGTTGGAGGGGGTGGAGGACATCCCAGGGAGCAGAGCAGAGGGCTGGCAGGAGCCCCCTGATGAGCTGACTGGGATGAGGGGTGAGATGCCCATTGGCTATTCCCAAACAGTAACAGATATTCCGCAAATTGCCTTCTGGGAGGAGTGGGCGGAGCAGCAGCTCTGCTTCTGTTATGCTGGGTGAGATGTGAGCCTGGGGCAGAGCTGAATTGCTGGACGGAGTGACAGAGAAGCTGCATAGCGCCACAGGGAGCCTTCATCTCTGCCCTCCAGCCTCGCCTCTAAATGCCCTCGGAACCTGCAGTTAAAGCTGTTGCTTACCGCCGGTGCTGAATTATTCATGAGCTGGGGGCACTCTGACCAGGAGACGGACCAGGTTAAAGCCCAGAGAGGAGGTGGGGCTGACATGACTAGACCCAGCTTGCTACCCGGGATGAAGTTGGAGCCAGGGCATCAGTGGGAGGGGACTGGAAGAAGGGACAGGACGCAAAGAACCACCCCCTCAACCGGGGAAACCCCCATCTCCCAACACAAGCTGTCTGAATTAGCTGCAGGAGGCTGGCCTCTGGCCCTGGTAAACGAGGGTTCCAGAAGGAAGATCTGGCTCTCATGGTGGGAGGGGTTATGCTGGAGAACCCAGAAACTGAAGGGGTGGGCGAGACACTGAACCCAGGGGCGCCTGGCTGGCTCGGTCTGTAGAGCACACAACTCTTGATCTCAGGGTCATGAGTTTGAGCCCCACCCTGGGTGTAGAGCTTACTTTTTGAAAAAGAAAGACACTGAACCCATTAGGAGGGCAGAATGGGGTTGATCTGGCTTGCCAGTGTAGCCCAGTCCTAGCACTGTGCCTCGAGTATGGTTTGTACTCAATAAAATTTGTGGGAGGGAAAGAGAGGGAGAAGGGAGAGAGAAAGGAAGACCCCCCCACGCCTGGGAGAAATGGGTGCTGCTTCATTTCACGGGAGAGCTAGAGAGACGGTCCGGAGACAGGTGAGGAGGACTAGGACGGGAGCCCTTGGTTCCAGCCCCCAGGCTCTGGTCAGTAGGCCTCAGGCCTCTCCCCTCCCCACAAAGGACACTTGGCTGGCCAAGCCCACCAGGGGTTTCCCAGCTCCACCTGACGGCTGTGGAGAGGAGAGGATGAGGCTGGTTGGCCAAAGGACAGGGCGCGGTGGGCCTGGGCCTGGGGCGGACAGCAGGCAAATGAGACGCAAATCCGTACGCAGAGCAAGGCCAGACTGGGCACACAGTGGGAACAGCAGGCAGGCATGGTTTTATTGACTTGTGCAGAGTCCCCTGTGGGCTGGCTCAGGCTGTGGGCAATGGGCACGGGGCTGGCTGTGCAGGGAGGTGGGTGGTGGAGGTGGGAGCAGGGCTGAGAGGGCTCGGGCAGGCACGGGAGCAAGTGGCTGCCCCGCCACTCAGTATGTGACAGACGTCTTCAGACTTGATTCCACCGTCTTCTTCAGGATGGTGTGGCAGCTGGAGCTGGAGCCAGAGCCAGATACAGAGCAGGAGCCGAAAGCAGGGCCCTGCCCAGAGCCCAGGATGACATTGGAGCCCCCAGTCACGATGCTGGAGCAGCTGGGCCCAAAGCTGCCTTTCCCGCCTCCGAGGCCACAAGTGCCCGCCAGGCCATCGCCAGTCCCTCCAGACGCGACGGTGCTGCCTCCACCCACAGCTGCCAAGAAATGTACCAGGGTCACAGCAGGGTCCTCGGCTCCCCACAGGGACCACTCTCCCCAAGCCCCCTGATACTCACAGATAGAGACCTGGCTGCTGCACCCCCCAGACATCCTGGCAGAGAAAGGAGAAGAGGTAGCATGCTCAGAAAGGCTGCAAAGAATGTGTCCCCAGGTATCTTAACCTCCCAGCAGATCAAATGCACCCGCAGCCCTGATTTTAAATCCCGCCCAGCAGGATGGGCTGCCCTCAGTGCTAGGACATCTCAGGATCCCCTCCAGCCAGGAGAGCACCAGGGCCCGGTCCATCCTCCTCTCCCACCTCTCCCATATTCCCAGGTGCCCACCTGCTCTCCTCCATCTCCAGCAGCCTGCGGTAGGTGGCGATCTCCACGTCCAGGGCCAGCTTCGTGCTCATGAGCTCCTGGTACTCGCGCAGCAGCCGGGCCAGGTCCTGCTTGGCCGCTCTCAGGGCGGCCTCCAGCTCGGCCAGTTTGGCCTGAGCATCCTTGAGGGCCATCTCCCCCCGCTGCTCGGCGTCGGCGATGGTGGTCTGCAGGCTGGCATTCTGGAAGGGGTGTAGAAATGAGGGAGAAAGTAGCTGCAAGTCCAGCACGACCTCCCAAAGAAACTACTGCGGCTAGAGCTTAGAGCCCAGGGTAGACCACAACCTTATGAGCTCAAAATTATCCACGGTCATCCCCCTCCCCCCGGTTCCTCTCATTCTAAGGGAAAGCATTGCCCCTTCTGCTTCCTTAACTCCTGGAGTGGGTTGAATAGTGTCCCCCAAAAGGTCATGTCCACCTAGAACTTCAGACTGTGATCTTATTTGGAAATAGGGTCTTTGCAGATGTAATTCGTTAAGGGTCTCAAGATGATATCATACTATATGGAGAATGAGCCTTAATTCCCATGAACGGTGTCCCTAGAAAAAGATGACAAAACACAGAGACAGATACGAGGGATGACGCCACGTGACAATGGAGGCAGGGGCAGAGTGATGCAGCCGTAAGACAAGGAGCGCCAAGGATTCTCGGGGCTGCCAGAGGCTAGGAAAAGGCGAGGAAGGTCTCGCCCACCCCGCTCCTTCAGAGGGAGTGCACCTGCCAGCACCCGAGTCCACACTCCAGCCTCCAGAACTGAGAGAATACATGGTCTGGTGTTTCAAGGCTCCAAGTCCGTGGTACCATGTTACAGCGGCCACAGGAAACTCATCCCTCAGCACCCGTTCAAGTACTTTGTCCTGTTATTAAAGGATATCAAATCACGTGCCTCAGTTTTTGGTTTGACAAATACACTCTGTACTTATCTCTCTGATCTGATAGAAAACTCCCAGAAGGAGAGCAACATCCGCATCTAACTGGCCGTCTAGCTGACTGACCCCTGAGGGTCAGGAAAGAAGGCATTCCCTAAGGGCTCTCATTATTCTATTCCCATTCTAGCCTCAGTATTCTATTCTATTCTAGACACAAGCACCCCGTGGGGGGGGGGGGGCGCGGACATCATCTCTACTCTACAGATGAAGAAACTGAGATTCCGAAAAGCAGTGAGTGGAGGAGCTGGGTCCCTAACCCAGGACAGCTAGCTGCCAGCTAGTCCCCCAGCCCAGCCCGCGGGGCTCTGCCCAGGGCTGGCACAGGGGAGTCCAGTCCGTCATGTTTGTGCAGGAAAAGGAGGAGTAAGGGGGGGACTGTGTTCCAAAAGGGGTTCTGGCAGGCAAGGCGCCTTGCAGTGTGCCCGAGCTGTGGTTCCCAGCTGTGGGGACGTGGTAGCCCTCCTAAGTGCGGGCTGCTGGGCTGAGATGCTCACAGTCACTTGGGTAAACTGAGTCAGAAAGTAGGTTTCTGGGCTCCACCCTTAGAGGCTGATTCCCTGAGTCTGACAGAGGCCTGGGAATCTGCATTTTAATAGACACACACACACACACACACACACACACACACACACGGAATTCCAAAGCAAGGAATTCAAATGTATGGGCAAAAACACTGTGGCAGCAAACTGAATAATAGGACCCGGTCACCTTCATCTCGGTCCCCCATCGCATGCCAAAGGAGAGCAGGTGGGGATGGGTGCAGACTGAGTCTGGGCTTTGAATGACCTGAGTTCCAAGGGCTTTCCCGGGAGGGCCCCACTTGCGAGTAGACGGGCCATGCACGTGCCTTGGGAATCAAGCTAAAGTGCTTGAGGAAACCGCCCGACTCTGTAGTCTCAGCTCTCAACCCTCTGCTGATCCCAAAACCGATTCTTCGGGTTTGGGGAAAGTGAATGCAAAGAGACTTGAAAGCTGAAGCGTCTGTAATCCTTCACATCTAGAAGTGAGGGCTCCGGGACGAGCGAGGAACCGCGTCCTCTCCATCCTCCTCTCCCCGCTCCATCCCACGCCAGGCCCCAACAGCATCACCTCCAACCTGCGCAAAGATCTGCCTCAGGAGGGCTCACCGTCCCCCCCACCATTTCACCTGCTTCCTGAGGTCCCGGCTCTCACCCTCCCCAACACGGGACCCAGGAAGTCAGCCCCTGGCCCTAGAGTCTCCACTGGGCTTGAGGAGTAAGAGTAAGGAAAGACAAGAAAATAAGACAAGAAAGATGGATCGACCCTCTCGCCTAGGAGCCAAAACCAAGGTGTACGCCTGGCCATGGAAGGCAGCACGAGCAGCGCCCCCTGGAGTTGTTCAGTGCAGAATGCACACAGGCTTGAAGTCGTAGGAGGGAGGCCAAATTCCTCCACGATGGGGCTTGAAGTTCTCTCCACCGGAAGTATCCGAAGCTCCAGCTAGTTAGGAAACCTGCACGCAAAGCCCGCAGTGACCCTGGCACAAAGGTAATAGCAAGGGGCTGGGGAGCTTGGGAGCCTCAGGTAATAGCAAGGGGCCTGGGGAGCTTGGGAGCCTCACCTGCTTCTTGAGGTTCTCGATCTGACTCTGCAGCCTCTGGCTCGTCTGCTGCAGCTGAGAGATCTGGACTTTGGTTTCCTTCATGCTGTCCCCATGAAGCCGGGCAGATGCCTGAAGCTCCTGGTACTGAGGGGGACGGAGGTGACACCATTGGTTGAGAGGACCCTCGCCTCTGACCCCAGGACCAGGAGAAACACCACGTCCCCAGTTCTGTGCCTCCTCACGTCCTCACTTGGAACGCGAGTTAAACGCTGAAGCGAGGACACGGCGGGATGAGCTTGCAACAGTCCGGGCTGGTCTCGCCCGGTTTCCCTGCATTGCCCCCTCCTGGAGACAGGAAGTGGCCGTGCCACCCAGTCCCGGAGCTCCAGGGAGGTTATCAGAACTGCCCCAAGGGGACCAAGGTGGACGACCACTGTGGGGCATGGGCAGGGAGACCCAGCCTCTTCTCGCCCAGTGCCGCCCCCTGTTCTGGCACCTTTGTCTGGTACAGCGTCTCCGCGTCGGCTTTGCTGCTCCGGGCGATCTCCTCGTACCGGGCGCGGACCTCGGCAATGATGTCGCTGAAGTCCAAGCCTCGGTTGTTGTCCATGGACAGCACCACGGACGTGTCGCTGGCCTGGGTCTGGAGCTGGCCCAGCTCCTGCAGGGAAGACTGACTCAGTGTCCACCTGCCCCCACTCCCTTTCCCCCTGGAGCCTCAGGCAGGGGGGCAGGATGCCTGACTTCCTGCCCATGAATCCATCAGGGGCAGCCCTCATTCCGCTGGGTGGTTGAGCACGCCCTGCCCCCTGTTGTGTCCTCATCTGAAAATAAGGGTTGTAGAAGGTGATGTCTAATGCCCCTAGCAACTTGGACATGAAAGGTAAGTGGCCTGCAAGCTCGAAATCTCCTGGTCCCCATCACTCCTCTGACTGCTTATCACACCCTCTCGCTCTCCTTCTCCTGCTCCAACCCCCATGGCCTCCTTACTTCCACAAACATACCAGCGCGCCCCTGGGGGCCCTTCCCTCTGCCTGGAACCTCTGGTTCCAGCTGCCTGCTTAACTTCCTCACCTCCTTCCAGTTTTTGCTCTAACTTTATCTTCTAAAGAAGGCCACTCTGACCGCCCTATTTGAAATTACCACTGCCCTACCGCCCCACACACATTCCTAAGCCCCCTGTCCCTGTTTGCCATAGCGGTTTTCCTGTTTGCGTAGCATAGATCACCTTCTAACATATTATATAATTTACTTCTTTACTAGGTCTATTGTTTGGGATTGTCTACTGTCTACTGTCTCCCAACAGACAGTAAGCGTCGTGATTTTTGCCTGGTCATTCACTAGTGCCTCTCCAGTGCCTACCAATCCATGCAGTACATTCTCAATGTTTGTTTGTCAAATGACTGAATGACTGGATACCAGGCGTTGCCTCCCGGCCACTCCCACTGTAGCCAGGGAGGCTGCTGGCCCTGTCCCCTCCCCTCACTCCCGCCGGCCCTCAGCAGACCACCCTGCACTTGGCAGACCCTCACTTCTTCATAGAGTTGCCTCAAGAAGCAGATGTACTCTCGCAGAGACGCCAGCTTGCCTTCCAGCTCCATCTTGCTCAGGAAAACCCCATCCACATCCTGGGGACAGGAAGACAGAAACCATGTACCCCCACTTCCTATTTGTGGGTCCCACTCTGGCTCAGGAGTTCTGTTCGCACACTGCTCAATACTCACCCGCAGCTATCCCCAGAGACCCATTCCTTCCTCCTCCAGCCCCCCTCGCCCTGCTCTCCTTTTGCCTGACACTGGCACACACCGCCTTCAGGAAGCCTTCCCTGATTACTCTCAACCAGTTCTGCATCTTCCACTCCCTCCCCACCCTCTCCCACAGTGACACCCAGAGCTCATCATATGGTCCTTCCATCAGATCTTGTTCTGGGGTCCCTGTGTCTACATAGGTGTCCCATTTCCCTGGGGGTCCCCTGCGGGCAGCCTGATGCCATGTGCTGCGTTAGGCTCTCCCACCCCCCGCCGTCCCAGCCCAGGACTGAGCTTTGTGCATGGTGGGTGCTCGGGATCCGAGGGAAGCAGCTGACCCCCACCGTCACCTTTTTTAGGACCACAAAATCGTTCTCAGCTGTGGCGTGCCTGTGGGCCTCCTCCTCATACCTGTCAAATAGGTACAGAGGGACGCTGCCTGAGGTTGGGAGATCAGAGCCCATGCCTCTCCTCCAAGCCCGACCTCCCTGAAAAGACCCCCCTTGCCACCATTAGACACTCCCAAGCAGGACACATAACCAGCCCGCTCCTCGGCCTTTCCTATCAGGAAGTCATTGTCACATCCTGGCTACGTCCGTCTCCACTCCTGCAGCTCATGTCCACTTAACCACACGAGGCCACTTTCCTTCACGTCTCTAAGGCACATTCCAACACCTTTTCTCACTCGCTCACAATCATCATGTGAAGCAGGCAGTTTGGCTTTCGTCAGAGAGATGACACGGCTTGCCCAAGTCATCGATAAGTAGGTGGCCCCAGCAGAGCTAAACCCAGCTCTCCTGGGCTCTTTCCAGCACCCGCTCCGCCTCCCACGCCATCCTCGCAGTGGCCCTGGGTGGTAAGAATACGCTCCCAGCTTACAGATGGGAAACCGAGGCCGGCGAAGGTAAAAGGGTCGCTGTGTGGCTCGCGGCCACCAAACCCAAGCTTCCTGTTAGTCCGGGGCTCTCTCCACACCACCAGGTGACCTTGGTGGGGAACCCAGAAACACAGCCCAGCTGTGAATCATGCCACACGCCTGGGGATGGTCCCACTAAATGGATTCCCTTCCACCACCAGACCAGAGAACATCTGAGTCACTGTAGCCTACAGCCTGCTCAACAGGAATTTATCGAGGAAAAACCCGCTGAGGCGTTGTTTAAAGAAGCCCCTCCCAGCCCTGACCCGAAACATGGCCCTCGCAGCTGGGTCTGTTGGAACCGACGCTCTCCAGACCTGGGCATCGGGGACTGTGGGGCCTCCTTACCTGCCCCGGGGGGGCACCCGGGAATCAGAGGGAATGGGCTGCGGAGGGGAGGCCAGTCCTGTGTCTCTGGCAGCTCAGCATGGGGGAGGCCCTCCAGCTGCCAGCCCCGATCCAAACCCTCCCGGACCCCACCCGGGCCCCATGGCGCACTGGGGTTTGCCTACTTGGCCTTATACTCCTCCTCCTGGTCCTGGCAGGACTTCAGCTCGGCATCCACAGCCTTTCGTTCACTCTGGAGCTGCTCCAGTCGCCATGTGAGCTGGGCCAGGTAGCCCTCAAAGAAAGACTCCAGGGCCGGGGCGCTGTCGCTCTCCCCCAGCTGCTGCAGCAGCTCCCACTTGGTCTCCAGGACCTTGTTCTGCTGCTCCAGGAAGCGCACCTGCCGCCCAAGCAGAGGCTCCCTGAGGCTCCCGTGGGACTCCCCGGCCACAGGCTCTGGCAAGGAAAGCCTCAGGGGCCCTCCTGTCTGCCCACCTTTCCCCTACCCCCCAATGCAGCCTGGGCAGGGGCAGCCTCACGCCCTCCCAGGAGACTCTGAGTGCATCAAAATGATGGCGAACGGCTAACGGGAGAGGGCCTACTGCTGAACGGCTCGTCTCTGTTCCTGAGCCCCAACCACAGAACAGCGGGGCCTCCGCATAACCAGAGAGCCTGTAGTTAGACCAGGAAGGACTTTCTTTGCTGCAGAAGTGATGAGAAAAGTGGTAGCAGAGCAGACTTACCCATTCCCAAATCCATCGAGAACAGTTCCTCCGAGGGAGGCAGAGACAGGGGCTTAGCTGAGTGGACCCTCACCTTGTCAATGAAGGAAGCAAACTGGTCGTTCAGGGTTCTGATCTCTCGGGTCTCCTGAGTCCTCACCACCTGGAACTGGGGCTCGATCTCAATCTTCAGTGGGGTCAGCAGACTATGGTTGATGGTCACTTCCCGGATGCCGCCCGGAGGGCACAGGGAAAGCCCGGGCCCACCACGGCCCACCCCAAACCGCACGCCAGGTCCTCCCCCTGATCCCCAAGCCCTCCCACGAAAGCCTCCTCTGCACCCCCCGAAGGAACTGAAGCTCTTGCTGCTGAAGCTGCCCCCGCCGCTGCGGCCCCCCGGGCGAGCAGAGCAGGCTGAGTGAGCGCTGAAGCCCCTCCGGGCCCGGCACGACACGCGAGACATGGCAGAGACGGAAGGTCACACAGCTGCAGACAGACAGACGATCATCGAGGTGTGTGAGTTCCTGCCCCGAGGCCCCAGCACGAGACTTTTATCCCCTCCCGGGCCTGGGCTGGGCCTCGGGGAGCAAGATGCTCGTGGCCTGACTGTGTCTGTCACTGGCTCCTGCTGACCTATTCTGACACGCCTGGAGAACAGGGGCCCAGCACGTGCGGAGACCAAGGGAGAGGAGGCCCAGACCCTGCCCTCGGAGCTCCCAGGCCGGCCGGAGAGCTGGGCAAGTCCCAAAGACAAGGAAACAGCCAGAGACCTGGACTCCAGTGCTGGGGGTGGGGAGCGAGGGCCCCCGAGCAGTCACTGACAGTCATTCAAGGAAGTTTTCTCGGAGAAGGAGATGGGGGATGGGGAAGAAGAGACGGGGTTCAGAAGGAGCATCCGAGTGCCCTGACGATGCTGGACAGAGGAGTGTGACGCTTCTCAAGGGAGAATCTACCCACGGTATTGGAGAAGGGAGGCACCTGGCAGCACGAGGAGAAGCTACGAGGTTAATAAACGTGTTATTGTCGTCTTGGCTAAAAGACGCTCCGGGATTTGGAAATGAAACAGAAAAACAGGGTGCCCAAGTCCCTTCTCTTGCTCAACCCAGCAATCATCCACAAGGCACCACCCCACTCAAACCAGGCATCTCCATCCAGGATCTGGGCAAGTGGCGCATTTCCAAGCCCAGCCTATGTCCCTGCTCCTTCCCCAGACGTACAGCGCCAGGCCCATCCACTTGGGTCACACACGGCCTGGGTCAGGTTACAAATCAGAGGCACCAAATATCCCTTGGGGTGCTGGGAGCAGACACGGATACTTCGGGGTTCCCCCAGGATAGATTCTGCCTCTGCCCTCTGGTATTCCGTGAGCCCCCACCCAGTACAGGACCCTTGGGAGAAGGCAACCAGACACCACCACTGAAACTCCTCCATTGCTGGCAAGCAGGGTGGGGCAGCTCTGGCTTCTAGAAATTTCTAAAATTCCTTCTTTACATGGTGGGAGGGTTATTTCTGCCTGCCTCCCAACTTGCTCTTAGAGCCTGGTGGCCCCCAAAACTAGGAGACTGGGCCTTCGATAATGCAACTGAAAGCAAGAACAAACAGGGACTCAGCATAATGAACACTCAAGACACGTGCTATGAGGAAGTCAGTCCTAGCAATGCACCCCCAGGCCAGGCAATGGTGAGCAAGTCTCCCCTCCCTGCAGAGGATTAGAAGCCCCTTCCTCCTTCTTCTAGCCCCACCTGGCACACCCCCGAATGAAGCTGAATGACACATGGCCTCAAGGGAAAGAAGAGGTGGGGTTCCTTCCATGGGGAAAACAAAAGAGATCAAGGGACCGAGGGGCCAGGTGAGGAAGAAGAGAGAAAAGATTGAAGCAGGAGATCTGAATGCACTGAAGAGAGAGGGGCAGCATGGAGCAGGGTCCAGAAAGAGAATCTGGGAAATGGATGGGATCCCATCGTGGACCCACCTCCAAACCCAGGCGCCTTCCTTCCAGGCCCCATGCATGTGTTTGAGAAACATCTCTGTGGACTGGACTCTACTACCCCTCCCCCCAGCGTTGAGGGCCGAGGGCAGAGATCACAGGTGGGATGGTACCAATCCACCTCCCTGGAACTTCCTTGTATTTGTAGTGTCATAGAATATGAAAGTTAAAGCGAGCTTCGACGTCATCTGCCCAGTGCCCCCGTTTTACGCTTAAGGAGCCTGAGGCCCCATAGGGGGAGGGCGGGGTGCAGAGACCGTGCACCCTTGGGTAACCTAAGAGATTGCACCAGATGACCTCGAAGCCTGTGAGTGACTTGCTCAAGGCCACCCACACAGCTGATCAGGCTGGACCCAGGACCACCACCCAGCTCAGACCACTGCCCCACGGAGCCGCCCACTAAACCCTTGGTCATAACTTGGCCACCACTCTATCCGGCTCGGGGCCTGGCATGCACTAGGCATCAATAGGGATTTGTTTACAGAAATGAATTCTCATCCACGACAGTCACACCCAGGGAACTTCTTAAATCTCCAGGTTCTCAAATGCTGCTGTAACATGTTTTCTTCTGTTAAAAAAAAAAAATAAGTCAGGAGCACCTGGCTGGCTCAGTCGGTAGAGCGTGCAACTCTTGATCTCGGGGTCGTGAGTTTGAGCCCCATGCTGGGCGGAGAGCTTAAATAAATAAATAAGACGATTCTGTGACATTTTAAATAAATAAAGATGATTCTGTGGACTAGTAAATAAATAAATAAAAATTAAAAATAAATAAATGAATCATAAATAAATAAATAATCATACGGAGAAGGAGAGAATGCTGAAACAGTCTGGGGATTTGAATGCTAGGCCCCCACGGGCGAACTGATTTGTCCCCGTACACAGAGGTGCACAAAGGGATCTCAATCGTGCAGGGGCCGAAGTGCCAAAGGCTCGAATCATGACTGCACATTAAGCCCAGCAGCGCGAAGGCTCTGATGAGTTATGGCTGTCCTCAGTCTCCCCTGCTCCCAGTTAACCGTCCTCAGCCACACGTCATGATCAGCAGCCCCTGGCCACCTGGGCCCACCTTCGGGAAAGCGCTAGGCTGGCACGGCTTCTCATAGCTGCCCGGCAGCCCCTTCCCTCCCTGCCTCACCCTCAGTGCAGCCTGGCCACAGCTGTCATCCCCTAACCTCTTTCGCCCGAGCCTATCCTGTCGGCTCCGTCTATTTTTTGACCCAAATGCCATTTACTCACATTTATCCGTTATTTTTTCAACAAAACATGATCGAGCACCCACTATGTGCGGGGGCCTGCGCTAAGAGTTTAGAACTTAGCAAAGGGCAAAGCCCAGCCCCGGCACCAAGAGAGCTCAGAGTCTCGTGGAGAAAGAGACACGGAACGGGTCATTAGACAAGTATTTCATTGCAATTACAACAAGGAGAGAAAAGTATAGGGCCTGGGAGAGGCCTAACCTCACTTATCCGCTAATTTATTCTCGAACATGCCAGGAACACTCCCACCTCGGAGCCATTGTGCTTGCTGTTCCCTCTTCCTGGGATGTTCCTCCCCAGGTACCCGCAGGGCTAAAAGTCGCCTTACACCAAAATTGCAACCCTGGGGCCATCCCTCCTCTGACACTTTTTATCTCTTTCTCTGCTTTCCTTCTTTCAATTTAGCACCGCCTCTAACACACACAGCAGGTACTTTACTCACTTTGCTCGTCAGTCTCCCTGCGGGAGAACGTGAGCTCCATGACGGCACACGTTTGGTCCCTTTGCTCACTTGTGCACTTAGATCGTGCCTGGCAGGCAGGAGGTGCTCAATACGCAACTTTTGAATGAATGAATCCCCCCCCCAGTTTCATCTCGTTGGTTTCCTTCCAGCTTTCAGCCTCCAGAGGTCCCTGTGACTCCAAATTCTATTCTCTGAAGCATTAGTAAATCCCCGTCCACCCACTCAAGGTGGGGAGCACGCGTGCGTTTGAGAAACACGGCCGTGTGTGTGTGTGTGTGTGTGTGTGTGTGTGTGTACTGAACTCCTGTGGGCTGAGCACTGAGCTGAATGATACAGGACATCCAAGATGGATGCAGCCCCATCCCCCACGCTGAAGGGCTACAGAGTCCCACGGAGGATACACGTAAGAATGCAGAATGGGGGGTGGCCTGAGAGGGACGGCCCCCGATGGCGAGTTTGCGTGCGCGTTGGTGTAATAGTGGGGGTTCGTCTTTGGAGGAACCTTGACCCAGTGCCGTGGTCCTGGAGGAAACCAGGACAGAATCCTGGGGACCGCCCCTAGAAACCCTCCCTCTGCGTATTTACATCCTCCCAGCCTAGGTCCTGTGGGGCCTGTGCTCACTTCTTCGGAAATCTACCCAGCTGTACTTCTATCCAGACCTCATTGTTTTTAATTCAGCATCCAATTGTTTTAATTGAACTAGAACTGACACACAATGTTACACTAGTTCCGGGTGCACAGCTTAGTGACCGGACAAGTCTATAGGATGTGCTGTGCTCACCACGAGTGTAGCTACCCTCTGTCACCATGCAACACTGTGACCATACCATTAACCGTATTCTCTATGCTGTGCCTTTCATTCCTGGGACTCATTCATTCCGTAACTGGAAGCCTGTGTCTCCCCCTCCCCTGCACCCATCTTACCCTGACCCCATGTTCCCCTCTTTCTGCAAGAACATCAGAAAATGTATCAAATGTCAAAATGTATCAAATGTCTCATTGAATCCCAGATAGCCTCTGTCTCACCTACAAAACTACCAAGATAATATTGCCAGTGAATTATTTTATCCAACAATAAAGCAATCCATTGGGCCTGCATGCCAAGCCCCATTCTAAGAATTTTACATAGATTAAGCATTTAATCCTAACAACTCTGTGAAATGGGTACTTCGCCACCACGTGGCTCTCCTCTCAGAGACCGGGGAATATCAGTGTTGAAGGACACCTTAACCTCCTAAAGCCCAGAGAGGTAGAGCAACTTGCCCAAGGTCACACAGCCCATCTAAAAGTGAAACTATTCCTCAAACTGCATCCATCATCAACATTAATGAAGCACTAGCAGATGCTAGCCTCCCTGCTAGCCCAGGGTAAACAAAGAATAGAAGTCCCTGCCTTAGAGGAACTTGCACTCTAGCGGGAAACCTACGTAAAAACCAGTAAGTGCAATAAAAGTGTTGAAGGTGCCACGTACAGGGTACCATGGGGGCCTGGGGAATCTTCTAGAAGCGGCAGCAGGTGTTCTTATTCTTGGAATGCTCAGGAAGAAGGAAAATCATCTCCTGGGGTCAGGGCGAGGCTGTGCTGCCCACACTGGTTGTTTTCCTGGTTTTCACAGGGCAGCAAAGGGCTTGGTTACTGTCCTGTTGTTTGAGGGGAACCAGACACAAAAGCGTCCCTCACCTGCCTTCAGCCAGCCTTCCCACCCCCACCACGGACAGCCCATGACCTTCCCCGCTCTAGTCATAGAATCTTCCCTCAGCTAGGCCTTCACAGCTGAGAAATACATGCCAAAGTTTAACCCAGAGCATCCCGGCCATCAGTCATTCGCCCGTTCAACCCTCACCATCGTACAGCACATCATCGTCCCACGGGTATCATCATGGGCTTAATAGTTTTCTTTATTTTTTTTTTAAGATGTTACCTTTTTATTTATTTACTTGAGAGGGAGTGTGCAAATGAGGGGAGGAGCAAAGGGAGAAGGACTAGCAGATCCGGCGCTCAGCCCAGAACCCAACACAGATCTCACGACCTGAGATCATGATCTGAGCTGAAATCAAGAGTCGGGTGCTTAACAAACTGAGCCACCCAGGCGCCCCATTAATAGTTTTCTATAAATCTATTTACTTTTTCTTAAATCAATTACTTTTTTCTCATCCTGCCCCTAAGCAGTAATGTCCTTGGAATCATGACTTTGGTGTGCTAGTTCTAATTTTTCTAATTCATACATGTCAAATAAGACATAGCTGTTAAAATGTCAAACGTCTGTCCATGTGCCAGGGGTCTACACAGCACCCTCTTGGAAACACGGGTCAACCTGGCACTGCTTCCTGCATCAAAGCTGGAGGGCTCGAAGCTGCCCCAAAGCCAGTGAAGACAAGCAGGGAGCAGCACCTTTCCAGTGTGGCCAATTTCTGTAACCACATCTCTCCTGGCCTGGGGGTCAGGAAAGAAGGAGGAGAGGAAAGGGGCAGCCCCTCGCGCTGCCCCAGGCCAAGCAGAGCGCATGCCAGCGTTCTCTGCCCAGGGAACCCTCCCGCCCGCTGGGCTGGGACAGGTAGCCCCTGTCCTCCTCACTGCACCAGCAACAGAGGAAGGAGACACTGAGCCAGAGAATGGGGAGAATGGGCTTATCGCCACGAGAAAGGGGTGGGCCGAGCTGCTGCATCCGCAGCCCCTCCAAGCCCAGGTAATGAGCCCCCAAAACCCACAGGGATCGCAATCCCGACACAGAGGCCTTGGAGAGCAGGGATTTGCAGAGCTCTGCCTGGGAGTTCCGAATGTAAATGTGTGTGTCCAAGGTCCGGGTTGAGAGGCGTTACAGGACAAAGCCAAACTCCAAATTTGGGATAATAACGCTTTTACATGAAAAACAGTGAGTGTGTTTTATGAAGCATTTTTAAAACATCTACTGAGGACCCCCCAGGTGCCATCACTGTGCCCATGCCCAGCCTTTCCAGATCCTTCATCTTCTCATCGCAATCTGAGAAGTGGGTATTATTGGCGCTCATGTTACAGGCACAGAAACGAAAGCGAGTACCCGAGATCTCAAAGACAGGGAGAGGCCGAGTCAGGATGAGAACCCGCGGCCTCCCCCGGGACTCCTTGGTGCACTATGTGTGCTGCGTGTTTCCTCATCCAGCAGAGAGCCAGAAGCCAGGAGCAAACTCGCTGGGCTCGGGGCCGGGCAGCCGGGCCCTGCCGCAGAACAACAGAGAGGACGCAGCTCTGTTTTGTAGCGTTGGCCATTTTCTGGGGTGTGAATACTCCCACCACAGCTGATTTCAAGCTGCCAGGGTGCTACCAGTGACCGTGGGGACCGGACGGACGCGGTTCGCCCCTCTGCATCTGCACAGCCTGGCACCACCACCAGCTTGGGGGGGAAGAAGGCGGAGGCCTCTCTGTGGAAAGAGACTCTCCCAGACTGTGGCAGCCAAGAACACAGGTCCGGGAGCAAACCAAGGGTGCCTGGGAGAGGGAAGTGGGGCTGGGCTGAGGGAAGAGGGAAGTGATCAGACCAGAAACGCCGAGCTGAGAGTCTAGACTTGCTGAGCCAGGGCCCAGCACGCAGCACGGCCACTCTGACCCAATCAGGTTCAGCCAGTTGGGTGCCCTGTTGCTTGCAACTGCTCCTGACAGGGCAAATATTTGTGAGACCTGTTGCTAAGGACAGCCTCCCAACACCCCTGAGGGCGAAAGGCCCATGGGGCAACTTCTAGGGGAAAGTTCCCAGGATTCCTGCAACACTGGGAAAGTGGGAAAGTAAGTAAGACCCCACAGGAGCTCCCAGACTGGGAGGTGGGGTAAGGGGTCACCTGGACGAGCTCCCCGACCCTCATCCGCCCTCACCAGCATCCCTCCGCGGGCCATCTGAAGAGCTGGGCTGGGGGCCGAGGGCCAGGGGCTGGTGGTTGACTCTTCTGCCCCCATCCCCAAGGACCTTCAGTTTTTTCTGTTACAACCCAGCAGCAAGTTGTGAAATCAACTGAATGGATTTCTTTATATATATATTTTTTTTAATTCATTTATTTATTTGAGAGACAGAGTTAGCGAGTGAGAGAGAGAGAGAGCACAGGCTGGAGGAGGGGCAGAGAGAGAGGGAGAAGCAGACTTCCCGCTGAACAGGGAACCCGACCCCAGGGCTCGATCCCAGGACCCCGGGATCGTGCCCTGAGCCAAAGGCAGATGCTTAACCGACTGAGACACCCAGGCGCCCCAGCTGAATGGGTTTCAACCAGCGTTATCAGCGTGCATTACAGGGAGTGAAGCTATCACGGCACCATGAAATTCTGTTCCATATGTGTGTTCCTGTGTAAGTGTGTACAGAACTGTGATAGAAAATGAATTTCTGGGGCTCCTGGCAGGCTCGGTTGGTGGAACATGCGACTCTTGATCTTGGGGTTGTAAGTTCGAGCCCCACGTTGGGGGTAGAGATTACTTAAAAATAAAATCTTTAAAAAAAATAAAATTCATTTCTTCCTAGGGATCACTGTCCAAAAAAGTCTAAGAAACCCTCTGATAGAAGAAGTGGTTCCACCCCGGAACACACCACAAACCCAAGAAATAAGACAGAACCAGGAAAGCGTTAGCTGTCAGGACGGGGGAGGGGAAAATAGAGCATTCCTCTGGGAAGCTTTTCCAGAAGAGAGAGATAATGAAAGCAGGTTTGAGAAGAGGGAAGGAAAGAGCAAGAAGCTCTCCCAGCCTATCCTAAGGGTTAGGAAATTCTCCTAATACCTAGTCTAATCCCTAAACCCGCTCATGCATGCTCTGCCCTATAGCTCCCGAAAGAACCACGGCCCCCTCCTCCGTGGAGCCACTGGGTCATGACAGTGACAAGGACAGGAACCCCCGGTGGGATCCAGGGGGATAAGGTTGGAGGAGCTGGGGAGAGCAGGCAGCAGCACCCCGCGTGCAGACCGGGAAGGAGGGCCTGATGGCGGACCTGCCGTGAGCCACACAGACCGGGTCAGACTGTGTGCCTGCCCTTGGGGACTGTAAACTCTAGTCAAGACCACAATAAAGCACAACTGGAGAGTGACCCAACAGCAAAAATACCCCACACAACACCTGCCAGTTGGTGTAGAATGTCAGAGCAGAGAGACCTAAGAGGTCTCAACACCCTTGTTTAACAGCACAAGAGACAGGCCCGGGGAGGGAAAGCAACCTCTCCAGGGCACACAGCAAGGATAGGACTAGAACCCACTAAGCCAGGACTCCTTTCGTCCTGCATTATAGAGAGCCATGAGACTAGGCTAGAGACCAGTGGAAGAGGACCCCAAACCCCCCCAACTCACCCATCCACTCCCGCCATCCCGGCAAGCTCATGAAGGCTATCATGAGTCCATAACACGTACCAGGCACTTCTCAGCACCAAGCACTACTAGGTGCTTCAGATGCAATGAGTAACCCGTCCAGCTAAGAATGGAGTGCACCTGCTGCCCTCCAGGAAAAAAGATGGGCTCTGTGACCTCCCTGACCTGCCCAGACACCTAGCGCTCTCCAGAAGCTCTTAGATCCCACCTCACTCCTTCCTGCTGCAACATGAGCCCAGTTTCTCTTGGCCTCCGAGGCACCTGCTTGCTGACCTGGCCTGGCAGGTGGGGAGGGTGCCCGCGCTCCCCAGGGCCCTCTCCTGGCTCCCGAAGTTAGCCCAGCCATTATTTCAAAGGTGACGTAAGAGCCCCGGGAGCTGTGCCAGCACAAGCTTGTGGGCAGGGAGGGGGCAGGGAGAGCAGAAGACCAGCAGGAAGATGTTGGGTGGGGAAGTGGAGGGGGAAGAAAACACAGATCCCACCTACTGCCTGGCTTCTTCAAGTCTAGCCTGATGATTGAAAGATACGGAGGAAGAAGATTCTCAGGCTTATGGGACTTCCTTTTCTTTATACAAATAATACAAATTCATGTTGAAATATTTTAAACAACAGATAATAAAATAAAATTAGGAACAATAAAACTCTTCCAAAAACCTAGAAGCAGTCACTATCAACAGGTGGGTGTGTAACTTTCTAGACTTTTCCACATATAAAGGTCTTTCATTATCCATTCAACCCATATTTATTGGGCCAGGTATTGTTCCAGCACTAGGGATAAAGTAGCCAAGGAAACAGATAAAAATCCATGCCCTTATGGAGTTTGTGTTTTATAATTACATATATATGAATACGTGTATGTTCGCGTTTCCAGTACAGCGCTGGGTGTTTCTCTAGCGTAAGTACCACTGACGTGTGCAAATACGTATTTCCCAGAAGTGGGGATCGGATTACACATATGGACTTACAGCCAGTTTCACCTTGTCAGTATCAATAAGTGTAGATCGGATTATTGTAAATGGTTCAGCGTGTTCCCCTGCATGGATTCCCAGGGCTTTTCACCAAGTCCGCTGTCTGCTTCCTTTCCCAGAGGACACATCTGGACACACATATGCATGTGCACGACCAGGCATGCGCGCACCGTCTTCCATGGGGGCCAGCTGGCACGTCACTGGGCAGGGCAATCTAATCCAGTCCTGGTCCCAGACAACTTTCCAGGATTTTCCGGGGCACAGACCCATTCCTGGCATTCCCTTCCAAGCAGGAGCTGGAGCGGGAGCTGGAGCAGGAGCCTGGCTTCTCCTGCTCTTGACTCCCCCTGCAGGCGGCCAGGGCTCTCGCACGCGGAACAGGGCCTGGAGCCGCCCTGTGGGAATTCCTGAAACAGGAGTAGGGGGTGATCAGGACCGCCCTGAATTACCTCCCCTGGCACCACTTCCCTGCTGCCTGATGGGTTATAAAGGCGAGAGCCCTCAAACAGGCCGCCAGATGAGAACGTAAACCACCAGTGATTCCTGGGCATTTTTCTGGACGTTGTGTAGTCCCAGCTGGCCCTGGGCCAACCTGGGAAAAATCACCATACATGGACTCCCTGGAAGCTAGCTCTTGGGGTCCTAGGGGTGCCTTGGGTGGAGGATCAGGAAGAGAGGCCCTACAGGTGGTGGTTAAGAGCATGAGTCAGACTGCCTGGGTTCAGATTCTGTCTCCACTACTGACTAGCTCTGTGGCCTCAGGCAAGTGACCTAACCTCTCTGTGCCTCCATGTTCACGACTCTAATAAGGGAATTCCTATTTCATAGAGTTGCCATGTATGTCCAACAAGATGATACACGCGGTGCCCAAAACAGCACTCAGCACAGGGCAGAGTGTACCAACTATTAGCTCTTATTATGACTATCTTCTCCGTCCCCACTTGCCAGCCAGGCCTGGCCTATTGAAGGCTGACCTTCCTGGGACTCCTCCTGCCCTCACTCTCATCTGAGTGAGTGGGGCAAGAGAGAGAGAGCAGGGACATGTGCGTGGGGAGCGGGGACTGTATCGTGGGGAGCTTCTAACTGCATGTGGGGGCATGAGCGGGAATGTGCAGAGGTCAGATGGCCATGCAGGCGTGTAGATGTGTGTGCACAAGTCAGGTAGGGGCCGTGGAAGCGCAGCTCACATATGCACGTGTGAGCTAGTTACGCACGTGTCAGGGTGGGCGTGCGGATGCGGAGCTCTGTGAACGTGGATCGTAGTGAGTGTGCACATCAGTGTGTAAGGGGCCGGGTGCGGGGGGAGGCGGGGGACAAGGTGTGAATGTGTACGGGGTTGTGTGTTGAGAATGTGTAAGGGCACGTGCGTACAGGAAGATTGTGCATGAATGTCCGTTCTCCCCAGCCCCACCCTGGCACACGTCTTTCGGGGAGGGGGCTACCGGAGACAGAAATTCCCCAGGCTGAGGGGACAGTGCCCCTGACCTGATGGGAAAACAGCCTTGATGTTTTTCTCCCTTCAAAGCTTTTGAGTTTCCTAGAGAAAAGCTGCTAGCTCAACAGAGCCCAGCCTTAAACCCGCCCCACTGATCGAAACTCAGGAAGGAAACCAGTGCCAGCTGTCCTCACCCTGCACCCCCACCCCTGCCTGGGAATGCTCCTGGAGGTGGGGGAGGGGGTGGCTCTTGGTGGCGCAGGACCCACACCTCGCCCCCACCTCCCACTCCCTGCTCTCCCCCACTCCCCCCCTGCTCTCCCTGCTCTCCCGAGCCCCTCTGGGGGCGCCTGGGGCAGCTCTCAGCCATTGGACAGAAAGCTTAAGCCCCTCTCCCTACTACGAGAGCACTTTGCCTACCGGCCCAGGCAGGACTTACCCAGGGGCAGCCAGAGGGGAACTGGGGGCTGGAGTGGGGGGACCAACTTCAGAACCCACAACCAACCCCTTCCCGGGAGGCAGGCACCCCACCCACCCTGCATCTCCTAAGAAGGCAAAACCACGATAGAGGACTGGGTGGGGAAGATATCTCAGAGAGAAGGGCCACTTGGATGCAGAGGCTGGATGTCTAGAGGGTTCCTTCCTTTCGTTTAGGAGCTCCAGAGAAGACCTCTCTTCCAGGAAGTTGTCTCAGTTGTTAATAGCGTTATATGTAATAACAATAATCATCACCATGGGGCGCCTGGGTAGCTCAGTCGTTAAGCGTCTGCCTTCAGCTCAGGGCGCGATCCCAGGGTCCTGGGATCGAGCCCCATGTCGGGCTCCCTGCTCTGCTGGGAGCCTGCTTCTTCCTCTCCCACTTGCCCTGCTGTGTTCCCTCTCTCGCTGGCTGTCTCTCTCTGTCAAATAACTAAATAAAAAATCTTAAAAATAAAAACAATAATCATCACCTAATGCACAAGCACTACATGACAGATACTTTACATACGGTACCTCTAATTAAGCCCATTTTATAGATGGGGAAACTGAGGCTCTGTCAGGTTAAATAATTTGTCCTAGATCACACAACCAGTGGTGACAAGAGTCAGGATTTGAACCCAAGTCTGTCTGTAAAGTCTGGCCCCTTTCTTAGGTCTATGCCTGCATCTTCCTGTCTGTTCTCAGCCAGAATGGACACCTCTGTTCTTCCTCTTCCGAAGACAGACAGAAACATGCTCAGACTAGATGGAACAACTAGGGGGGATGGTGGGCTGGGGCTGTTGGCAAAGACTTGCAGAGGATGGGAGCGTGGAGGGAACTCAAGAAGCAAGGGGAGAGATTGTTGAGTGGAGGAAAGAAGGGATGGGAAGGGGGACTCTGGCCTCTGTGACACCTGGCTGGGGAGGGTGGGTGCATGGCTGCATGCAGGGTGGCAGAGAGTGGGAACAGAGATGGTAAAAATTGGGGCCTGGTGCAGAGCCCCCAGAGTACCTTTCTCCCTGCACCATCATCACTATCCCCAAGGAGGCCTGGGCCACCTGCCTCTTGACCCCTACCGGGTGAGGGGTCTCAAACCCCAGGGAGCCCAGGCGCTAAGCCACTGAGCACCTTCAACCTCTGGAATGTGCCAGGGCTTCATTCCTCTAGCTGCCTCATTCCCAGCAACAGGGAGGAGCCCCTGAGCCCCTGGGCTTGTGGGGAAGAGAATCTCAGCAGGGCTCCCGAGTAACCAGCCACAGTGCCCAGAGGGGCAGGCCAGGAGGGGCTGCCTGGCAAAGATTCAGGAGAGAGGAGGCCCATTGGGGCTGCAGAGGAAGTGGGAGGAGGAGGGACAGCAAGGAAGGGTGAATGGGGGAGAGCGTGGGGGGAGGAATGGGGATTAGGGGTGCCAAAGGAGCCTGGCACGGGTTCCTTGCTGAGGCCGGGCTGAGGCCGAGCACTTGGTGTGGGGAGAGGGGGGTCAGGCACACCTCATCTGGCCTCACCCCAGCCCCCTCCCAGCTTCTCCAGGCCCAGCCAAGTGCCGGCAGAAGGTGTGTGGGAAACCCAGGGAGCAGAGCAGCAGGACCACTCAGCCCACCCTCTGGGACTCTACTCCAGGAAAGCAACCAGTGTCACCCCAAGCTCCCCAGGCCCCACGAAGGCCTTTTGCAAGAGGGAAGTAGAGAAACTGTATCAAAACCCCCTTTGACAGTTCTTAGAAAGCCAGGCCCCATCAGGATGAGGTGCTGGTGCTACAGGATGGGTGCCTGAAGTCAGACCACCGACAGTGAGGAAAGGTCAGGGTCCAGGAGCCGTGGGACAGGGGCGTCGGCCTGGATCGGGCAGGAAGAGGCTACCCCAGAGAGACAGGCGAACGCTCAGATGACTTCTTCAGAGTCCTCGCCCAGGCTTGACTCCCAGGAGTCCTTGCGCAGCAAACTGCAAACCAGAACCCCCCTTCTCAGGGACCTCCCAGGAGGACCCAGCTCTCCAGAGGGTGGGGCTGGGGTCCCATCACATTCTTTTCAAGCCGGCGATAGCTGGTGATTTGTGAGGAAAAAGGGAGAGACTGGGAAACACTATTCCAACCCCACGGGGGCCGTGCGTAAATGAGGGTGGTGGGCCCGGCAGCGGGTTATTGCGGCAATTGAGGGCAGCATCTAAAGCGCGTGCCCGGCAGAGTTAGTCCCTTGGAGGTGCAGGCAGCAAAGATGGGATCCTAACACCCACAGACGGGTCGAAAGCAGGCCGGCAACTTCTCTCCACCCCCTGGGATACAGAAGAGGGGCCTGGGCCCCTGCACCGTCTGGCCCAGGCCAGGGCCCTGCTAGCCAGGCTCATTTGCATGTCATCTGCATGCACTTTGTCTCGCCTTGGACACTTGTCACTCCCGTCGCTTCAGAGCCTCTGGGCCCCATGTTGCCTCTGGCCCTTTCTAGACTCCTGAGGGCTGGAGGACCCTAGAGGGAGAAGAGAGCCCGTGCTGGGGACGGAGGTTGAGACAGGACCCCGCCGCTCCAGAGGGCCTGCTCGCCGACCTCCGACAGGAAGCCTGGCTTAGGGCGACCCCTGCAGGGCGTTCCCAGAACAGAGGGGGAGGAGGACAGCGAGCGCCCGCCCCTCCCCTGCCGGCTCCACGTGGGGCGCAGCCGCCTAGCTTCGCTGCCTGCCCCGCGCCCTGCTGCTCCGCGGCCCCGAGGGGTCTGAGGGTCGTCCCCCCACCAAGACCCTCATAGAATCTGGAAACTCGCATCCCGCCCCCAATTAGCCAAGACCAACGGCTCCACGAGGGTGTAGCAGAAATATTGGGAGCCCGAAGCAGAAATATCTGGGAGCTCAGCCGCTGTCTGCAACACCGGTCCCCCCAGATACCACTGGATCTGCAGTGGTACCCCCCTCGGCACCACACCCTCATCCTGCAGCCCGGCCACAGAAGGGATCGTGGTTTTACTGCTGGACGAATTTAGGGAACATAGAGACTTGTCAAGAAGTGGGGCACACCCCACAGGGCCTGTAGGAAAGGCAGACCCGCCAAGGTCTCTCTGGCAGAGACCTCAGCCCACAGGGGATGAAGCCACTCCGGAGGGGCGGCAGCTGGCTGGATTGAGGTCCAGCCAGGGGAGGATCCGGAACCCCCCCCCAATGGGGGTATTTCAGCGTTTCTGGGAGACACCTAGATCCCTTCCCGTCCAGTTCAGCCGGGAGGGGAACCTCGGAGAAATGCAGTGACTGCAACATTTGACTCTCAAAAAAAAATGTCAAAAATGCTCTGAGCCTGCGGTTTCCTTGTTGACATCTGCCTCTACTCACAACCCAGGCTTTCGCCCTGGGCTCCCCGGGCCCCCCGCCCCGGCCGGCCGTGGCTGGGCGTGTGAATGGGGGCAGAAGAGAGGGCAGGGCAGAAGGGTGTGTGTGCGAACAAGTGAACTCATTCTCTCTGGGTGGCTCCTCTTAATTAGCACCCTGAAAAGCTCCCAGCCAGCAAAACAGGGTCTTGCCAACTGAGAGCCCCACCCTTCTGGCTCATCCAGGCCCCTGGGGGCAGAAGGGGGCAGGAAATCTGAGAGCAGGAAAGGCAGGGGTCTGTTGAACACCTGGGTGTCTGAGAGGCTTTCTCAGTCCTCTGAGGACCCACTGGCAGGGCCGGGCCACACTCAAGGGCCAGCTGGCCTCTGAGAAGCTTGGCTTGGCTCTTTCTGGAGCAGGAGAGAGGAGGTTGGCAAGGCGATGGTGGCGTCGTCTGCTTGCCCCCAGCTCTCCCCCCGGGAGACCAATCCCTGAAAGTGGCCAGTGTCCCCGCCCTGAAGGGGACTCTAGGGCATTACACCCAGGTCCAGGCCTGGGTAAGACATTCAGACCTTTCTTTGGCCACTTTAGTCATGCCAAACATGTGAAGCAAAGAGTTACCTGGTCGCTCATAGCCAACAGCCCCCCCCCCCCCCCGAATCTAGTCCCCGGGGTGGAAGCAGTACCTTTCCTCCTTAAAGTGGCTATATCAAGCCTCATTCATCTTCCCTCAAGACCACCCCCCTGGACACGTCCCTGTCCCTCCCTTCCCTCAAAACCCTCCTCCAGGCAACTGCTTGATAAACCTCCCAGAAGCTGTGAGACCCCTCCAGCCTGGTGTGGTGTTCAAGCCCCGTCTGTGGCTCGTGCCTCTGCTCCCTGGATCAGACGCCTTCGTCCCCCAGCGGGCTGGAGCTCCAGAGCACAGGGCCTGAGTCCTCTCGTTGCTCTAGTCTCCTGACCCAGCTCCTAGGACCGGGGCAGGGGCGGCTCAGACCTGCTCCCTGTGAAAATGGACAGGAGGGGCAGGGGAGATGGGAGCACTGAGAAATGGGGCTCTTCTGGAGGAGGCAGGAGCCTGGGTCCCACTGCTGCCTCTTACAGAATCACTGTGCGAACTCTGACATGGGATCTTCCATCTCTGGTTTTGACTTTATGTACCTTTGCGGGTCCTTCCAGCTTCCTGACAGCCTGTGGTATTGGAATTATCCAGTATCCTAATGTGTTCAGGAGGAGAGAGGACGCCAGGGCAATGGCAAAGCACGAAGTGGAAAACCAGGCTGGTGTGGCCATCGTGCCACAGAAAAGGGCTCTCGCTCCCAAGCTGGGGGCAGGGGTTCCTTCCAGCTTTTCCTGAGACTAAAGACCCATTTTCCAATGTCCCCATCCCTGGGGAGGGTTGGGGGTCAGAAAAGAGCTAGGGTTGGGGAGCACAAGGCAAAGGAGAGGCTGGCTCAGTTGTGCCAGTAAGTTCTAGATAGCTGCCGCCCACCACTCGGCCTGTAGTTAGCGACACTATGCAGGACATGTAAAATTCAAGAGGGTAGATCTCATGGTAAGAGTTCTTACCACAATAAAAATAAAACAAAAAGTAGAGGGAAGCTGTCTGAATCCTGTCCAGGGCCAAGGGGGAATCTGAGCCCAGAGGCATATCCCCGGCCACCTGTGGTCCCCCACTGGCTGCTTCCAGGGCCCAGCAACCAAATCCCCACAACCACTACCCTCCAGAATCCGCCAGCCCAGAGAAGTGGTAGGGGACAACGCCAGCCCTGACGACCCCCAAGCCCTCCCCAGAAAGCCAGGCCATGGTGCCTGACCACCAACCCCAGAGAGCCCAAATCCTTAGAGGCCCCACCCCGGGACTCAGTCTGCTAGGAAAAGGTGGGGTTGGATTTCAGGCGACAGTGGAGAAAGGATGGGGTGACTGCTCTAGGGGGACAGAGAGGGGAGTGTTGGAAGAATGCAGGCGTCCTCTCCCTGGGGCTGAGTGGGAGCTGGAGCAGAGCGGGCGCCGCCCGACGCGGAGGCCTCCGCCCCCCACCCAGCTGGGCTGGCTGTTCCCATCACACCCAGAGCAGTAAAACTTGCTTTTATGGTTGTTGTGGGGGTTGCTATTTTCCTTGGGGGTGCTGTTTGTATCTGTGTATCTTCGTCCAAGCACACCTGGTCCTTGTATGTGTATGGCTGGCTGAGGTTTGGCGTGTCTGTGTGCCTTGGTATGTGTCCATGAGTGTTCGTGTGGACATATCCACATGGGTCTGGGCGATCATCATAGCTAACGTTTATGGAATCACTACAGTGTACCGGCACTTTCCAGCTGTTACTGCCTTTAATTCTCCCCACGACCCTTAAGGAAGTTATTCTAGCTATCTCTGTTTTACAGATAGGGAGACAGATTTGATAACCTACCCAAAGTCAGATAACTAGTAAGGGATAGAGCTGGGACACTTGCCTCTCACACTGAAAATGTCTCTGTGTGTGTGTGTGTGTGTGTGTGTGTGTGTGTGTGTGTGTGTTCTCATAAGTATGTGAAGATCTGGGCATAACGTCTGCACGCCTGTCTGTATGTGTCCATGAGGCTGCACGGTCTCACACCTGTGCAGGTGGGTCCCTGTAGGTCTGCATGTGTACCGGTGTCAAGACCCAGGCCCCGGCCAGGCCAGGGTCAGTGGTTGGGGTCACCAGAGCCTTCGGAACAATGAGCCTCCAGGGAACAGTGCCTATGGTTTCTGAACACAGCGGTGTGGCTGACTGAGGACCAGGAACTTTGGCCATGGAGACTGTTAAAGGACATGCCCATGTCCAGCCAGCATAGGCCCTTAGCCTGGGAAACGAGGGCAGTCTGTCCCCCTCCCAGAGAGGCTCAGTGCCCTGCAGGGACAACCTGGGAAGGGCTCAGAGGACAGCAAGAAGGGGGCAATCCCCTCTATCTCCTGCGGGGCCACCCCTGCCCCTGAGCAGCCAATGGGACAGCAAGGGGACCCTGGGAGAGGAGCTGACTCTGGCTAGGAGCTCTCTTCTCCAAGAGCCCGGTGCTCCGTCTCCCACAGCCTCCCTCCGGAAGCACTGACCACAGGATCTGGCTGGGTGCTGGGTCAGGGGTCCGTTGGGCTGCAAAGGGCCCTGGGAACTGGGAACTGGGAACTGGGAAGCCCGGCTGCCCGTGGCCCGCGGCAGGGGCGGGGCCAGAGCGACAGGCCGGGTGGCAGCCGCCGATTGGCTGGGCCCCAGCGCTCCCACGGCGGCCCACGGGCCCAGGGCGGCTCCCGCTGGTCCCCTCTCGGTGACTCACCCTCCCCCCACCACCACCCCTGGAGCTGGACGAATGCCCAGTCGCTTCCAGCCAAGACCAGCCCGCTAAGCTGGGACAGCCTGACTCAGCAGGGAGAGCAGGGCGGGCGGGGCGTGGGCAGGAGGCAGGGGACTCTCTAGGGGGCATCTAGGGGGCATCCGAGTGTCTGTCCGAGTGTCTGGGGGATCCGAGTGTCTGTCCTTGGGGTGGTGGGGACTTCTGTCCCCCTGAAATGGAAAGCTGTGCCTATCCTTCTGGAAGTGTCTGGATCTCTGCCAGTCCAGCTGATGCAGTCTGGTCATCTCTCGGAGTGTGCATGTTGGTCCATTTAGGGTGTCACTCCGTGACCAACACTTCAAGATCATCTCTGCACTCCCCCCCGCCCCGCCCCGTGCCCTCCAAACACATCCTGGACACCACCTCCATGCCTCTTTCTGAGATGGATTTGAGGCCTGAGCGCAGACTAGGGTGTCAGGGGCTGCGTTTGGAGAGTTCTCAGGCTCAGGCTCTGCCCATCTCCACACTGCAGGGCCCCCAAAGGTCAGAGACCAGATGCCACCCTGGGCATCAGGCTCAAGGCACCCCTCCACTCCTGGACCCTACACGCAAGATCTCCCGGTGATCTTAACGCCACCCTTGAACAGAAAAGGACCCACGTCCAAAGACGACTGGGGGCCGAGCCCTATGCTAGGAGCCTGACGTTCATCTCGTCCACTGCTTTCTCATAGCAGCTCCAAAAATCAGCAGAGGAGAAACCGAGGCATAGAGGGTCACACACGTGTAGTTTGTCAGACTCTGAATTTGACCCCGGGTCTGTCTGGCTTCAGAACATATGCTCTCGCCCCTGGCCGTGGCTGCTCCCCCACCCCCCTAGCCGGCGGCAGCCTCCCCTTGGCCCCTCGGTACCAGAGCAAACATGGGGAAAACCACGGACTCCGCAGAAAGGCCCAGTTCTCAACTTCACCCAGGATTTCCTGTCCCAGGGGAGGATCCCTGCTGGCTGTGGGAAGGAGTAGGGTGGGGACCAGAAGGGGAACAGAAGGAAGCCTAGTGTCAGAACATGTGGGCTTTGGACCAGGTAACAGAATGCATGTCCAGGTCCCCAGCAGGGAGAGGGCTGGGGAGAAACACTGTCAGCTAGACCCATATACTTCTCGGGACCCACGCGCACACGCGCAGTGATCGTGGATCCCCACACACACGGATGCACACGCCTACTGCTTTGTGGGGGTGTGGCCCACAGACACACAGGAGTCTGTGTCGCGCTGCACACATGGGGTTGAGGGCGATTGCTACAAACGAGTATACAGAACCAGCGGCATGGGTACACAGAACCGTAACAGTTCGTAGGTCAGCGCACACGCGCTGTCCGAAGCCCCACACGGGTGATGGGGGAGCAGGAAGGGCATGAGGGTTTGCAGCGGAAATAAGTTGGTTCCAGCGCCTGGCCGAACCCCAACCCAGGAAGCCCAGACCCCTCCACTCCCCACACCCACTCCCCCCAGACAGACCACTGCCAACCACGGTCCCTCTGCCCTCTGCACTTAGAACCCGAACAAATCATGTACAAACACAGACACAGGCCTCGGAGAAAGCTTGCAGCAACTGACATGGACGTCCTCCACGCACATGACACGCAGAAGCCACGTAGGCCTTTGCCACAAGGGTGCACACACGGCAGTCGTGCAGGCACACAGCCCTCCCACACGCACGTCTGAGCGAGACCCTCACGCAAACACGTCTGGGTGCCAGTCACCCACAGGCACGGCCCCGAGGATCCGTGCCTCCAGCAAGAGGGGACTGCAAAGACACACGCAAATCAGACACACACACAATAGGAGTGCACGTGTGCACACACAGCACCCCCATCCCAAAAGGAATTCCCCCAGCAGAGACCACTGGCCCTCCACCTTCTGTCTTGGCAAAACAAGGCCCGGGCTTGCCCCATTAGCTCTCTCCTCTCCCTGGCCTGGCACAGACCCTGCCCGGCCTGCCCCGGCCTGCTCGGGCGGGGCCCCGCCCGCTCCCAGCGCCAGCTGCCAGCTCAGCACAGGGCAGGGTGCCCTGGGCTCCTGGCTGCCGCCCCGGCACGTTGCTGGCCCCACCCCCTCCTCCTGGGCCTGCCGCCTCAGCACCTGGGCCCCAGCCCGGGTTCCACCTCGCCCATTTCTGCAGGCAGCAGGCAGGGCGTCTGATCCCCAGAGCTGGGGGCTAAGAGTGGGGGCAAGACCCTAGCGGGAAGGCCCAGCCCATCCCGAGCCCCCTGGTGCCTTCTCCTTCTTCAGACTGACCTCTCCTCACCAATACTGGATCCCCCCCAGGAACCGGTAACCTCCTGATTGCCGTGAGCAAACACAGCCGGAGCTTCAAGTCTACCACACCGTCCCCTAACCCACGGACGTCTGTCCATACGCGCAGGCTGTCCGGCACACACACGCAGCCCTGCACGAGCGACCACTCGGTCATCTACACCCCGCGCCCCGGCACGGCCAGTCACACGGAGCCCCGTCACAGACGCACGGCGTCACGCGGCCTTCGTGATGTCTACACGGCCGAACAGAACCGTGCCCTGCGCGTGGCCGGTCCCACAGACTTGCCCAGCCTCACTAGGGGTTGGTAATTGTCCCACACAGCCATGCCAGCTGTGCCCCGAGAGAGCTGGGTCTCGGGGTGCAGGTGTCTGCACACACACACACCCTCACCCCCCCCAGTGTTCGCAGCTCCAAGACATCGGGGTGAGCTCCATTTTCTCACTGCTCTGTCCCTATTTTGCAGCTATGATCAGCCCGGCCAGGGCGCTGGGAGATGTCACCCCAGAAGCCAGGCCCTCTCACAGCAGCTCCACACCCCCCCCAGACATGAGGAAGAAAAGCAAAATTGGCCAGTGGCTGATTTGCACACAGGACCACAGGCAGCTTCTGGCCGCTGAGGCGGGCAGGGAAGAGTAGGCCGTGGGCCGGCTGCCCAAGGCGGGGGCCCTGCAAGCGCCTGGCGGTGGGGGGCTAGGGGAGGAGAGACAACGACGCAATGGTGGCAGAGGCACCAGGGCGAGGGCCCAAAAAGCCGTAAAGCTCCTCGGGCCACAGCAGGGAGGCCCAGACCTGGCAGGGGCGACAGGCGGAGGTCTGAAGGCCCCAGACTCCCTCCTCTCCATGCCCCTCTCCTCCTCCCTCTCTTGGCTTCAGAGTCAAGCAACAGGGACTAAAAAGCTCCCGCCGGGGGCTTTGGCGGCTGGCCCTGCTCCTTCCTGACCAGGGTGCTGGTCCCTTGCCGGGTTCAGTCTGTGGAAACTCATCCAGCTGCAGACTTAGGACGTGAGTATCTGGCATGTATGGTACACTTCAGTGAAAACGTTGTCTGAAAAGGAAATCCCCCGCTGTGCACAGAGCGCTGTCTTTCCAGGTTGACCCGGTCTGTCTGCGCCTGTCTGCGCCTGTGCCCGGACAACCGCCCCCATAAGTAGTCCTTATCGCTGCTGCCCGAGGCCCTCTGTCCCAGGGCTCACCACAGACGTGCGTGCTCACACACGGGCGCACACACACACACGCCTGCCCTCTCCCCCCTCCCCCCGCCCCGTTTTCCCTCTGGGCCAGCGAGGCTGCAGCTGGCAGGACCAGGGATGTGGGCAGGCCTCCCTTTCATCTAAACAACAGATATTCCAACCACTTGCTCTGCGCCAGGCACGGGGCTACACGATGCATTCCAGGCAGACTTGGCCTTCCCCAACGTCACCGTCTGTTGGGGAAGCTGCGACCCAGTGGAAAGGGGCCTGCAGGGCAGTACAGGGCAGTGAGGGAGCCCAGCCTTGGGGAGAGTGGGGGGCCGGGGAGGACTGACCGACGGGCCAGACAGGAGACACACACTGCGGGCAGGGGGAGAGGGTCCACTAAGACCGGGAGGTGCCAGGTGGCTTCTTCCAGGGACCTGCAAGGAGCTCAGCGGCGAGCGGGGGTGGGGTGGGGTCCAGGGGGAAGAGTGGGGGGTGTGGCTGCAGAGGTGGTCTTCAGCCAGGTCAGACAGGGCCTTGAGTGCCAAGCTCAGGGGCTTGGTTTTCTCCAAGGAAGGGGTTTAGCCAGGGTGTGACATGATCAGAATCAACCCGGAGTGCTGTGGAAACGGGAGCACTGACGGGGCATGGACACCCGAGTTCTAGCCCTGGCTGTGCCGAGACCCTCAGTGACTTCCCTCTCAGAGCCTCCACAACAACAGAGTACGGGGCCTCTGTGCTGCTGACCCGCAGTGCCAGCTGTGTTCTCATGACGCAGGTGTCCCTTCTTCCAGAGCCAAGAACCCCCCTCTGACACCTGCTGTGCACATCCTCCCGGGTCCCGTCCCCAGCTTCACCTGCCGGCCCTTCCTCAGCATAGTCCTCCCACCCTTGGAGCGGGGAGCCTGCCACCTGCTGGAAAGATGGGAGCGGGCGGACCGGTACCTGGCACGATGGCGCCCTCTAGGGGAGCCCCTGCCACCTCTCTCCCGGAACTCAAACTTCCAGCACCCTGTAGCCGGCGACACACCCCTGCAGGAATAGGACTGCCCCACTCAGCTCCTGGGTGCCCCCAGCTTCCCACCACCACAGCATTGGCCCCTGGGTTCAGGTGTGTAAGGCACAGGTGGATGGGGACTGAAATCCACCCCAAGCTCCACTCAAGGCTGTATCCCCCAGGAGGTTGGGAGATTCCTCTGATCTGCGCGAAAACGCCCTGTGGTCTTGTGGTGGCCTGCAACCCAGGGGCCTCCCAGGTCTGGCTCCTGGAATGGGGAGGAAGAAGCCGTCCTGCCCCCTCTGCTCCAAAGCGGGCGTGGAGCTGCTTCTCCCTGCTCCTCTGCTGCCCCCCAGTGGACATCTGAAGTACTTCTAGTGGCTCAAATCCAACTTCCCCGCTCCGATGGCTCAGTCTTAGGGCCCAGGCCTGCGAGGTCCACACAGGCTGAGCAGCAGGCTTCAGGCTTTCTGTGTCCCTCGGGTCCCCACCACTGCACTGGCGTCTGACACCGATACTGGACTCTCAAAGTCTGGTACATGGGGACGGATGCTGGTGTTGGAGATTTTACAGCTCCTTTTATCACCTTCCCTCAGTCCCTTGCATGGTGGTGTGTGCTCCCTCGCTGTGGGAACCAATTCAAACTTCGTCTCTCTGACCTCAGTCTCCCTACTTTGAACCAGAGCCCAAAGATATGCTTTCCCTGGCTTGTGCGATCTTGGCCAGGAGAGTGTTTTTTCTAAACATTTGAATTAGCCGTCAACACCAAAAAATCAGATTTCATGTAAAAATTCAGATTTCCAATTTGTCGCAAAGTTGAAAGTTCTGGAAACTCTGGATGAAAGTTTAGAACTTGGTGGGTGGCAGAAGAGGGGGGGGGGGGGGGGGTGCTGAGTGAAGAGGCTGCCCTGGGTCCGGCCCCATATGGGCAAGCACAGAAGGGTGCAAAAGGAGGCCCACAGCTCCCCTCCCCTTCTGACCCAGCTCCATCCCTTACTTCGTCCCACACTTGGAGGGGCCTCCATGAATACCAGGACCACTCTTCCAAGGGCCAACTGTACCAACCCAGCAGGAATACAGTGTGAGCTACAAGTGCAAACCACGTACAGTTTTTAGTTTCCTAGTAGCCACATTCATAAAGTAAAAAGAAATAGAATGAATTTGAATAGTATATTTAACCCAATATATGCAAAATATTGTTTCAACACATAATCAGTATTTAAAATTATTCTTATTTTATGTTCATCTTTTCTCCTACTGTCTTGAAGATCTGATGTGTGTTTTATAGTCATGACACATCTCAATTCAGACTAGCCACATTCAGAGTCCTCGGCCACACGTGGCCAGCAGCTGCCTGACGGGACGGGGCGGCTCTAGAGACTCCCCAGCCCCCACATCAGCCATCGCTCAGCCAGGACTAGGTGCAAAGAGGTGGGATCCGGGGAAGAAACCCAAGCAGCTCCAGGGACGACTGGACAGGACAGGGAGAAACAGGCTCTGTGGGTAGGCACACTCCTTTGGCCCCTTGGGCTCCTCAGCGGGGGTGCAGAGCACAGCCCGTAGGTAACAGAGCAGGGCTGCTAAAACCCCTGGCAGGGCTGCCTCGGCCCCAGGTGTTCTAAGTGGCTCTACTTTGCCGGTGTGCTCACCACGCCCTTTTACTGTCCCTACCGTGAGACCGAGTGTCAGCTGCCATTACTGTACGGGCGCCGTCTTCTAATACAGATGAAATGGAGAAAAGGATGAGAAAATGAGAACAGATGAGACAGAGAAAAGGAAAGTAAACTGTCCCTGAGCGTCTCTTTCAGTCTGCAGTGGGAGGATGGAAGGCTGGCATGTTTCAAAAAAGACCGTGGGAAAGCTAATTTTTTGTGAAGGCAAGACTATCCCAACATGTTTTATGTGCCAACGGAGGGTGACTATCCAGTTTCTCGCCCCACGCCAACTTTCCTGCTTTACTTTAGCTGCCTGGCCCCTTGGGCATTTGAATTTTAACCTCCTAAACCAAAAAAAAAAAAAAAAAATCTCCAAGTTGCTCACATTCTAACAGTTCCAATAAGCCCCACAGGTAGGCCGGTAGCCAGAAGGAGAGGAAGTGTCAGGGGAACCATCCAGAAGCCAGAAGCTGGCTTTGGTGGGAAAGGCGATCAGCTGGGCACTCCCCATAATGCC
>NW_024425119.1:42698725-42710288 GCF_017311325.1 Ursus maritimus
GGGGGGGGGGGGGGGGGGGGTGCTGAGTGAAGAGGCTGCCCTGGGTCCGGCCCCATATGGGCAAGCACAGAAGGGTGCAAAAGGAGGCCCACAGCTCCCCTCCCCTTCTGACCCAGCTCCATCCCTTACTTCGTCCCACACTTGGAGGGGCCTCCATGAATACCAGGACCACTCTTCCAAGGGCCAACTGTACCAACCCAGCAGGAATACAGTGTGAGCTACAAGTGCAAACCACGTACAGTTTTTAGTTTCCTAGTAGCCACATTCATAAAGTAAAAAGAAATAGAATGAATTTGAATAGTATATTTAACCCAATATATGCAAAATATTGTTTCAACACATAATCAGTATTTAAAATTATTCTTATTTTATGTTCATCTTTTCTCCTACTGTCTTGAAGATCTGATGTGTGTTTTATAGTCATGACACATCTCAATTCAGACTAGCCACATTCAGAGTCCTCGGCCACACGTGGCCAGCAGCTGCCTGACGGGACGGGGCGGCTCTAGAGACTCCCCAGCCCCCACATCAGCCATCGCTCAGCCAGGACTAGGTGCAAAGAGGTGGGATCCGGGGAAGAAACCCAAGCAGCTCCAGGGACGACTGGACAGGACAGGGAGAAACAGGCTCTGTGGGTAGGCACACTCCTTTGGCCCCTTGGGCTCCTCAGCGGGGGTGCAGAGCACAGCCCGTAGGTAACAGAGCAGGGCTGCTAAAACCCCTGGCAGGGCTGCCTCGGCCCCAGGTGTTCTAAGTGGCTCTACTTTGCCGGTGTGCTCACCACGCCCTTTTACTGTCCCTACCGTGAGACCGAGTGTCAGCTGCCATTACTGTACGGGCGCCGTCTTCTAATACAGATGAAATGGAGAAAAGGATGAGAAAATGAGAACAGATGAGACAGAGAAAAGGAAAGTAAACTGTCCCTGAGCGTCTCTTTCAGTCTGCAGTGGGAGGATGGAAGGCTGGCATGTTTCAAAAAAGACCGTGGGAAAGCTAATTTTTTGTGAAGGCAAGACTATCCCAACATGTTTTATGTGCCAACGGAGGGTGACTATCCAGTTTCTCGCCCCACGCCAACTTTCCTGCTTTACTTTAGCTGCCTGGCCCCTTGGGCATTTGAATTTTAACCTCCTAAACCAAAAAAAAAAAAAAAAAATCTCCAAGTTGCTCACATTCTAACAGTTCCAATAAGCCCCACAGGTAGGCCGGTAGCCAGAAGGAGAGGAAGTGTCAGGGGAACCATCCAGAAGCCAGAAGCTGGCTTTGGTGGGAAAGGCGATCAGCTGGGCACTCCCCATAATGCCCACCAGGGGACACCCGAAGCCTGGGTGAAGTGACCCATGGGCCCCAAGGTGACTAAAGCTGTACTGCCCTTCTCCCTTTCCCCCACCAGGTGGCGTGTGCACCCGCCTGGCCCACTGCTCCGTTCTCTCCTCTAATTCCACAAATTTCTCCTAGGTTCAAAGGGCCTGGGCAGGTCAAATAATCTGGGAAAAGCTTCAGGCTTAGACTCCTTTTTTCCAGTCCACACTCTGCCCCCAAAAGCCAGGCAACCCCAAGAGCATGACTTCTCCTCCCAGGGCCTCAGACCTTGTCCCTCACCTATAGAATGAGAAGTGAACCTTCCTCACAGAGAAGCAGGCGAGGTGGGGTCAGCACTTTGACACCTGTAAGAGGAAGAAAAAGCTGGGGGGGGGGGGGGGCCAGAGAGGGCAGGTGCCTGAGGACCCCTCTGCCTTAACGCCAGCCCTCGCAGCTTCCCGAGCCCCCCCCCCCAGTCTGATGGGGAGTGGGTGCCCTGGGGTGAGCCACAGACACAGAAGGGAAGACGGAGGGAGAATTCGTCCTGAACGGGCTCCTGAGGGAAAGGGCAAGCATCGCCCATCTACGGTCCACACAGCTCTTCACATACAGTACTGCGCTCCCGCTTAACCGCCCTGGGACAGCGTGGATTGTCCCCATGTCGCTGGCAAGGGGAGGCAGCATGCTCACAGTCACAGACCGTGTGCGCGGCAGAGCTGGTCTTCTGACATTCCCCCAGCACCCAGCCCCGCGATGGATTCAGCCACGCGTCCCTACCAGGAGACGCCAGCTTCCTCTTCCTAAAGCACCTTCCCCACCAGTTCCTGTCCCTGCTCCCCACCAGCAAAGTTCTCCAGTGACACCACTGCTGGTGGGGTCACGTACGTCTCTCTCAGCTCAGCATGCCGGGCTTCCAGGACTCATCAAAACATCCAGAAGATAAAATGGCAGGGGGAGAAACTATCTTGGTGAGCACAGAGTCCAATAGCTCGGTTCAAGAGGGACCAAGGCCCGAGAAGCGAGAGATTTTCCAAACATCCCAGAGCAAGTCAAGGGCAAGATGGGGCTGGAAGCCAGGGTGCTTACCTCAGTCAGCACTCTCTGCTCATCTTCTGGGCTCCTCTGGCAGCTCTGCCCCTGAGACTATATGAAGATTGGCTTCAACTAAGAGTAATAGCAAGACCCAGAATGACGGTGGCTCAGTGCAGATGGAAGATTGTTTCTCTCCCAATTTCCAGACATGGAAATAATCTGTCCAAGGCTAGTGTGGCATCCCCTGGTGCATGGACCACGTCTCATCTCTCCTTCACTCTGCCAAGGATGGCTTTCGTTCCCCAGGGCGCCTCATGGTCCAAGATAGCTGCTGAACTACAGCCATTCCATACACATTCATGTCAGCAGAAAGAAGGGGGGAAAGAAGCGGCTCACACTCTCTCCCTTTGAGGACACCTCCCAGAAGTCGCACCGTCCCCTTCCTCTTCTAGCCCTTTGTCACATGACCACGGTTAACTGCAAGGACAGGAGAAGTATGCAGTCTTTATTCCAAGTAGTCATGTGCCCAACTACAAGTGGCGTTCTAATTACTGAGGAAAGCGGGGGAGAACAAGAATTGGGGACCACCAACAGTCGATGCCGCCCTAAGTCACCACTGAGTCCATCACGCTCAGCGACTCCTCACCTTGCCAGGTGCCAAACGTCCAGTCGTCTTCCACCCCGTGCCCGACAGTGTCTGCCTCACGCCAGGTGCCATGACTGAATGAGCAAAAGGGAAGTTGGCTTTTCTGGTTTTGCATGGTTTTCCCAGGCAGGCTGGAAGTAGCTTGAGGCCCAGGACCCTGTCTTAGGTGTCTGTGGATTCGCTCCTGCCACTCCTGTCCCCACCCTCGGGGCACCAACCACACACTGCTAGGCACATTTACGCCAAGCCTGGCCCCGAATCTGCCCTCCCCCTTCCCCAGGCACTTATAACAGGCCGGATTGCTGCTGTGGGGCCAAAGCCACTGCGCAGGGAGACGCTTTCAAAGACCAATACAGGGGCGCCTGGGGGGCACAGTTGGTTAAGCGTCTGACTCTTGGTTTTGATCTCAGGGTCTGAGATGGATCCCTGAATCAGGCTCTGTGCTCAGCGGAAAGTCTGCTTCTCTCTCTCCCTCTCCCTCTGCCCCTCCCGCTCGTAGGCTCTCTGTCTCTCTCAAATAAACAAATAAATCTGTTTTAAAAAATAAAATAGGGGCACCTGGGTGGCACAGCGGTTAAGCATCTGCCTTCAGCTCAGGGCGTGATCCCAGCGTTATGGGATCGAGCCCCACATCAGGCTCCTCTGCTATGAGCCTGCTTCTTCCTCTCCCACTCCCCCTGCCTGTGTTCCCTCTCTCGCTGGCTGTCTCTATCTCTGTCGAATAAATAAATAAAATCTTAAAAAAAAAAAAAAAGACCATGGTTTAAAAAAAATAAATAAAAAATAAAATAAAATAATAAATAAAAGACCAATACATCAGCAGTTTCTGAACTAGGCATGGACGATTTGATCTGTTTTCCCCAAAATGAAGGAGGGTTTTTTTTGTTTGGGTTTTGTTTTTTGTTTTTTTAGATTTTATTTTTAGGTAGTCTCTATACCCAGCGTGGGGCTTGAACTCACAACCGTGAGACCAGGAGTCAGGTGCTCCTCTGACTGAGCCCGCCCGGCGCCCCCAAGGAGGGGATTTTAAAGGCTTGAAATAGTAGAAAACAAATAAAAAAATAAATGACCATCCATACAGAAATGGCTCGTTTATTCTCTTCTTTAGTAATTTTTTTCCTGACCACCTACTATGTGCCTCGCTCTGCTGGGTACTGAAGGTCACGAAGAACTAGGCAGGTGCGCTGGGTCCTGCCCCCATGGCGCTTACAGTCTATGCGGCATGGCTCACGTGAATAAGATACCATTACAGATGAACAGATGGTTACATTCTGCAGGGGAAAACTACAGGATACTTTGAGAACTTATTAGAGACATAGCCCATCCTGGGCGGGCCTGGCTGGCTCAGTCAAAAGAGCATGTGACTCTAGGTCTTAGGGCCGTGAGTTCAAGCCCCATGTTGGGTATAGAGAGTACTTAAAAACATAAATAAATGAAAGAAAGAAAGAAAGAAAGAAAGAAAGAAAGAAAGAAAGAAAGAAAGAAAGAGGGAGAGAGAGAAAGAAAGAAAGAGAGAAAAAGGAAGGAAGGGAGGAAAGGAAAGAAAGGAAGAAGGAAAGACCCAGCCTGTGGTATCTAGAAGGCTTTCCCGTGGAAGCCGCACTGCGGGCACTGTGAAGAACAATGGGAACTCCTAAGAGTGCACAGAAAAGCACCGTGTTCCAAGAAGACAGAACAGCGTGTGCACAGGCCCGAGGAGAAGGAAATGTGATGGGAACCAAGCTCTGGAAAGCCCGCACCACAGAATCAAAGAGAACCCAGGAGAGAGTGTCCAGGAGGATGCGCGAGGAGCAGGCAGAGGCCGAGGCGGCCCAAACGGTGGGCCAGGGCAGGACGTGGGGCCTTGTCCTGCGTGTCAACATGAGGGGCTGCGAGCAGGAGAGTAACCAAGCCTGATTTGTACCTTTAAAGGAGCACTCTAGCCAGGGGCACCTGGAATCTTCTGTGAGGCAGGGAATGTTCTATACGGCAGGTGGGAAGGTAAGCAGAAATCTTTGAAGCACTTTCTGCCTTTGACTGCACTTCCGTTCTACCCCAGCAGGAAAGGAACAAAGGCTGTGTTCTCTGATTGGCCAGGCCGGCTCCTCCACTCCTGAGGGCCCAGAGAAGAGGCGCGGTGACTGGCAGGCCCACCAGAAACACAGGCTGCAGCTGGAAAGGACAGTCCCTGAAAAGAAAGGGGACGCAGGGGGAGTGGCCAGGTGGGGGGCAGAGTTCTGTCACCAGAAGGGGGAAGGGCTGCTAGGTAGACACAGCGGCTAACACCCACCAGGATATGCAAAGAAGCGGTAGAGTGGCCGGCCCTGGGGCCACCAACCGCGTTCCGCCTTGCTGATCCCTCTGCCTCCCTTCCCTTCCTCGCAGGCTACAGTTCCCAGCAGCCTCCTCCCTTCCCACCACCTTACACTATGGTCTGTCTGGCCTCATCCTGAGCCTACTTCAGACTCCCCCAGCAGAGGCGATTACCGGCCATCCTTGCCCAGGTCAGTCACCTTGGGCGGGCAGAGCAAACCCTTAAAATGACAATGTATGAAGAGTGGCCCACAAATGCTTGGAAAACTCATTATTTTGTTCCCAGGGGGGTGAGCGGTGAGGAACAACGCCTGATTTATCCGGAACGGTCAAACATGGGCCTTCTACACCCATAGATTTCCTAGAAAACTAAAATTCAGTCCCATTAAGAAAACAAGTTTCTTTTCTAATACCAATCAAAAATTTAAATGTACACCTACTTTGACTCAGCAATTCCAGGAATTTTTCAGATATCCTCACCAGGTACGATATGCCACGGACCCAAGCTTATTAACTGCAACTTTGCTGACATAGCAGAAGATTAAAAAGACCCACCAACTGAGGATTGGCTACAGAAATTGTGACACTTGGGGCGCCCGGGTGGCTCAGTCGTTGAGCGTCTGCCTTCGGCTCAGGGCGTGATCCCAGAGTCCTGGGGTCGAGCCCCACATCAGGCTCCTCCGCTGGGAGCCTGCTTCTTCCTCTCCCACTCCCCCTGCCTGTGTTCCCTCTCTCGCTGGCTGTCTCTCTCTCTGTCAAATAAATAAATAAAATCTTTAAAAATAAATAAATAAATAAAGCATAGTTTTTTTCAAAAAAATAAGTAAATAAATAAATAAAAAATAAAAAAATAAATTGTGACACTTTGTCCTGGAATTAAAATTTAAAAAGTAATAAAAAACAATTTTTTTTTTCAATATGGGGCGCTTGGCTGGCTCAGTGAGTAGAGCATGGGGTTCTTGGTCTCGGGGTTGTGAGTTCAAGCCGCACATTGGGTGTACGTTGAAGCTTCCTTGCTTACTTACTTACTTACGTACATATATACATATACAGCAGCTCCTCTGTAAGTGGAATATTATGAGGCTTTGAAAAAGCAAGAGGCAGCAATTGACGCCTACTATGGAACAGATTTGGAGTGAATGCCAAAGCACATATGGGACAACGCCCTTCGTGAAAAGCATACCTGTATGCGTGTACATACCTAAGGGACGGTATATGCCGCAACTCTACCTGAAATGAATTATAGGAAACAGGTCACGTTAGTGGCCCTCTGGGAGAGAAGCCGGGTAGCTGGTGGAGAAGGAGGTCCCTTAGAACTGTGTGCAGGGGACATCATCTATTAGAAAACAAAAACAAGCTTAAAATTGTTCAGCTGTGTATGCTGTACAGATGATAAAGACCTAGTATTGTCCAAAAGCCCCGACCCAAGCGTGGGACACCACTTCCGTCACTTACGGGGTAACCTCAGGCAAAGTCTCCGTGCATAGAATGGGGGTTTTCTTACCCGCCCCACAGGATCAGGGGAGGCTGCAATGTGATGAAGCCGCAATCTGCCATCAGGGAGGTATTGAAGAAATGTTAGCTTCCGTCCTCCCTCGGTGTCGTCTGAATGAGAACTGGGTGGCCGGCTCTTGTATTTGGTGTCCCCTGAGCGCTGAGTGTCCTTGATCACATAGTAGGTACACGGTAACCTGGAAAGGAAGGCGGGCGAGGGAGGGAGTTCTCCTGGGAGCTTTCCTGCCTTTCCCTGAGCAAACACCTGGGGTGTGGCAACGCCAGGAGGCTATTGGTGGGGCCCTTGGCTGCCCCCGGCGTGCCCACCGCGTGGGGGCAGGGCCTGATAAGACAGGTGGCTGGCTTCAGGGAGGATTGGGTGGGGCACAATTTAAAATATTGACTTGGGGCCTCAGGGGGCAGGAGGTCCCGCTCACAGGAACCAAAGGCTGGTTAGGCTGTAGGTTGTGATAAAAATGAATTTCTTACTTCAAGCTGTTGCCAAAATAATCAGAGAGATAATGATGTTCTAAATAAGGGTGCCTAGTTTGATCGTGGAAGAGGGAAGTCCTTTACTGTGACAGAGTCCAGAACTCTGGGCCGAGCCCTGGGACAGCTGGGAAAGTAGGTCTGGGGTCAGTCCGGAAGCAGCTCCCTTGAGATCGGTGGCCCGGGAGATATCCAGGGAACCCAGAGGCTGGGAAGCCAGGGATCTGGGGAGAGGAGCTCTGAGACCCTACCGCAGGGCCAGAACTGGGGAGCTTCCTGCCGCATGCTGTCCCCACAACGGTACTCTCTGCATGTATTTTACGCTCCCTCGGTGCTTCGGAAAGTCAGAACTCAATAAGGGCTGGTCCAAACTTAGCCCAGCGCGAAGGGGTCCGGGGGTCCGCGAAGGGGTCCGCGTGTCTGCCTGGAAGCCCGTGGTGGTGGCGGTGCAGCCGCCGGCCAGGGATGGCCTGTCCCACCCAGGTGTGTCCTAAACCTCTGGCCCTGCCCTAGACCGCGAAAGCTACAGTTTCAGCAAAGATGGGCAAGCCCCTTCACACACTTCACCGAACATATACACACCCATATCAGCACAGCACACCCTCCACGTGCAAACACAGAATGTACACACCCTTCCCACACTCAGCTGTGTGTGTAATAGAAACACTGCGGGTAGGGGCGCCTGGGTGGTGCAGTCAGGCATCCGACTCTTGGTTTCAGCTCAGGTCATGATCCCAGGGTCGTGAGATCGAGCCCTGCGTGAGTCTGCTGGAGATTCTCTCTCCCTCCCCCTCTGCCCTCCTACTCGAGCTTGCTCTCTCTCTCTCAAATAAATCAATCTTTAAAATATTTATAAACACCGCGTGTCAAAGGGTGGAAATGAGTGGCAAGGATCAGTGTTAGATGGGTGCAACCGTCAGTGGAACAGGCCAGCTTATCAATGCCGAGTCCTATACTATCTTGGTTTCTAGAAATTGTGGGTGTGACACGTCCAATTGCTATGAATGGACTCTGGGCTTCTGAAGGGAGAGGAAGCCTGGGATTCCTTGCTCCCCAGCTGCAAAGGAATGGAGATGGTAAAAAGACATCTGTGGCCACCAAGGAAATGCCATGCGCCTGGCTGGGGAGGAGGAGAGGCTTAGGAACCGCAGAGTATAAATGCCAGAGCTTCCTCTCTCCTGCTGGGCCAATTACTCAGCCCCACGTGCAAGCAGTCCTACGAGGTCTACAGAAAGGAAACTGAACTCTGTCCTGATAATAGCATCCAAAGCCCGCCTGCCTGCCTCAAACGGTTTGTTGCACAGAGAAAATGAAACTGGGTATTGAAGAGCACACTAATGACCAAGGTGTCATTGGCTTTCAGCAAAGAAGTCTCTCCGGGAACAGCCTGGAGAAGGTCAGACTTTCCTCCCCAGTGCCCCCCCTCACTTCCTAGCCACTCCCCCCGCCCCAGCTTCTGAGTCCCAGGAGAGGCCTCCTGACCCCCTCTCCCCCACCCCACGGACAAGGGCTGCACACAGCAAGTGGGATTGGCAGGGCCAGCTGAGGCTTTATTTGAGAAAAGACACTTGAATTGGCTTGTAGTTGGGGACATGGACAAGAGGGGGTACCCAGGGCAGTAGACTCCCCTCAAGGGTAGGCTGAGGACTGGGGCTGAGTCTTAAGTTGGGTTTCCTGTTCCCGATGCTCCCCTGCACAGCTCCTTCCCCCAAAGGCTCTATGGCAGCCACAAGAGCCGGGAGGCTGGGAGGGACGGCAGTGGTTGTTCACTTGGACAGGACATCAGACGACTCGGACACCAGCTTCCCATCACGGGTCTCGATCTTCTTCACGACCACAGCCTTGGAGGAGCTGCTGCGGCTGAAGGAACCAGCAGGGCCAAAGCTGGACTGGAAGGAGCTCAGGCCATAGTTGAGGCCAGGGCTTGTGAGGCCCCCATAGGCCGAGCTCAGGCCACCTGGTCAGAGACAGAAGCAGCCCTATGAGCACAGAAGGCCAGGCACACACCAGGCTCCATGTCACCTGTTCCCTGCCACTCCCTAGAGAATCCCCAGGGCTGGGGAATCGCCCTGGCTCATTATTTTAGGATGGCTGGGGAAAACCAAGAGCAGGGTAGGACAGAGCTTTGGTTTCTTTTGTGCTGTTTTTTTTTTTTTTAAGATTTTATTTATTTATTTGACAGAGAGAGAGACAGCCAGTGAGAGAGGGAACACAAGCAGGGGAAGTGGGAGAGGAAGAAGCAGGCTCCCAGCAGAGCAGGGAGCCCGACATGGGGCTCGATCCCAAGACCCTGGGATAACGCCCTGAGCCAAAGGCAGACGCTTAACAACTGAGCCACCCAGGCGCCCCTAGGACAGAGCTTTGAATTAGTTACGTGACCTTGGACAAGACCTCTAAGAGGGCCCAGCTCCCTCACCTGTGCAAGGGGAAATGTACAGGAGCCGTGTAAAAAGGCCCCGCCCTCCTGCCCTGCAGCCCCGGGCCGGGACACTCACCTGAGTAGCCACTGCTGGTCTTAGTATGGATACTCATATTCTGCATCCCAGACTCCAGCCTAGAACCCGGGGGATACACGGAACATCAGAAGCAACTCCCGGCCCCTGTCCCAGGCCAACAGGACTCCATTCCCACCCCTGCCCCACCCCTGCCAGGTCCCAGGGCTGGGGCACCGGGGCCAGTCAGAGACCCCAACACCCACCGGCTCTCCTCGCCCTCCAGCAGCTTGCGGTAGGTGGCGATCTCGATGTCCAGGGCCAGCTTGACGTTCATGAGCTCCTGGTACTCGCGCAGCTGCCGGGCCATGTCCTGCTTGGCTCGCTGCAGGGCGGCCTCCAGCTCGGCCACCTTGGCATTGGCGTCCTTAATGGCCAGCTCCCCGCGCTGCTCGGCATCCGCGATGGCAGCCTCCAGGGCAGCCCTCTGTGGGGCAGGGGGACAGGTAAGCAGGTAGAGCAGAGTCTGGTTGCCTCCTCCCCCGGTACCTACCTTCCCTTTCCCCTCTATCGGGGACCAGAGCCTCTCCCTGACCTAGACAAACCAACTCCACCTAGCTCAAAGAAAATGCTACCAATAGGCTTCAGGAAGCAGAACAGGGAAATCAGGGCAGCTCCCAGGCACTTCCTTTAAAAAACTTGTCACCCTCACCGGGACACCATGAGGCATCATCCCCAGTGTTAACTAGCTGGACCACATCTCCGCTTTTTTTTTTTTTTTTTTAAGATTTTATTTATTTATGTGACAGAGACAGCCAGCGAGAGAGGGAACACAGCAGGGGGAGTGGGAGAGGAAGAAGCAGGCTCCCAGCGGAGGAGCCCGATGTGGGACTCGATCCCAGAATGCCAGGATCACACCCTGAGCCAAAGGCACACATAACAACTGCGCTACCCAGGCGCCCCCACATCTCTGCTCTCTAGACTGCCGTGAAGCACTAGAACCTGACCTTAGCCTGATATGTAAGACAGATCAAATAAAGCAGGCTCAAGGGAACCCATCCTGGAGCCTAAGCTATCTGTCCCACCCCCCGTGGCCCCTTGTCATGGCCCCAGGGACCTCCTCAGCACCCTTTGGCCTCCCGGGAGCAGTCTAAGAAGCTGAAAGTCTGGTCTAGAATTCCTTTCCTGACTCCCAGCCCCCTCACTCCTTGCTGCATGGTCTGCTCTCACCTTGACAGGTGCAAGGATCCTCTCCCAGCCCCAGCCCAGTCCAGCCCATACCTGGTTCTTGAGGGCCTCGATCTCAGCCTGGAGTCGGCTGATGCTCCGATTCATCTCGGAAATCTCCGTCTTCGTGCGACGGAGGTCATCCCCGTGCTTCCCGGCCAGCGTCTGCAGCTCCTCATACTGTGTGAAGAGCACCGTGTGAGGCAGAAGTGAGGCATGTGCCCAGCTCGTCTCACCTCACCCCTCCCCCCCCCCCCCACATACACACACACACACATGCCACTGCTGGCCTTCTTCCAGACCTCCAGACACACGGACATCCCCGTCTCCCCAGCACCCACTCGGCAGGCCCAGCTCACAGCAGGTGGGCTAGGTTGAAACCCTGCTCCCCCCTCAAGTACTACGGCACAGAACCGGCCGGAGGGGGGGGTCAGCCTAGCGACCCTGCTCTCCACCTTGATCTGGTACATGGCCTCGGCCTCGGCCCGGCTGCGGTTGGCGATGTCCTCGTACTGGGTCTTGACCTCAGCGATGATGCCGTCCAGATCCAGGGAGCGGCTGTTGTCCATGGACAGGACCACAGACGTGTCTGAGATCTGGGACTGCAGCTCACGGATCTCCTGGGGAGGGGGGACGGCGGGGGGGGGGG